>NC_139523.1:3908131-4338131 GCF_947247035.1 Vipera ursinii
GCTCATCTCCGTGTCAAAGCCGAAGAGCCAGCGCTTGTCCGAGGACGTCTCCGTGGTCATGTGGCCGGCATGACTAGACGCCAAAGGCGCACGGAATGCTGTTACCTTCCCACTGTAGTGGTCCCTATTTTTCTACTTGCATTTTTAAGTGCTTTCGAACTGCTAGGTTGGCAGAAGCTGGGACGAGTAACAGGCGCTCACTCTGTTACGTGGCACTCGGGATTCGACCCGCCAAACTGCCGACCTTCTGATCGACAAGCTCAGCATCCTAACCCACTGAGCCACCGCGTCCCTTTTTCTTTAGACTAGCCAAGCCCAAGTCCTGCAGCCGTTCTTCATATGTTTTAGCCTGCAGGCCTTTGATCATCTTAGTTGCTCTTCTCTGAATTTTTTCCAAACTCTCAACATCTTTTTTCTAGTATGGTGACCAAAATTGCCTGCAGTATTCCAGGTATGGTCTTACTAGGGTTTTATAAAGCAGTACTAATACCTCGCAGAATCTGGATTCAGTGCCTCTGTTTATACAACCCAGGATTGTATTAGCTTTTTTGGCTGCTCCGTCTTTTTGGTTGCTTCCTTCCTTTCCCTTTCCCTTCCTTCCTTCTTCCCTTCGTCTTCCTCTTTCTCTTCCTCTTCGTCTTTTTCTCCTTCTCCCTTCCCTTCCTTTACCTTCCCCTTCCATATTTACTTCCTTCCTTTAAGTGGCATTCAGACAAAGGTTCCAAGACTGATCTGGGGTTGCTGATTCTTGAGGAAACATTTTCTATGATGGCCTTTAGGTCCATGGAAGAAGTGATACCTAAACATGCCATCATGTCTCAAAGGGCTGGATAAAGAAGAGAGGACACCGGGTTCCTTCCTGACAGAAACCCCAGCTGGAGAGGGGGTGTTCCTGCTGGGGAAGCAGAGATGGTCCAGCTGGGATCCTAGCCTCAGGCTTGAGCTCAATGCTTTTGAGGCCCCCCCTCTCCCCCCCCCAACATTGGCTTGCTACTGTCCAGCCACTTGGCTCTCCATCAGGCACGGAAAATTTTCCTGTGAGTTGCCTGAAGAGATTCCTTGTGCAGGTTTCCTCCGCCATTTGGCTGCTTTGGGTGGGAGGAGCATTAAGAGGCAAAAATTGCCTTCGCAACATATGCCTTTATTCATTAGGGGAATGTTCATGGGCTGTGGCTGAGGCTTAATTACTTGTTAATGATGTTTCGCACTTACCCTGTTGCTTTTTATTTAGGAAGCAGTCTGATCAAAGGGTGCCTTGAGCATTTTACTATGAAACCTGCAAATTGGCTTTTTTTTTTGGCAAAGACAGTTTGCTGTCCTTCAGGGCATATTTAGAAGTCAAAGTACCACCAGGATCTGACATGCTAATAGGCTGTAAGAAAGACTGTGCTGCAGAGGTAATTGCTGAGATGCCAGCAATGTTTTGCTGAAATCTGCTACTTTTCCACAATTATGTTTTATGTTTTTGAAGCTAACTTTGATCCCAGTCCCTCCTTTTATACTGAATACTTCCTGGTAGATTTCAGAGAGACTTTGGTGTTGCTGAACACTCTTATTTTTTTCACCCAGAGAAAGGACAAAAGTCCAGCCTGAAGACCTCATAACTTCTGCATCTCTCGGAAGGGAAGAAGGGATAAAACGCTTGACGGATACAGATCCAAAGAGCAGGTTGGATGGAGGATCTACCTGCAAGATACCAAGAGGAGATGTTCCATTTTCTTTTTGCCCAACAAAACAGAAAGCAAATAATACATCAATAACTGACACAGAATCAGAGACAAGAACAATCAATTACAAACATAAAGAACAGACTGGATGCCCAGTAAATGCTGGCAATTTAGGATCAATTTAAGATTTATTCTGCAATTTAACTTTCATTTTAATCTCGCACTGAAGAGAACGTAATTATAGTTTTTCTGAAGGATTTAAAGGATTTTAAAAATCTTTTGTAATGTTGTAGATATAAGTAACAAATAACTAGATAATTTCTGGAAACTGTTTTGGTGGTTCCTTTTCAGAGTTAATGAACATAGCAAATGATTTATCCAGTTATCTTTTATACCTACCATTGCATTCAATGTACTGAATTTATTTATTAGATTTTTTTTATACTGCCTTTATTACTTTATAAGTAATTCAAGGCAGGGATGTGCCTTCCTCCTCCTATTTTAGGTTTAGGTTTAGGTTTTATTTAATTTATATACCGCCCTTCTCCCTGGGGACTCAGGGCGGTTCACAGGGCATATATAATTACGATACAAAAGTTAAAATAAGATTAAACCAATGCCCAAATAAAACAACAGCCCTGCACAACAACAACAGCCCTGCGAGGTGGGTTGGGCTGAGAGAGAGGGACTAGCCCAAAGCCATCCAGCTATGACCTCTTCCATCCAGCAGCAGGTAAGGGATACTTGGACCTTCCCATTTCTGCTTAGCCTCCCATTTCAAATTCAGACACGTGGCTTCAATTCTTGATTTCAGTTCCTTGGGAGATTTTTCTTTTGCCTGAGAATTTTATTTATTTATTACCTTTATATGCCATCCATCTCACCATCAAGTGACACTGGGCTGCTGAAAAGATGGCTAGACTTTTGTCTGTTGTCTATGGAGATTCTCCATCATCCAGGTCATGGTTGTCCTGAAGGTGCTTTTTCCAAAAGGCAACTGGACATTCTTGGGGTGTGTTTTTCTTTGAAAATGTTTCGCTTCTCATCCAAAAAGCTTCTTCAGTTCTGAAGCTTCTTGGATGAGAAGCAGAATGTTTCCAAAGGGTGGGGGGGGGGGAAAACAAAGTCCAGTTGCTTTTTGGAAAAAAACACCTTTGGGACTTTTGTTTGTTCTTCAATTGCTAAGTTGTGTCCAACTCCTTGTGATTCCCAAGGACCACAGCACGCCAGATCCCCCCATCCTCCACTATCTCCTGGACTCTGCCCAAACCCATGCCCTCTGTGTCAAGGACACAATCTAACCATCTCATCCTCTGCCACCCCCTTCTTTTGCCTTCAGTATTTCCCAACACTGGGCCTTTTCCAAAGGAGTCCTCTCTCCTCATTTGGTGGCCAAAGAATTTGAGCTTCAGCTTCAGTATCTGTCCGAAGAGCAGTCAGGGCTGATATGCTTGGACTAATCAGATGCAAAAGCCACATCAGTAGCCGTGCAGGATTGAAATCTGCCCCTCCACCTGCAGTGCTTATTATCTCAATGGGAAGCCCTGGCCCCAGCCCCTCCCCCAGTGTCTTCTCTCTATCCTGTGCAGACGATGCCAGCGTGCAATCCTTATCCCAAAGCGGGCTTTCCCGATGCCCAGCAGCACCAGCCTCCTTTTGCTTCAAAGAAACATTAGAAATTAATTATGTTATAACAAAATTTTATCCTCCCTCCCCCCCATTTTGGCTTTTCTTATGATTGGAAAATTAATGATAGTGCTATTGAGCAAGTTAAGAGCTTTAAATATCTCGGTATTCACTTCCAACCTTCTACTTCTTCGATCCACCAAATTAGTGAGCTCTCAACAACTGCACAAAAAGCTTCCCATGCAATTATCAGATTTGCCAGTCATAAAGGCAATAATTATGCCCACAGCAATTAAACCATTTAAAGCTAAGGTCTTAAATCACAGCTATACGGCGCTCAAGCTATCCACCTTGGAAACTATTCAGTCCACATTTTTGAAAGCTGTCCGCACATTCCTTGATCAACTGCAGTACAAATGTATTTCTCTGCAGCAACATGGCTGTGTTTCCCTTGAGACTGCTGGGATTTTGCCGACTTAAATGGAAATGAAAACAAAAAAAATGTGGTGAATTCTTGGCCCATCTTAGATTCTCTGAGAGTCACACGTTTTCCTTAACAAAACAAATAGATTCTGATTTGTTGAGTGTGGATTGTCCTCTCTGTAGGTACAAATAAAGCCATGGAAAAACTCAAGTGTGCATTTACGTTGGCATGAATGGATAATCTGCCATGAGTTCTGACAACAAAATATTACAGCATTCCCTGTTCTTATATAATATGTCTTTTACACTGATCGTTATATCTTTTTATATGCTAATTGTTTTATATGTGTGTTATGTTATTGGATTGTTGTATGCTGCCCAGAGTTGCCTTTTGTGAGATGGTGGTCGTATTATTTGCTATTCTACTCCTTGAACCACTCTGTTTCTTTTATTAATCACTGTGTAGAAATTTGCCAACCACAACAATCATTATTCGTGATGGACTTGACTTACATCGTATTTGGTCTCCAGTATGTATGTATGTCAGTTACAAAACTCAAAAGCTTGCTTGCTTTTTTCTTCTTCTCTCATTCGAGAATGCAGGACACAAAGTAATGATCTTAGGTCATAGCAAAGGAGAAATCAATTGAATGGATTTTTTAAAATAGTACTGTGGAAGGAGCAGGACAGTATAAACCAGGATCCAAATAGTTGGTGAACCTGGAACATGTGACATCGGAAGAAGGAACGGTCTTCTTCAGATAGAGTTGTAAAGTGGGCAGTAGAGCAACACATGAAACATACAGTAGCTTTGCCCAGCCTCTAGCCCTGTAGAAGATCCAGGGTGGGGTTGGAGAAATTGATGAATTGCTCTGATTAGCTCGTTTTCATTGTGTTGGTGGCGAAATCATGCTAAGGTAGGCATAGGTGTGAAATCACTCTTATTTTGATGATCAATATCTCCGATGACTATCTTAGCCTCAGATAATTTTAAAAACCCAAAGATTCAAACACAAGGTCAGGAAGCTTTTTTTAGGATTACACGTGACTACAAAGATTGAAAAATTATCATATAAGATGAACGAATCTGTCCAACTAAAAAAGAGGGACACTTAATCCCCAAAATTAATAATTAATAGCTCTCAACTCAACTACCTTTTGGCCAGCCTTAGGCCACAAAGTCATATTAAATATATTTCTTGAGGTATGCGTTGGTGCTCTGATAAACTTACTTTGCACCACACAAAGTCATTTAGGGAATGGGCATCCCTAGAAATATACTAAATAAATATTTATTATTTTCAAAAGATGCAGACGTGATTGAACAGTGGCTAAACACCAGCATGATGAGATTTAAAGAGAAATGTAAAATGCTGAAATGAGAAAACAGAAAAGTACAAATCTAGAATTGGGGCGGGGTGGGGCTTGGCTTGGCAATAGCATATGTCAAAAGGATCTTAACCTTTCAGTGGATGGGCTAATAACATTATGCAGCCACTTGGCAAGGGAAACGTTTTAACAGGAGCACAGAGTTTAGAACATGAGGAACCAATTTCCTTGTCCTCTGCCCTGGGCATCCCAGTTCTGGGGATGCCAGTCTAAAGAGGACATGGAGGGACTGGAGTGAGTAAAAGGATGACTACCAAGGGCATGAGGAGAATGGAGACATTTGGGGAATGGGGAAAGCCACTTAAACCTATGGGTACAGAAAAGGTGATTGAGGGGGAACATGACAGTTGAAAGGGCTGTCGCACAAAGGGGTGGGTGGGGGAACTTCCAGAGGAAAATTCAGATGATGTCTGAAGCTGATTCATTCAAAGACATTAGCCAAATTCTGAGAGGTGAGTCTCTGACGCTCCTTTATTAAAAGCCTATAAGTAGATGTACACAAGTTTAGAGAAGGAAGATGGGTCAATCCAACGATTTCAAAAAGTGGGGAAGGAACAGCCCCTTCTTGAAACACTGTTTGAAGTGGGCAGATCAAGCGAACATAAAGATTAAAGCAGAAACTTTCCTTCTGGGCCTAATGAAAGAGAATTGCAGGAAAAAAATTGGAACTCTGATTTTATATATGGCGACGGCGGCAAGATTGCTCTATGCTCAAAAGTGGAAGGATGCCTCGATTCCCACCATGGATGAAGGGTTACCAAAGCTGATGGAATTAGCAGAGGTGGCCATAAATACTTTTGTTTCCACTTGGAAACTGCTTCTGTACTTTGTGCTTGAGGTGGGGAAAAATGATATCATGATTTTGGGTTTTACAGGTTAGACTGATTTGCCAATACAGAAATGGCTAGTGCCTGCTACTATAGAAATGTAAAAAGTTCAGATTTGATTTTAATGTCTGATTTTACTGCAACAGAGAGAGTCAGAAGTCAATGCCTTTTGTTTCTCTCCCTCCCTTACTTCGCACCTTTTTTGTTTTTCTTTTCTCTACTGTTGTCCCCCACTATTTGCTTTTGTATTTTCACATTTGATGTTATAAATGAATAAAGCTAATAAAAGAAAGAAAGAAACACTGCTTGAAGTGGTCAGGTAAACCTCTCAGAATCTAGATGCTCCTCATTGTTATTTTGAGAACTTTCTCCTACATTGCTCCATTTTTCAAATAAATAAATAAGTAAATAAATAAATAAAATGTTTTATGAAAAGTTGCTTGCCCTGTAAATATGGGAACTCACAAAACACACGGAGAAGCGTTTTTCTGCATATTTTCTTTGACTTAGACGGGACTTGTAGGGTGAGGGATAGTTTGAAAAAAAAGCTATGAAATCTTTAAACTGCAGAGAATAAATGGACAAAAGGAAATAGCCTCTGGCCACTTGGGGGAATAAGAGATACTGTGCTTGGAAAACAAAAGTTCATAGAAGGGTTAATTTGCAGACTGAGCAATCTTCAGCAGCAGCTCCAAAGAAAAATCAGAGGGCTTTTTTAATTGTTTCAAATTAAGGGCATTAAAAGTTAGGGTCTACTACACAGAAAACATTTTCCAGTGAAAGGTGCAGCTACATGATTATTTTTCCCAAAATGCACTTACTGTACATTTCTCAGAACCATCAGCTTTGATTGAAAGCTAATGAAAAAGCTGTCCTGCGTCAGTTTCTTCCTTGTATCCATTAAGAATAATTATGGCTGAACAATTTTTGAAGCCTGTAACCTTCGCAAGTGTTGCTAATGGCATTATAAATTGCTCCTTGTCCAATGCCTACAGTTTGGGGTTTAATTCAAAAGCGCTCTGTCAACAGGGCAGATTTGCGTGGTTAATGAGCGCATTTAAAACAACAACCTCAGCTCATGCATCCTAATGTCGATAAGAAGAGGTGGTTCAATAAAGCGGCTTGTCCATAATAATTAGCGGGAACAAATGTCCTGGCTTTGCCCAATTGAGGTATTAATGTCCCCCCACCTTTCAGGGGTTCTGATCAAGTTGTCTTCTCTGTTCCGTGCTGACAAAAAGACTTTTTTTTTTAGGCCAGTGTTTATCACACAGCAGAAATAGCAGAGAATGCTAATGGATGACAGGAGAAATCCTGTCAGTCAACCAGGAAGTTGGCAGTTGTCTTTCAGATAAAATGTAGGAATTACATGTTGTTGTTGTTGTTGTTTTAAAAAAGGAAGCTATTGTGATAATGCACCTATTAATTTCTCCCCAAAGTACTCATGTGTCGTGATTAAAATTCCAACCATTTGTTCATCGTGGTTTAATGGCAGGCTTAAAGACACCCCTCTTGCGTTGGAGGGCAGTAGGCAAAGAGCAGGATTAAGTTGAGAATCTTCTTCAGAGGTGCCCCCCTTCTCCATGCACAGGGCTGGGGGAATATCATGTTAGTTTCTGAGGAGCGTCTGACACCACTTTTGAAAAGAAGGAGAGAGCTGTAAGACTTCATCCTTGTGATATATTCACTCCTAACCTCCTTCTTGAGTTGCTTGATGTTGTCAGTTTCGAAGGACGTCCAGGCATTTGTAGTGATCTTCTTCATCCAGACTCTTGAGGTTTTATACATATGGCAGCTTGATTCCTTCAGTAGCCACTGTTTCTCCCTCGTTGATGGTGAGGGTTGTTCTGAGGCATCCCTTGGGGAGAGAGTCAACAGGTAGGAGATCTTTTCTCCTTGTCGACTGGCAGAGATTAAAAAAAAAGCTTAGCAAAAGAGAAGTCCTGCTGAAACTGTCTTCCTTTCCTCTGGATAATTCCCTATTTTGGATTTCTTAGTTAGCAATGTCTTCAGCCGCGCAGGGGAAATGATTGGGACTAGCGTAGGGAGTTGTCTGAGAGCAGTGCTGTCGCAAACATGTTTGCACGTGCTGCTATTGCTGTCCCTAAGGAAAAAAAACTGGCTTTCTAGCTTTGCAGCTGCTGGTGACAAACAAGATTAGGACCATATAAATTGTCAGAATAGGCTGTGAAATACTAAGGTCGGGGGTTAAATGAACACGGTTGTTTATGAGGACACGGCCTGCATCCATTTGCATGTTAATGTTCTCTCTGTGAGATGAAAAACCATTTTGGGGACAGCTTGTTCAGAAATCCCATTAACTTGTTATTTACGGGACTCCTGACTGCATGACCCCTAACCTTGTTTTGTTAAACATGAATCAGGCGGGTGGCCACATGGCTGCTATTGTTTTTCGTGGTGTTGAGTGTCATTGAATTCGATTATTCTTTGCTTGACACTTTCCAAGTTATTATCCTTATCATGCCCACTTTTTGATTTCCTATGGCCAACCCTGCTATCTCCAACTGCCTTAAAAGCCGGCAGAGCATTGAAGACACAGCTTCCTGAACTGCCTGAGAGACATTTGAGCAGTGGGACCTAATGATGCAGCAGCCCTGATGGAAGGCTTCATAGATTATCCAGAAAGAGCGGCCCCATCCAACCCTGGTCTGAAATCTTCCATTCAAGTTTCACGGTTGATTTCAAGAGGTCCAACCTGATCATGGAAACTTGACATGAGCAAAAGGAGTTGGATCTCACTGGAGGTCTGGAGCAGCTGGGAGCTCTCCAAAGGCTAATATTGCAGTCAAGCAGCTCTGCTTACATAGCTCCAAGAACATTTGACTCTCTGCATTGACCTTCTCCATCTCACTTCCTTCTCCCCAAGAACTGAAGTTGCATCAGATCCAGCAAGAAGACCACAAAGCATTTCCTCCAGCTGACTGAAGATCTTGCCATTGGAGGAGGAAAAAGCATTTGAACCTCATGAATGTATTTACATCTCATTCTTAATCTGGTCCTTCAGAAATGGTTAGTAAAAGATCTTTCTGCATGGCAAGCAAGACCAAACCACTGTCAAGTAAACAGCTGTCCTCATGCTGACTGCTCTCCTGTCTCAGGAGCCGGGCAAAAGTGGCTGTTCTTATTCACAGGGCATTTCAAGGAGAGTGTTGGGTGGATTCCCCTAGTTCTCCCTCCCTTCTTAACTAAGTGGCATCAATTCCTCTCTTTGTTGAGGGCTGGAGCTTTCACTGGGACTGGAGGAAGAGCTGGAGTTACAGTAGCTGTCTATCAACACTTATTCTGGTTTCTTGAAACAGTTCTGCATTTGTGTTCAAAAACAGTCTGAAACCATCTCATCTCTCCTCTCTCCCTCTCTCTCCCTCTCCCTCTCCCTCTCTCCTCACTTTGCAGGAACCCTCTGGAGTCTGGACCATTAGCAGCTCTTCTGATTGAGCCACATTTCTGAGACTTCCTATTGTCAACTCTACAAACAAGAGTTCTTTTTATGGGTCTCATCTATTGGAACCATGACACATGTCTCAGAAACTCCATGGCTGATGGATTAAGCCACATTTCTTTTATTTATTGACTTCAATGCTTGTCTTGTAAATATGAAGTGCTTTTAATTCTGTGTGTAACCAGCCATACGCTAAATAAATAAATTGCTTGTCTAACGTTTATAAGTTACTTAAGACAGCAAACATATCTATTACCCATAATACTGACCCTGTGAGGTGGGTTGGGCTGAGAGAGAGTAACTAGCCTCAAGTTGCCCAGCTAGTTTTCATGCTTAAGACAGGAACAGAACTCAGAATCTCTGACTGATTGGCCCAAAAATCACTCAGGCAGCTTTCATTCCTGAAGCAGGACTAGAACTCGCCATCTCTGAGTTTCTAGGGCTAACTGCTGCCAATTGGGTGGAGTCCACATGAACACTGCCACAGGTGGGCAGTACAGATTCACGTGTCTGTTTAAATGCTGCATTAACAGTTGCTCAATGGTGTGTGTGTGTAACGGTTACTGACTAGGCCAGACTTGTTGTCTCCAGGGCTATCATTGGTAGATTTGAGGCGGGAATGAGCTCCTTTAAATCTATTGGTCGCTGCCTAGAGGCTAACAGCTGCTATTGCTTTGCTTCTGTTCCTCTTCCACTTCAATAAATCTTGTTCCTGTTGAATGCCTGCATCTCGTTCACAGCGACCAAACTGAACATATAACACTGTACTTGTTTCTTTTATTTTTCTTACCTAGATGTATAACTTTACGTTGTCCCCTGTTAAATTTCATTCGAATAGTTTCCACCCAATTATCTAACTCTACGTCTTAATCCATTTTTCCCTCTCCCTTTGTATAGCCTGCAGATTTGGTAAGCATTGATTCAACTCCCTCAACCATATAGTTTCTAAAAACTTTGAATGTACCAGGCCCATGACAGAGTCCCATGGCACCCCACTTGAGATGTCTCTCCAGGCAGACCATTTCACCATTCACCTAACCCTTTGAGTGTGACCCTTGAGCCATTAAAACCACATTTGCCCACTTTATTAATAAGGATGACCTGAGGAACTGGTTAAAATCAAGATATATTCTATCCATAGCATTTCTCCAATCAGCCAGGCCTCTTTCTTAAAAGGAGATCAAGATAGTATGGGTTTCCATGAAATGGTTAAAATAACTTTATTCCTCCAGTTTTAACCTATTTGTTAATTTTGATCATTTTGGAGTGCAGAGATTAGGTTGCTTGTTTTATTGTATAGAAACAGAAGGATGTCCTAAGAAGAGTGAGAACAATATTGAGGATTGTCTTATGTCATTATTATACAGTCATCTCAGTCTTTCTTCAGGCAAATGCCCTTATTCTGTGGCAAAGCCCCATACAATAGCTTTTAATCTGCAATGTTTTTAACACAGGCATAATTGTTTGCATGTTTGTTACTGTCTATATTTTTGTATAAGAAGTGGGACAGACTACTCTACCAGGAAGAGGCAAGGCTGGGAAAAACATTTATAGAATCCCCGGGAGATTTTCTGGGCATGTGCAGACCATCCTGGCCAAAGAGCAGCTTTGAGAATGCTAATGAGATAAAGTAAAATAATATTCCAACTAAAGAATTTTAACTAAATATTAAATTAAATGTTAACTAACTATTTAACTAAAATACTCCATTTTCCAATCTCTTTTGCACAGGATTTCATTCCTAATCATTTTATTGTCCTTCCCTAAAAATGTATCATGTCTTCTTGCTGTGGCACATTGAACTAGACACCAATCTCCAGATTGAGTTTGACCAACCAAGAAAAGTGCAATTTACTTCTTCCCATAATTTTAAAGATAACTTTGTTGATTTGGCTAAAAGTGTCTTTGCAATTTTTGCAGCAATATCCAGTCTGCTAATTAAGGTTATAATAAAGTATACTTCTGCAGATAATTTTTCTAGTATTCTTGCTAAGCCAGACAGCCTCTCTATGATACCTCTGCATTTGTTCAAAATCTATGCTTTTGATTTTAATTCTGTTATTTCTTCGGTTTCTCAATTTATCAACATAATTTTGAATTCTATTGCTGCCTTCTGGAATGCGACTTATTCCAGTTAATGTTGTGTCAAAGGCAAATTCGATAAGCATTTCTCCATCACAAAGCTCACAGGAAGGGGGAATTTCCAGTACTGGGAAAGATCTGAGGCTGAGCAAAAAGAAAGACATAATCAAATTATTGATAAAATGATATGTGGAAGAAAGAGAAAATAGAAAGAAAGCGACTGGAATAAAATGGCATAAAAAGGAACGGAAAGAACAATATAAAAACGTGTAATATTTTATTTAAAGGGGAATTGAGCTAGAGTAGTCTCACAATTAAATTAAATTAAATTACAATTTGATTTTAATCAAATTAAACAAAAGGAAATAAGAGGTGCTCTAGAAAAAGACACAAGAAAATAAAGTTTTGGGAAGAAAACAAGCCATTGAGAAATAATTGGTCAGAACAAAAGAATCAGGCCTTTAAAAAGTGAATAACAGCTGACCTTGAAGAAAGGAAAAGGCTAGAGATTAATTAGTAGTGTGGCATTTGAAAGGACAATAGATTGCAAAGCAGAAGAGGGGACCGAATAAAACGGTGGGAAGAATGAAAGAAACAGAACAAAAGAGGAGCAACATGCCAGGAGGTTGTGGGCAATGGATGGTGAAGAACTAAAATGACTACTAACTGACTACGTACTAAAAATTAAAACTAAAATTAACTAGTCTCGTGGCCTACGATAGTCACCACTGCATCCATGTCCAGGGAAATATTTTGAAGATAATGGGAGACTCAGCCATAGGTCCTGGATTCCTTTTCCGCCAAAAGAATTGAATGACATGCAATTGGGCATCTCTCTCTCATTTTGGGCTCTGGGGGGCAGGGCGACATCTTGCAGGTCTTAAAATCCCCCCCAGGCCTGACATGCCAACGAGGCATTTCCTGTCTGCCTTATTCAGAATATGGATCTAACGTCAGCATGGCCGTTCCTACCGCTGTGGCCAGGGTGAGGAGCATTTACCCAACTACCTCCATGACATGCATTGATGAGATTTTCCAGGATCCTTCTGCTCCTCCCACTCAAAACACCAGAATTATTCCAAAGGTATTGCTAACCCCATATGCAGAACTGTAGATCAGCTTATTTTGACCTGTTGTGCTTGCAGAAGCGATGAAGGAGGGCTGGGCATCACTGGTGGCCTTGCCTCAGGAGAGGTTTTTTTATTATTATTAATCCTGCTGGTTGGCAGCCTCCAGATTTGGAACCAATAAGTGTCAGGTCCAGGGGGGAAAAAATGATGATTGAGTATACAAGTAGTCCTTGACTTACAGCAATTTGTTTAGTGACCATTCAAAGTTACAGCAGCACTGGAAAAAGTGACTTATGACCTTTTTCACACTTAGACCGTTGCAGTAGCTCCGTGGTTATGGCATCAAAATTCAGACACTTGGCAACTGGTTCACATTTATGACGGTCGCAATCTCCCAGTGTCATGTGATCAACTTTTGTGCCCTTCTGGCAAGCAAAGTCAATGGACAAGCCAAATTCACTTAACAACCAGGTTACTAACTTAACTGCAATGATTAACAACTGTGGCAAGGCAAGAAAAGTCAACCAAAGAATTATAGACCTATATCGCTTTTAAATATAGATTATAAAATCTTTGCAAAAATATTGGCAAATAGATTAATGCAGGTTTTGAAACAAATGATTCATAGTGATCAGTCTGGATTTATAACTGGAAGACATATGAAATATAATGTAAGACAAATTGTAAATTTAATAGAGTATTTGGATAAGAACAACCAAGTCCCTGCGGCACTGATATTTTTAGATGCTGAAAAAGCGTTTGATCAATTGAATTGGCAATTTTTATTGAAAGTTGTTGATAAGATGAATTTTGGGGATAAATTTTTGCAATCTATTAAGGCTATATATCAACAACAATCGGCACAAATTATAATTAATGGGGGATTAACAGATGCATTTAAAATTGAAAAAGGTACAAGACAGGGATGCCCCCTTTCACCATTGTTGTTTGTTTTAACATTGGAGATTTTATTGATTAAAATTCGTGTATCAACTAAAATAAGGGGAATAAAAATGAAGCAGAACGATTATAGATTAAGAGCATTTGCGGATGACTTGGTTGTTACACTGTCTCAACCGACTCAATCGGTTACAGATGTAATGGAAATTATAACTCAATATGGGAAAGTTTCTGGTTTTAAGATAAATAATTATAAGAGTAAAATATTATCTAAAAATATGACTATGAATGAAAAAGAAAAGTTAGTAAAACTAACGGGTTTTGAAATAGTAAAAAAGGTTAAATATTTGGGAGTATATATTTCAGCTTCAAATGTGAAATTATATAAGAACAACTATGAAATATTATGGCAAAAAGTACAAAAGGAGTTAGATAGTTGGAAAAAATTACAATTATCTCTGTTGGGGAGAATTGCAGCTGTTAAAATGAATGTTCTACCAAAGTTTCTTTTTTTTGTTTCAAATGATACCTATATTGAAAAAGGATGCCAATTTGGATGAGTGGCGGAAGGGTATTAATAAATTTATTTGGGCAGGGAAAAGACCGAGAGTTAAATTTAAGATCTTACAAGATGTACGGGAAAGAGGAGGACTTAAAGTGCCTAATTTGAAATTATATTATGATGCGGTTGTTTTATCAGCGGTTTGTGATTGGCTTAATTTAAGAAATGAAAGATTACTTTATCTTGAGGGATGGGACTTATTATATGGGTGGCATGCATATTTAGTTTATGATAAAAAAGTGGATAAGGCATTTAAATCTCACATTTTAAGAAGCGCTTTATTGCGCGTATGGAAAAAATATTATTATAAGTTAAATTATAAAATACCAATTTGGGGGATTCCTGGGCATGCGATAGAGGGTGTATCTGTGGGTGTGAACTTGGATAGGACTTCATATATTGTAACTTTTATAAAACTTTTTAATTTAAAAAAAGAAAAGTCATAAAATGGGGCAAAACTCACTTAACACGTCTCACTTAGCAACATAAATTTTGGGCTCAGTTGTGGTCGCAAATCAAGGACAACCTGTACTTTTCAGCTTATGCAATAAACTCAATAAGCTCAGTTATTTTTTTATCTTTATAGGAACACAAAATCTAATGTATTAGGCTTAAAGGAACACCTAAAGCATTTGTATAAGAGTCACCACCAGGAGGCGTTGAACTGTAACTGTTTGGCGGGAAGCAGTTTCGGCGGGAAACAGAGGTTCAATCCTATTGGTTGGCTGTGTACCTGGCCAGATACTGGCCAGGTATATAAAGAGTGCAGGTAACCCCTATTGCCCAGTATGGTCACTTCCACCTAATAAAGAGCTGTTATGCTGTACTCATCGGCCTTGCGTCCTTCCTACTCTCCAGAACCCACTACACAACACTAATCTTTAACTGTGCTGAAATTTTCCCCCAGAATTTTTTTCTTTCAATCTGCTTTTTGGGGGCTTTGTACCCATCCATTTTCCTTCGACGTGATAAACCACACCCCACCCTTGATCCAGTTTATGAAGTAATCAAACATCCTTCCTGCCATTTTTATAAAATCTTCTCACCATCCTCAAGAGATCCACCAGAGGACTGGAAAAAGAGGAGAAATATTCTTTAAACTTTCTGCAAATGAATGCAATGAATGCAATGGAAATTTTTCCTTTTTAAAAAACTTAGGGGAAAAAATTAAGAACTGGTTCCTTTGCAACACCACCCTTATTTTTTAAAAAAATTGCCCTTCCATTTTCCTTTTTCATTCTCCCCTCCCAAATTGCTGAATGGAAAACAGCTCTACTGTAAGGTTGCTGGCACCCTTTGCAGTTTAAATGCAAGAGGTATAATGATTTAGAAACCAGAAGAATAACTAAAGAGCCAGCAGTCATTATCTCAAATAATGAGACTTTTTAATGCAAAATCAATGTTTGTTATAATGAAAATAGATTCAGTAATTCCTGCCGGGCCAGATGTGCAAATCTTTCTGACTGTAGTAAATGTGGCTCCTTATTTCTAACACCCTGATGAAGGTTGTTATCCAAGAGCAAAAGTAAAATGTCCGAAATTATTTACGGCTATTGTTATCGTATTTTATGTGGTTCCCTTATAGAAGAAAAATCTTGCCAAGATTGAATTAAATCACTACTTATGTCATCTTTATTAGTTGCCTATCAATAACAGAAACAAAAGAAAAACTGTCAGTGCATTCAAGTAGTATATTAGCGATTGCCTATCACATATAACTTCTGTAAGTGCCCTCTATGGGAGCAAACCCTATAGGTTAGTGGAAGGGTGCTTTGATTAGAGAAGATTTGTACCTGGATAGCAAGAGCACTTAGACTTATGTACCGCTTCACAGAGCTTTGCAGCCCTCTCTAAGCGGTTTACAGAGTCAGCAGCTTGCCCCTAACGATCTGGGTCCTCAGTTTACCAACCCTGGAAGAATGGAAGGATGAGCCAACCTTGAGCTGGTGAGAATCGAACTGCCGAACTGCAGTCAGCCAGCAGAGGTAGCCTGCAGTACTGCGCCACCACGCCTCATATGAAGGTTAGATGAAGGTTAGAAGGGGATGAAGGCCATATGTCAGCTCCTGCTTCAACTAACCACCCAAGAAAGCAGAACTCTTGAAACAGGCCTTGTCTCAAAAGGATACTTTTATTAGGGGTCAGTGACAGGAGGGAAGTCAAGGGAAAAGCCCGCCAAAACGGTATAGTTAAGCAAGCAATATTCCTCCTCCCAGCAAAGTCATAATGTCCATTTGAAATCCACAAGGGGTACGATGTTTGGGTGGCTGGCACAGTTGGCGCGCATCTCAAGGTCTTCTCCAGTTTTGTTTCTCTGTCACGTCTCCCTGATAAGGGAGACACATTCCTATCTCGAGGGGATGGAGGGAGGAGGGGAATATAGAAAGCAAAAATTATCCCAAGCACATGCGAGCTCCCCCTGCCCCCGACAGAAAGGCAGAATATATAGCTAAGGAAAGGAAAGAGGGTTTGGGGGTCCTGACACCATCTCTCTTTTCCCCTACAAGATGTGGGCTTTGATGGGCCCCTGGACAGTTCTCTGCAGCTTCCCTCAAGTGCCCCCGCTTCTAGAGGTGCCATGCCGTGTCTCTGCAGATCCCATGCTTGTCTCTTGCCACCAGCATCCTGGGCGGTTTCCGTACCTGCTGGAAACCATTTTAGGCTTAGGAATTTGACATTTTCATCAAACTCTTTATTGGATAAAGTTCCAATCCTAGGGAAGAAGGGGTTTTTTTTTTAAAAAAAATAGGACTATCTGCTAGCTGATGTCTCTTTAGAGGACCCTGTAGCTGCAGGCTTCAAGACCCCTTAGCCAGTTTTCAAAAACAACTTTGAAAACATAGAGAAAGTTTCCCTGAGTTATAGAAGCATATGATGAAACAGGAGAAAAAAGGTTGTCACACAGAAGAAGGAATGAATTTATTCTTTAGAATAGAATAGAGTAGAATAGAATAGAATAGAATAGAATAGAATAGAATAGAATAGAATAGAATAGAATAGAATAGAATAGAATAGAACGGAACGGAACGGAACGGAACGGAACGGAACGGAACGGAACGGAACGGAACGGAATAGAATAGAATAGAATAGAATAGAATAGAATGGAATTATGAAATAGAATAGAATAGAATAGAATTATGGAACAGAATAGAATTATAGAATAGAATAGAATTATAGAATAGAGTAGAGTAGAGTAGAGTAGAGTAGAGTAGAGTAGAGTAGAGTAGAGTAGAGTAGAGTAGAGTAGAGTAGAACAGAACAGAACAGAACAGAACAGAACAGAACAGAACAGAATAGAATAGAATAGAATAGAATGGAATTATGAAATAGAATAGAATAGAATAGAATTATGGAACAGAATAGAATTATAGAATAGAATAGAATTATAGAATAGAGTAGAGTAGAGTAGAGTAGAGTAGAGTAGAGTAGAGTAGAGTAGAGTAGAGTAGAACAGAACAGAACAGAACAGAACAGAACAGAACAGAACAGAATAGAATAGAATAGAATAGAATAGAATAGAATAGAATAGAATAGAATAGAATAGAGCTGGAAGGGACCTTGGAGGTCTTCTAGTCCAGCCCTCTGCTCAAGCAGGACAACCTATACCATCTCAGACAAGTGACTCTCTAGTTTCTTCTTGAAAACTTCCAGTAATGGAGGAAGAAACCCATGATTTCTGAAGGCAAAGCTGTTCCACTGGTTAATTGTCCTCACTGTTAGGAAGTTGCTCCTTAATTCCAGGGTGCTTCCCTCCTTGATTAGTTTCCATATATTCTTTCTGCCCTCTGGTGCTCTGGAGAATAATTTGACCCCCCTCTTCTTTATGGCAGCCCCTCAAATACTGGAATACTGCTATCATGTCACCCCTATTTCTTCTTTTCTTTAATACTAGCCAAACCCAAGTCTGGCAGCCAGACCAAAACTAAGTGGTAAAACGATGAAGGTGGATAGATGTCAGTGGTAGATTCTCCTTTGCTTGAGATCTTCATCCACACACACTGTTCAAAAGGTTGAACTCCAACCAAGCTCTCTTCCAACTCTATGACTCTGATTCAAAACCCAAGAGATGGTGGGCTGCAAAACAGGAAGAGTCAAACAACTTATCAGAGGAAATCTGGAATTCCTGACTATCTGACCTGTCAGTCATTTTTCATATACTGTATGTCCTTAGAGAGCAAGAGGATGGACTAAATAACCTCTACCTCTGTGGTGCTATGGTAAAGTTAGTCAGGCATGACTGACTTATGACAAAACCAAGCTGGCTGCTATTAATTGTTGCATTCTTATGCAAATCTTCAGAAATATGCTATTGAATAATCTGCTCAAAGCATTGCTCCATTTAGACATCCTCTTTCTCCTTTTTTGAAGCCAAGAATGATATTGGCTCTCCTCTTCAAACATCATCATAAGCAGATCTGCTAGCTCCTTCAGTCCTTCGGTGTAATTCATCAGGTCCTGGAGACTGACATTCATTCAAAGTGGCTCAAGGATGTTTTACATTCCTTGTCTGCCCAAAGGTGCAATTCCTTCCTTCCACTAGTGCAGGGGTAGGCAACCTTGGCTCTTTTATGACTCGTGGACTTCAACTCCCAGAATTCCTGAGCCAGCCATGCTGAGGGGAAAGGGAGAGGTTTCCAAGCTGAGCCATGCTTGCTCAGGAATTCTGGGAGTTGAAGTCCACGAGTCATCAAAGAGCCAAGGGTGCCTACCCCTGCACTAGTCCCAAAGAGTGGCCAGCTGGGGCCTTCTTGCCTTTTGAGAGAGATAAAATATGAATTAAAAGGTATTATCTTCTCGTCATTGCCTGGGAATTTCTTGCCCTCTTTTGCTTGCAGTAGACTGACAGGCTCATTCCCTTCCCTTTTGCCCCTCTTACTGTATATAGTACCTGAAACCTTCTTTTTGTTGTTGTTTTGAGCACAGCTCATTCTGAACCATGACATTTCTGGCATTATCACCACGATTTCTGATGATTGCTTTTTTACTTCTGTGTCTCTCCGGCACAGACCCCCTTTTCTTTTGAGGACTGAATAAAGCTCTGGGTATATTCACAGCGGTGTCTTTAGACATCTCCCATTCTTGCTTTAATACGAAATGTTTGAGATTTTCAGTTTCCCATTTCACAGAATTTGCTAGTCTTCCAGGACACTTCTTCAGAAATTCAGATGAATGCAACTGACCTTCACTCCATCAGAAATCCCATACAAAAGTCTTCCTCAACCCCCGGTTATAATAATAATTCATGGGTCTTCCTTCCTCCCAAAGTCCCAGGCATCTTCATTTCTCCAACCAGTTCCTCCTTGTTCTTGGGGGTGAGGACAGTCACCGCAGCCTCCCTCATTTCTTCTTCCACCTTTTGACAAAGGAAATTGGCAATTATATAAGACACGAGTTAGACGTCCAGCCAATGTCAGAGATAATAAGGGGTCTCCCCTTATTGCTATTGCCTGCCTCTTGGAAGGTTTGCTCTCTTGCCTCACCCATGTCTTCTCTTTCTCCAGGTGGTCTCATTCTTTCTAAGATTCTACAAGTGTGAGTGCCTGTGCTTGCAAAACAGACGGCCCTTGGTTAACAATCACTAGTTAAGTGACCATTCAAATCTGTGATAGTGCTGAACAACTGGATCTTATGACCAGTCCTCAAAGCCTGGCTCACAGTTATGACATTTCAGCATCCTGCAGCTACACTGTCACCATTTGAGAGATTCACCCTTGGCCTGCAACAAGCAAAGTCAAGGGGAAGCCAGCAGGAGATCACAAATAGCGACCACATGATTCCTTGCTTAATGATGACGTCGGATTCAGTTAACAACTGCAATATGGAATGCTGGGATTGCCATCACTAAGCACTCTGGAACAAAGAACGTAGAATAATAGGGTTGGAAGGGACCTTGGAGGTCTTCTAGTCAAGCCCCTGCTCAAGCTGAATGTTTCTATGAGCAAGAAAAGCTACTTTCCTCATGTTCACAAGCTGAGTCATTTCTATATTCAGGCTCAGCTAGAATTTAAAGGTCCCTTGGCAAAGAAAACAAAATGGATCCCTCATATCGAGCACTCTACAAGACCACGCATAGACTCCAATAACAACAACACAGTTAATTATTATTAAGACCAGGTACAGAGCCAAACCAGCCAAAGGACTTGTTCTGTCCACGTTTAAATTAAACACTGAGAAAGAAATCATAGAAGTCTATATTAGAACAGAATAGAGCTAGAAAAAGGACCTTGGAGATCTTCTAGTCCAACCCCTTGCTCAAACAGGAGACCCTACACCACTCTAGACATATGGTTGTCCAACCTCTTCTTGAAAATCTCAAGTGATGGAGCACCCACAACTTCTGGAGGGAAGCCATTCCACTGATTAATTGTTCTTACTGTCAGGACATTTCTCTTTAATTCTTAATTGGATCTCTTTTTAATGAACTTCCATCCAATGTTTCTTGTCTTGCCCTCAGGTGCTTTGGAGAAGAGGCTGACCACCCTTCTCTGTGACAGCAGATCAAGCATTGGAAGATGGCTACCATGCCATCCCTCGTCCTTCTGTTTGCTGGACTTGACATACCCAGTTCCTGCAACTGTTCATTGTACGATTTGGCCTACAGATTCCAGACAATTAATTTTGTTGCTCTTCTCTGCACTCTTTCTAGGGCCTCAACATCTTTTTTCCTATCGTGGTGACCAAAACTGGAAGCAGTGTTTCAAGTGTGATCTTACCAAAGCAGTATAAAGCAGTACTATTACTTAAAATAGAATGGAGCTGGAAGGGACCTTGGAGGTCTTCTAGTCCAGCCCCCTGCTCAAGCAGGAGGACCTATACCATCTCAGACAAGTGACTGTCTATTCTAGCCTCTTGAAAACCTCCAGTGATGGAGCGCCCACAATTTCTGGAGGCAAAGCTGTTCCATTGGATAATTGTCCTCACTGTTAGGAAGTTTCTCCTTGCTTCCAGGTTGCTTCTCTCCTTGATTAGTTTCCATCCATTGTTTCTTGTCCTGCCCTCTGGTGTTTTGGTGAACAATGTGACCCCGCTCTTTTTTTATATATAAAGTTTTATTGATTTTTTTTTAACAGAATTCAATAGTAATCATTCAACAAAAATGTGTTGTCTGAGTATCTTATTCACTAATACAAATTAAATTCCTAATCCCTTAATCTTTTTTCTAACCACTGATAAAATAGGTCCCAAGTTTGAAAATATTCTGTTTCTTCTTTTTCTTTCAGCCTTAAAGTAAGTCTGTCCATTTCTGCGCAGTCCAGTATTTTTTAATTATTTCTTCTTCTGGTGGTATTTCTTTGTTCTTCCAATATTGTGCAAATATAATTCTTGCTCTGTTATCACATGTAAAATCAGGTATGTACTTTGCTTATCAGGTTTTTCTGGCATTACACCCAGTAACAAAAAATCAGGTTTATACTCTATGTGTTTCTCTAATATTTTTTCTAACCAAGTGTGATTTTTTCTGTCCAATAATTATTTATAGTTCAAATTCTAATTTTTTAAATTTTTCTCTTAACAACTGACATTGAGCCTAAGACGTGACCTTGTTGTACCCCACTGCTTACTTCTCTCCATGTGGATGTAGTGTTATTGAGGACTACTCATTGAGTACAGTTTGCCAGCCAGCTACAGAACCATCTGGTGGTGATGTTGTCTATTCCATCTTTTTCTAGCTTACCAAGCAGTAGATTGTGGTCTACTTTGTCAAATGCCTTACTGAAATCTAAGTATACTACGTCCATAGCATTTTGCTGGTCTACTAGTTTAGTCACTTTATCAAAGAATGAAATAAGATTGTTTGGCATGATCTGTTTTTAACAAACCCATGCTGGCTATTAATTATAATTTTGTTTGCTTTTAGTTGTTTGAAGATCTGTTTTTTTATTATCTTTTCTAGGATCTTGCCAGGTATTGATGTTAAACTGATTAGTCTGTTTTTTCCCCTTTATTGAAGATGGGAATCAGTCCTTTTCCAATCCTCAGACACTTCCCCGGTGCTCCAGGATTTTTGAAAGATGTGGTGCAATGTGTCAACGCTGCTAACATTGGATGTTCTTACTTAGACAACAGATGGAAATGTAGCCATCTTTTCTCTATTGCTTTTAGAATTTGTTGATGCTAGGAAGGGGAATGTGGATTAGAGTCCAGCTAGTCGTAACAATAATAACTCAGCCATGGGAACCCAAGGTTATTAGGTCAGAGTTGATAGAAATTTGGCAGGCAGGAGAAATGGGGAGAAAGCCCGCGCTTCAAGTTAATTGGAGAATGTGATTTATGACTGTTAATTGAAGGAGGGAATTGCGCTTTGCTACTTTGTGCCAGGGGAGGGGAATTCAGTTTTTGGCTTCAACTATTTAGTGCCGATACTTTGTTTCTCGAATAAAAGATTCTTTAAGGAAAACAATGCCTCGAAGTTCTTTTGAAGAGTTTCATCTGTCAGAAGCATGACACAATGGTTCTGAGATAACATCTGCCAGCTCCTTCAGAACTCTGGGATGTAATCTGTTGGGTCCTGGTGATTTATATTCATCAAGGTTGGATAGGTGTTCTCTTACTGTTTTCTTGCTTATTTTAATTTTTGTTTGTAGTTTGTCTTTTGCAACGGTTTTTTTGGTATGTTAGGCTATAGTTTCTTTTTGTGTGAAGACTGATGCAAAGTATGAAGCAAAGTACTTCTAGTGATCTTGATACTATTCTGTTGATACAGCCTAGGACTGCATTGGCTTTCTTGGTAGCTGCAGCACACGGCTGGCTCATATTAACCGGTGTTCCACTAGGACTCCTAGATCCCTCTCACAGTTACTGCTATTGAGCCAGGTACTGCCTATTATATACCTGTGCATTTGTGTTTTTTTTTCTTTTCTATGTGTAGGACCTTACCAGGAATACATTTGATCTAATGGGAAGAATATTGGATTCATTCTAATTAATAGAATAATCTGTTAACTTGCCAAAATGATTTATATTCCACAAATTTTGGAAGAGAATATTGTTAATTTTCAATATGTTTAGATGATTTAATTGTGACTCTTACTGTTAGATTATTCAATGGGAACTCCTCAGTTAAATTAATTTAGATAATTTGGATTTATTGCGCTCTGTCTTCTTCTTGGAACTCTTGCTGTGCTATTTTTGACTGAGAAGAGGCTGGGCAGAATTAGACTGACGCGCTCCAATTTGCACTTGTTTAACTACATCTGCATCTTTACCGCTATTTGTTTCTCATATTTATTACTCTCGTCAAAATTCAGGTTTAGCACTCAGGGGTTTTTGCCAGCAACACTAATGGAGAAGAATAGATGCATTATTTGTAAATAATGTATTATGATGATAGAATTTGGGTCTCTTAGCTCTAACCACAACCCATCCAGCCTTACATTATTTATAATTTACACACACCTTCCTAACATTGCTATGTAAATATTTAATGCCGTAAGCAACTTTTTGTTCCTAGATCTTCTGAAATCCACAGATAACTGTCAAAAGTACAAGCGAAGGGGAGAAAAAAGGCAGATTTGCTGGGGAAGGTGTCACCCACCACTATTGACTTCAGTGGGATGCACAGCTAAGAAAAGGCCCAAGAAGGAACTTTTAAGCTCAACTAGGAGAAAGATTTGTTTATGCTATATTCAGTAGCAACAGAATTCTTTCTTTCAGCAAGGAAATGGCATCTTAGGGAAAACCTGGCTTCATAAGGTGTTATTTTAATAGAGATAGTTGCTGGTTCTTCTGAGCTTTGCATGGGATGTTGGCAAACCTACAGGTAATCCTTGAATTACCCAAAGTTTCTGTTGCTAAGCAAGACAGCTGTTGAGTGAGTTTTGCCCCATGTTATGACTTTCTTGCCACAGTTGTTAAGTGAATCGCTGCAGTTGTTAAGTTAGTATCACGGTTGTTAAGTGACTCTGGCTTCCCCCATTTGACTTTGCTTGTCAGAAGGTCACAAAAGGAGATCACGTGACCCCAGGACACAGCAACCGTGACCAATATGAGTCAGTTGCCAAGCATTTTAATTCTCATCAGGTGACCATGTGGATGCGGCAATTGTCACAATGGACTGTTTGAAGTTCCAACTGAAAAAAGTGACTTATGACCGTTTTTCACACTGGCAACCATTGCAGCATAAAAAAAGAAAGATTTCTATTAAATGGCATGCGATAGGTTAAATTACAGGGCGTTTGGTTGATTAGAAGCCAAAAATATATAATATATACCCCCAAATATTCAGGAAGCAAAATCCTTGTTGTCCGGTGTTTCCTGCATGAAAGCCAAACAGCCCAAAGCCTCAAAAGGAGTGGTGAGAGTTTGCAAAAGCTGCCCACAGGAAAGCAGCGGGGGCGCCTAGACAGGTTGGGGTTAGAATTGCAGAAGGGCGTTTTATGTCCATGTAACTTCCCAGAAAACAGTTTATAAACTCAAAGTTTATTGGCCCTTTCTTGGTGATTAAGCAAATTAACGGTAGCATCCTCATTGCAACTGCCAGCATCGATGAGGTTTCATCTGGTTTTTCTCTTGGTCTGTGCTAGGGAAAACGGGATATCACTGCACTCTGCCTTCGTAGATAGCATCCCACCTCTCCCACTGGTAAATAGGGAGGAACAGAATGAGATCAAGATGGTGCAGAGGGAAGTGGGTAGACTAGCTGATCCGCTGGAAGGGCTACCCACAGCCAAGGAGGCTGAGGGAAGCGTCAACAGAGGGGAAAGCTCTGCAACTGGTGCACCACTTTCGTGACTGACACCTGACAAGCTGACAAGTCACCCTGACAAATCCTCAGCATTACCAGCCTCGCGTAGGTTTGCGGCTGACCTAAATGGGCAAGAGATGTTCTTCTATGGTACGGTGGGCAAACAAGAGAACAAATAGGGGAAATTACCCAGGTCCTTCTACATCAGGCAAGCCGGACCTGCAGGAGGGCAGAGGTTTCTGATCGGAAGGCAGAAACCCCTTTGAGATGGGTCTGGGTTGCAGGAGGCCTGCTGTGATCTGGAGGAGGAGAAGGGAGGGACACAGCTGCACTTCAGTTTCCCCTGAGAACCTGGGAAGGAGGATGGAGACTAAAGAGTGTGTGGAAATGACCTTGGCAGGCAAGAGGAAGACCCATAGCCAGGGGGAAACACTGGACAAGAGGCGGCTGAGCCTGTGAGAGCATCCCAGCAGTGCAAATGTCGGAAGGGCTCCCTAGTTTCTTGGGCTGTAGGGAGAGAAACCGTATAGTCAAGGCTATGGTCTTCCCAGTTGCAATGTATGGCTGTGAAAGTTGTACCATAAGAAAGGCTGAGCGCCAAAGAATTGAAGCCTTTGAACTATGGTGCTGGAGAAGACTCCTGCGAGTTCCTTGGACTGCAAGGCGATCAAACTGGTCAGTCCTAGAGGAGATCAACCCTGACTGCTCTTTAGAAGGCCAGATCCTGAAGCTGAAACTCAAATACTTTGGAAGGAAGGACTCACTGAAGAAGAGCCTCATGCTGGGAAAGGTGGAGGGCAAGAGAAGAAGGGGACGACAGAGAATGAGGTGGCTGGATGGAGTCACTGAAGCAAGAGGCGTGAGCCTAAATGGACTCCAGAAGATGGTAGAGGACAGGAAGGCCTGGAGGAATGTTGTCCATGGGGTTGCGAGGGGTCGGACACGACTTCACAACTAACAACAACAACAAGGGAGAGAAACGTGCTAGATTTGCAAGATTCTGTTAATGTAACCTTATAATAAAGTAGAATTAGTTCATTTGGTTATTCTTCAGCTAGGCCTGCCTGAGTAGGACGGCCCCAAGTGCTTCATTGATTATAGAAAGTCCTTCAAGCTGTGGAAAGTGCTCCAAAATTAAAATAACAGAATAGCAGAGTTGGAAGGGACCTTGGAGATCTTCTAGTCCAACCCCCTGCTCAGGCAGGAGACCCTACACCATTTCAGACAAATGGTTGTCCAGTCTTCTTCTTAAAAACTTCCAGTGATGGAGCACCCACAACTTCTGGAGGCAAATTGTTCCACTGGTTAATTGTCCTCAGGAAACTTCTCCTTAAATCTAGGTTGCTTCTCTCCTTGATTAGTTTCCACCCATTGCTTCTTGTCTTGCCTTCAGGTGCTTTGGAGAATAGGTTGAGCCCCTCTTCTTTGGCGCAGCCCCTCAAATATTGGAAGGCTGCTATTATGCCACCCCTAGTCCTTCTCTTCATTTAACTATACATACCCAGTTCCTGCAACCGTTACTTTATATGTTTTAGCCTCCAGTTCCCTAATCATCTTTGTTGCTCTTCTCTGACCTCTTTCTAGACTCTCAACATCTTTTTTTTACATTGTGGCAACCAAAATGTAAAAAAGATATTGAGACTCTAGTCTAGAAAGTGTACAAAGAAGAGCAACAAAGATGATTAGAATAGAAAAATAGAATCCCAAAACATCTCATTGTCCTCATGAGAAACATACATACAGGTCAGGAAACCTCTGTGTGAACAAAACATAGTGAAAGTGACTGGCTCCAGGCTAGCAAAGCAAGCACCTTGCATACTTTATCCTTATTTATTCAATCAATATGCTGAATATATGTTGAGGAAAGCTGGGCTGGAAGAAGATCAGTGTGATTCTGAAACTAGAAATATCAATAACTTGTGCTATATGGATGACACTATCATAATAAAAAATGCAAAGAATATAATAATAATAATAATAATAATAATAATAATAATAATAATAATAATAATAATAATAATAAAAAAGTTGGAAGGGACCTTGGAGGTCATCTAGTCCAACCCCCTGCTCAGGCAGGAAACCCTATACCATTTCAGGCAAATGGCTGTCCAGTCTCTTCTTAAAAACTTCCAGTGTTGGAGCATTCACCGCTTCTGGAGGCAGGTAGTTCCACTTGTTAATTGTTCTCACTGTCAGGAAGTTTCTCCTTAGTTCCAGGTTGCTTCTCTCCTTGATTAGTTTCCATCCGTTGCTTCTTGTCCTGCTTTCAGGTGCTTTGGAGAATAGCTTGACTCCCTCTTCTTTGTGGCAGCCCCTGAGATATTGGAACACTGCTATCATGTCACCCCTCACTCTTCTCTTTGTTAAACTACACATACCCAATTCCAGCAACCGCTCCCTATATGTTTTAGCCACCAGCCCCCTAATCATCTTTGTTGCTCTTCTCTGTACCCTTTCTAGAGTCTCAACATGCTAGTAATAAAAGTCAAGGAGGAGAATGGAAAAACAATGGGACTAAAATCAACTATAAAGAAGACCAAATTAATGACAAAAGGTAGAACAACTAGCTTTAGAACTGACAGTGAAGCTGAAACGATAGATAACTTCTTCCTTCACATTGTTGTATCATCTTTTCTATCCATGATTTAATTATGTTCCAATAGGTTTTAGCTTCTGTACACGTCCATCACATATGATAGAAAGATCCTGGTATTTGATGGCATTTCCAACGTTTCATAGATCTGTCTTTAAATATTTAAACTAGTTTTTCTGGAGACATATGCCATCTGTAGAACATCTTGTACATATTTTTTTTGTACGCTGTCACCATTGTCAGTTTATGGTTTCTTTCCCACAATTGCTGCCATCTATCTAATTCAATCGTATATCCAAAATTTCTTGACCATTTTATCATTGACTCCTTAACTTGCTCCTTCTCTAATTCCCTATATAATAAGTAGCTATACATATTTTTAATCCATTTTTCTTCAGTTCCCATAAGTATTTCATCTAACTCTGTTCTCCCCAAATTAAAGCCATCTAAAGCTGGTAGAACAACCAGCTTTAGAACTAACAATGAAGCTGAAATGATAGATAACTTCTTCCTTTTAGGAACAACTATCAGCAGTAAAGGAATGAGCAGTTGAAAAATATGCCACAGAGTAGCCACAAAGTAGCCATGGAGGCCTTGAAAAAGCTTTTCAGTTGCCCCTGTGTGTTTATACCTACGAAGCCAGGTTTGTACCTGTCAAGCCAGGGTATTCCTTGTGATACACTCTATGCACATGGAAGTTGGGCTTTGGAAAAACAAGATAGGAAGAGTGTTGGTATTGTCTGACAGACAGAAACCAGTCAATGAATCATTGAACCAACGAACCCAGAATTCTTCCTCAAGGTAGATATGACCAGGCTCCAGTTATCTTATTTCAGACACCTGATGCAAAGATTCAGCTTCTTGGAGCTGGCTCTGAGGCTGGGAGAGAAAAGAAGCGGATGACCAGCAACCGGGGGAAGGGACTTTGTACGGTGGCCATAGCTGCACTTTGGGAAGACTTGAAGGACTAGTTGGGGACAGATCCTCCTGTTGGCATCCCCTTGGTGGCACATAATCAATAAGAAGGGGACGACAGAGAATGAGGTGGCTGGATGGAGTCACTGAAGCAGTAGGTGTGAGCTTAAAGGGACTCCAGAAGATGGTAGATGACTGGAAGGCCTGGAGGAACGTTGTCCATGGGGTTGTGAGGGGTCGGACATGACTTCTCAACTAACAACAACAACAACTCTACAGATTCATGGCAGGATCGGAGCCAAGGAAGATGTCAACTAGATGAATGGGCAAGAAGAGAACTGGCTTCCAAGACCTAAGAAGTGCATGGTTTAGGATCATGTCTGCTGTGGCAAAGGGGCCTTGAGTTCATCAGTGCACTTCTAAATGACCAAAATTAAAGGTCAGGCTTGAAACAGCATTCCAAGAAGTGGGGACTACATGGCGAAGCAATTTTTTGACTGTGCAGAGAGAGAATCTTTCCTTGGTTATTAATATCAAAGGCTGGCTGTTTTTTGGTCTCGTTCTGTCAGGGCTAATCCATTTGTGTATCCAGTGCTTTTTGTGTAAAAGAAAAAGGTGCCAGAACTCACACATGTCATGCAACCTGCCTTGCCTACCCTACAAGGTTCCATCCAAAAAAGGTGCCGGAACTCCGTTTTGAGCGTTCTATGACAAAAAAACCCCTGTGTGTATCTCATAATTTACTTTCATGTATTGTTTTGTCAGGGCCAATAATTGTGAGATTATAAATTGCCTAATGAAATTTTTCTATCTGTCTCTAGCGGGAAACGCAACAAAATTTCTAAAAGTCTCATGTCAATCTCTGCTGTCCCTGAGAGAAAATAGTGGGGTCCTAAAACAGGCAGCGAGGGAAAAAGAAAAAAGAGCATGCGTTGAGACCAACCTGGACCTTCCAACAGGATCAAATTCAACAGTCCTTGAACCATCCTGGTTACTTAGCAATAGTCTTGAGTGACATAGCAACATCTCTACAATAAACCTCTTCAGTCAGATGAGAAATCAAGCAGAATTGGAGAGAATGGAGAGAATTCCCTACTTCTTATGTCCCACCTCAGGTATAACAGAAGGACTTAAGGATACAGGTAGTCCTCAACTTTTCATTTAGTAACCGTTCAAAGTTACAGTGGCACTGAAAAAGTGACTTATGACCTTTTTTCACGCTTATGACCTTTGCACCATACCCATGATCATGTGATCAGAATCCAGACGCTTGGCAACTGACTCATATTTATGGCCGTCGCCGTATCCCAGGGTCATGTGATCAACTTTTGCGACCTTCTGACAAGCAAAGTCAATGCCAGATTCACTTAACAACCGGATTACTGACTTATCAACTGCAGTGAGTCATTTAACAACTGAGGCAAGAAAGTTTGTAAAATGCGGCAAAACTCACTTAACAAATGTCTCACTTAATAACAGAAATATTGGAACCAATTGTGGTCATAAGTTGAGGACTACCTGTAATTGTTAGACATTCCTACTATCCTAATCCCCTGTCGACACCACAAACTCTCTTCTATCCTATTTTTGTACTAATCTATATTTGAAATGCTCAGAAAATCTGATATATTTTTATGTGCAGCTTTCCCCAATATCGCCAATTTTGTGTGTAATTTTTAAAGCAAGAATGCATTGCAAATGGGGAGTTGAAGAAATACGCATCAGGTCAGTTGGTCTAAAAATGTTGACGGAATGCAGTTCTTTCCCAGCCTTGTTAGAGACGTTGGTCCCTGACTTTGAAAAGAGAGCTGCACCTCTTGGTATTGGCAGGCTTAAGTGAAGGGTCTGCAAAATTTAATATTGAAAGAAAAATTTCAGTTTGAATCTGCTGAACAATGGAAAGTTACTGGGTAGAAAAACAAGCTTACCATAGACACTATAATGAGATAACAGGAAAGGGTAGCATAAAGGAAGATAAACACATGTAAGATAAATACATAAGCAGAAATTATCTGGGACTTCAAGGTGGGAAAAGGAAGAACACAAGCTTAAAAAAAAACCATTGCAAGAGGAAAGGGCTAGCCAGGGAAAACTGGCTGAATGAGATAACAGGAAAGGCAGATTGAACTGAAAACCAGTTCTTAAAAAAATCATTAAAAAGGGACCCAGAATTCAAAACAGACACGTGAGCATGTGTAATTAACTGATAAATATTAACTGCCATACCTTGCATAAATTATCTCCTAATTTTTAATGTACATGTGATGTATGATTTAGTATGTAGCAAGAAATATGTAGGAGGCGGTCGGAAAGAGTGTAATCTCATAATACCTCCGCCAATGGGGAACGAGGAGGGATGTGGCGGCTGGGACAGGGCTGTATAAAGAAGGGAATATTTTGGGTTGAAACTTTGGAGAGAACCATGCTTTGATAGCTTCTCTCCCTGCTTCTTGCAAGAAATGAAACAAAAGGCCTTCACAGTATCTTGGCTGGTTATTGGTCAGGCGAGCTTGCCTCTGGTCAAGGAAAGTAGCCAGGAGCACATAACAGCATCCAAGGGGAGAGGTGGGCAGTGGGGAACTTGATGCTGCCGCTAACACCTTTCAGAGTGTGGGGACTCTCTGGGCAGAGCAGCCCCCTCAAGGGAGCAGGCAGTCTGGAGTGCTAAGCCAGGCTTTGAGTGATGTGCAGGGCATGGAAAAGGATTTGAACCTGGAAGCATTTTTTTTCTTCTTTCCATTGAGCAGGCCCTGGAGCCATCTTTTCCAGAGCACGCCTTTGGCTGCCCACTTTTGCTTTCAGGCAGCAAAGTGGGGAAATGCATCGTGCTTTTATTGATCAGACACTTTGGCATTCACAGCATTAATTACCTGAACTTTGCATTCTGTGGTCAGGATGCAGCCGTGGGCGGAGGAGGAGGAGGAGGCTCTGCATGGGACTCAGATGGCCCTGGATGGGCGCAGAGTAGACAGTTGGCCTTCTTTACATCAAAGATCATTTCCCATCCCATACATGGGAGGAAGTCCTAGCAACCTTCTGTGTCAGACAGACTTAGTCAAACTCATGCCTGAGGAGTGTGCCTTTTGTTCCAAAGACCTGGCAGCAAGTCTGACCACAGCCATGCCTTCCCTGCCTCAGAAAGGCCCAAGTTCTGCTCCCGGGACAATCTGGGCTCCTGACTAGCTCCTTGGGGAGCACGGAAGGCCAACAGTGCCTCGGTGATTTTACAAAGATCTGTACATCCTTTGATAATCACCCTTGGTCAGATTTATACCCTCCTCTTTTCCCAGAGAGTCCCGGTGGCTTATAGGTCATCTTATCCCACAAAAGCCGGCTAAGGCAAGCTAGCCAGGCCCGAAGACCTCTCCTAACCTTTCACGTCTGAGGGTGAACTTCAAACAAGGTTTCCTAGTCCTATTCTAGCCTTTAGCTGGCCTGGCAAGCAGGGCTTGGAAAAACAGTTTGGGGTGAAGTTGCATATTTTCAGAAATATGTCAGCCCTACCAATAAGCTAGAAAGCCTGCACATTTGGCTTCCAATTGAATATGGAGTTCCTGCATTGCTTTTGATGACAATAAACCTTCCACCTCCTATAAATCCAACAGTCTTTCAAAAAACGGATGTTTGTTACTGCAGGTTTTTATAGCTGTTTGGTAACTTTAATCATTTTGCAAAATGCAAACCCTGGCCATAAATCCTCAGTCAAGTAGAGATTTAGAGAGATCTAGAGGACTGCAGTGGGTTGATAGGTGGGTTTTAATCTGACAAGACCAAAAAATCGATTAGATTTATACCAATGCCGGCACAGCTGCCTTGTAATTGCAATTGAGCAGACTTCAGACAGACATTAAAAAAGGAATAGGTAGAAGAGGGCAAGTAATGGAATGAGGAGCGAAGCCTGTCTCGCCCAGCCCAGCCTTTCCTCTTCAGGGTGAAAATCCTTCCATCTTGCAGGTATATTGCAAAGAAGAGTGACAAAGATGATTAAGGAACTGGAGGCTAAAACATATAAAGAACGGTTGCAGGAAGTGGGTGTGTCTACTTTAGTGAAAAGGTCTAGGGAGAACGATAGCAGTCTTCCAATAAACCCAGGAGTTGCCACAAAGAAGAGGGAGTCAAGCTATTCTCCAAAGCACCTGAAGGCAGGACAAGAAGCGACGGATGGAAACAATCAAGGAGAGAACCAGCCTAGAACTAAAAAGAAATTTCCTGAGGGGTAGACTTGCCTCCAGATGAATGGGTGCCCCTGCAGGTTTTTAAGAAGATATCGGACAATATATGATGATTATTATGATGATGACTATTTCAATACAAGAGTTAGCAACTACATTCACAGCATTCTGATTGGCAAATCAGCTAAGCATGAGAATATTGTGTTGCTCTGTCCCCAGCCCAGAAAGGACAGGCCACAGGTTCTATGGCTATTTTTGGGTTTGGACACAAGGACTACACCCATAGAAATATTTAAGGCTTTATTCCAAGGTAGTATAAGAAAATAAGATGATCACAGCAGTTCAAGAATATGCAGGACCATTGAAGTATGCATCATAGCAGGGGTAGGAAACCTTGGCTCTTTTATGAGTCGTGGACTTCGGCTCCCAGAATTCCTGAGTTAGCATGCTGACTCAGGAATTCTGAGAATTGAAGTCCACGAGTCATAAAAGAGCCAAGGTTGCCTACCCCTGCCCTAGTGGGCAATCAAAGAACATTAACTCCAGACAACAATTAAAAATATTCAAGAATACAAAACACCAAAGAGAAAACTCTGCTAGCCTCTTTTGCTGGCCAGGAAACCCAGAGAGATGACAGTGGGCAGACAAGAAGTCCCCTCCCCATTAGATCTACATGGAAGTTCCATCCCATAGAGGGTCTCTGATTTGGACAGGCTCTGAACCATAATTAAACACAACTGGTTTCCAATGGCCTCGTCTGACTGGGCTTCACCAAAGACAAGGAGGATAAGTCTAATCCAGGGGTAGGCAACCTTAGTTCTTTTATGACTCATGGACTTCAACTCCCAGAATTCCTGAGCCAGGAATGGCTAGCACAGGAATTCTGGGAGTTGAAGTCCATGAGTCATAAAAGAGACAAGGTTGCCTACCCCTGGTCTAATCTATCTCAGAAAGCTTTGCCTTCTTTCCAGGAATGGGAGCATCACAGTTCAAGGTTGAGAAGTCTTGCCAAGAACGAAGCCATCCAAGTTAACCGGGTGGCGATGACCCCCTCTCACAGTTAAGGAATGTCTGTTTCTCAAGGTTAATTGAACGGAAGATGCAAAAGATATCCTACTCTACACAGATGTCTCACCAAGGACAAGGCAGGACAAAGTAAAATTGATACAGCAGCAGCACTGGGTTGTCTTCAAAATGGAGACCACATTAATTTCACTGAATGTCAATGGATTAAATTCACAAAAATGTAATAATTTTATTAATACATTGAAAAAAACGAAGTGCTGTGATTTTCTATCTGCAAGAAACACATATAAAAATAGGACATGCTCAGCAAAAGGAAATTAGGACAAGAATATATAGCCCCTGGAAAAAAAAACAAGAACAATGGGTTAGCAATTTATATCAAGTCAACAGCTTGGGAAGTATTGGATAATTTCAAACAAAGCATGAAGGATTTTAATTTAAGGAGTTTGGAAATAAGTTTATTGGAAATTAATTTGCTAAACAAAAGGATTTTGAACATGCAAATACAGCAAGAAATCCTTTAGTATATCAGCAAGACAATATCAGTAGTAAAGAAAATGACTGAACAATTACCTTCAAGATTGGAAATCATAGCAGACTTGGCAGCTTTTGTTAAAATATATATATTTTATATAACTTCAGTGAAGCTGCCATGTATACATACTGTTACTGTCTGTTACTGAAAGAATCTAATGTCCAGTGTAGACAAACCTAAATAAGCCAAGGAAAAAAAGGCAATAAGACAAATCAAACTTGGGAAAGCACAAGGTCCATCCAGATAGGCTGAAAGCTCAATATTATAAACAGTTTGAGGAATTACTGGAAGTACTAACAAGCAGAATGAATGCCTTTTTCGAAAGGCAACTGGGCTTTGCTTTTCCTTGAAGATGTTTCACTTCTCATCCAAGAAGCTTCTTCAGTTCTGATTGAATGGCGGAGGATGGAAGGATTTATATTCCCTGCAGTCATCCTTCTATCCTCCGCCATTCAGTCAGAACTGAAGAAGCTTCTTGGATGAGAAGCAAAACGACTTTCAGGAAAAACAAAATCCAGTTGCCTTTCAAAAAAGCTCCTTTGGGACAATCATGACCTGGATGACTGGAATCTCCATGGACATTTAGCAATGCACTTTGGGAAAAACAGAACGAATCAAATTAAAAAGACAAAGGCAGTACCACCAATATGGAAAGAGACGTATATATTGATGAAGAAGAGAACAGAGAAACCACAGTCATACACAACCAATTTCTTTGCTGAATGTAGGCTATGTGTTTTTAAACAATATTAGCACATACATCATATAATAAAGCAGCAGCAACAGAAAGAAAGCAGCATTAATTTTCTAAATGCAGAAAAAGTCTTTGACAACCTGCAGGGGCCATTTCTGTTGCTAGCGCTGAACAGAATAAATCCTGGAGAAGAATTCGGAGCTGAGTGACAAGTGGAGAGGGTGTCAGGGGTGAAGATTTTGGCCAATAGAGCCTTCTTTGCAGATTTCCAAAGAAGGGAAGGCACAAGGCAAGGATGTCCATTCTCTCCTTTTTGATTCATCATTGTTTGAAAATATTGGCTTAGTTTACAAACAAATACCTGGCATTAAAATCCATGGAGATGAATAGAGGCTTAAATATTATGCAGATGATGTAGTATTAACTGTAACAGAACCACAAAATGCAGTGAGCCAGTTAATGAAACCAACCCAAAGCTTTGGCTAATTCTCTGGATATGAAATCTATATTTAAAAAATAAAAATAATTTCAAGATATTTAACCAGTATTTCCTGTTGAAGGAAACTGGCAACCAGCTGATACACTGAGTGAAATATCTGGATCTGCATTTGGCAGGTAAAAATAAAAATAAACATATCAAAATACTTATGTCAAACTATGTAAAAAACTTAAAAGAAACCTTGGAAGGGGCAAAAAATCAAAGCTTTCTTGATTAGGATTAAGTACAATTATAAAGTTGAATGTATTACTCAGGATAAACTACTTATTTCAAATGCACCAATTCTGATTCCGATATCAGAAAATCTTCCCAAGATTGACAAGAAATGGTTAGCAACTTTATATGACTAACTCTAGAGTAAAAGCTAACATTAAATTCAAAATTTTACAATTAATAAAAATGGTATGATAAAATGGGTACAAAACCTTAAAGAAACGGACACAGCATAACAATGGGAAGAATGATGGAACAAATCTATAAAATTTACTCCACGTTATAAACTAAGAGAAAACCAATATAAAATGTTTTACAGAGAGATGGAGTGGATGTGGGTGCGTGGAACCTCAGGAATCAGAGGGTAATCATCTTTAGTTCTCGGTAGGGTTGCACTACCCCAGAACAGACCCTGTGTGCAACCTGGGGGTTCTCCCAGACCAGGGGTGGGGCACCTCGCCTCTTTTATGACTTGTGGACTTCAACTCCCATGGCTGGCTCAGGAATTCTGGGAGTTGAAATCCACAAGTCATAAAAGAGCCGAGGTTCCCCACCCTTGTCCTAGACCTACGTCACTTGCTTTATGAGCAAGTGGCAGCTGTGGCTAAGAAAGCCTTTGCCGAACTTTGTGTTGTATGCCAGTTGTGCCCTTCTCTGGACCGTGAGCCCCTGCACTCACTGGTCATCACTCATCTGGATTACTGCAATGAGCTGTACATCAGTATATCCTCGAAGAATAATTTGAAGATATCATTGGTTCAAAAGGCAGTGGCACAGACTGTTCTGGAAGCCCCCTGGGGTGACCCATGTAATACCTCTGTTACATGAGCTGCACTGGTTGCCGATCTGCTTCTGGATCCAATTCAAGATGTTGGTTATCATCTTTAGACCCCTTTATGGGTTAGGGTCCAGGATATCCAATGGGACTGGCCTACCCCACTCATTCTGGCAGAAGGGCCCTACAACAGACTCCATCAGCCAAAGAATTTTGGCTGGCAGAATCTAGGACAGTGATGGCGAACCTTTTAGAGACCGAGTGCCCAAACTGCAACCCAAAACCCACTTAAGTATCGTCGGGTGCCAGGTGGGCGTGACCCATTGGGTGGGCGTGACTCATTGGGTGGGCATGGCTGTGGTGGTAACAGCAGACTGGGTGGGACTAAAAAGTTCAATCAATCAATTCCAACTTTGCGAGATCTTTTTTTTCCTGCAAGAAGTTGAAATTGATTGGTTGAACCTTTATTTATTTATTTTTTGCACAAGGCGGCGGAGGCCTAAAGTGAAAAGGTTTTATAAAACCCAGCTGAAGGCCTAGGACTGGGGCGATGGTGCGCATGCCCACAGAGAGTGCTCTGCGTGCCACCTGTAGCACATGTGCAATAGGTTCATCATCACAGGTCCAGGAGGAGAGCCTTTTCTGCCAGGGCCCTCACCCTTTGGAGTATCTTACCATCGGAGTTGAGAGCTGGGCTCCATCCTCTCAGCTTGCAGGAGGGGCCTTGAAACCTGGCCCTGCTGGTGGTCCTGGGGCCCCAGAGGGGATACTTTAGACCGGGGGTGGTTGGTGCAGTGACTGAGAAGGCGATCTTTGCTCTTTGCTTGAGCGTGTGATTTTCTTTTTTAGTCTGTATTTAATCCTTGTAATTTTAATTGTCTGTATTTTATAATGGTGTTTATATTTCTATTTTTATTAAATTGTAAACTGCTCAGAGTCACTTTGGATAGCGTGGTTGGCAGCAGATAAATTTAATAAATAAATAAATAAAATCCATCAGTTGTTCCCAATATAGGCAAGCCATACAGTAATAAATGTCAAAAATGCCATGAGACAAAATAAACTTTTTCTCATATATGGTGAACATAAAAAAATATATATCTCAAAAGACCTTTAAGGTCTTTCAGTTCAACCCCCTGCTCAAGTAGGAGACTATACCATTCAGACAAACGGCTGTCTAATTCTTCCCGAAAACTTCCAGAAGAAACCATTCTCCCGATTATCCCAAAGATGCTTTTTCAAGAGGCAACTGGACTTTCTTGTTTTCCTTTGAAGACATTTTGCTTCTCATCCAAGAAGCTTCTTCAGCTCTGACACTGAAGAAGCTTCTTGGAGAAGAAGAGAAAGGTCTTCAAAGGAAAACAAGAAAGTCCAGTTGTCTCGTAAAAAGGCATCTTGGGCATAACTATGACCTGGATGACTGAGAATCTCCCTAGACATTCGACTGATTGTTCTAACTGTCAAGAAATTTCTCCTGAATTCTAGGTTGGACCTCTCTTTAATAATTTTCCACTCATTACTTTTTGTCCTGCCCTCAGGTGCTTTGGAGAATAGGTCAACCCCTCTTCTCTGTGATAGCCTCTCAAGTACTGGACTGCTAGTATGTCACACACACACACACACACACACACACACACACACAGAGAGAGAGAGAGAGAGAGAGAGAGAGAGACCAGTCCTTCTCTTTGTTAGACCAGACATACCTAGTTCCTTCAAACATTCATCTTATGATTTATTCTCCAGACCCCTTGTCATCTCTGTTGCTCTTCTCTGCACTCTTTCTAGGCTCTCAGCATCTTTTTCGTATTGTGGCGACTATTATATATTCACGATTTTAACAAGAGTGGCTTCTACATATATTTCTTATTCTGCAACAAGACAAATATAGTATTTAATTTATGGTTTTAAAAGGAATAGCGCTGACTAAAGAACTGAAATCATAATTTTTAAATGTTGTTAAATATTGTACATCAGTCAAGTACAACAAATGGGAAGTTAGAAGCCACATATTTATTTATACTGTAATGTTTTTAGTATTTTTTTTCTTTTTTCTATATTTTTTTTTCTTTTTAAAAGATGGAGATTTGGCACTTCTCTAAGAGATTCAAATCCTTTCTCATATTGTTAAAATATTTAAATGTGCTTTGTTTTTTATGGTTAATTTTTACAGTTAATTTCTCATCAAAAATATGGTTAAGCATTAACTGTACTACCTCGGTAACCTCTTTGTCCACTTACTGATACTATATTTCAGCAAAATTAGTTTTGCCTTTTTTTCTTACAACCTCAGTGTGACCCTTTAGTGACTTAAATAAATGCTTACTTAATCTGGCACTACTACAATTCGAAATCATTACACAAAAAGATAAAGTCAGACGGGTGGGAGTGTTAAATTTGTAGATGGTTGCTGGGGTTGCTAAATGCCCCCTGGGCTGCCTTTCCTTGCTGACCGATGGGATGAGAAATGGATTGTTGGGCTTGGGGGGAGGCGGGCAGTGGTTGTGAAGGAATAGGTTTGGGGGGATGGAGGGCAGATTGGAACATCACTGCCTGATGGGCAGCGGGCAATGTAGTGGAAGAGAGGGATCAGGCAGCATTCAAGAAGCATGTGCCTCATTCTGGCTCCAGATCTCTGGCACGATTCCTGGTCATCAAACCTTCAGCTGCTTCTAAATGCTGGCTGGGTCAAAGGTAAGGGCTCTGCAATCTGTAATTAATCATATTTGGTGAATATTAATGAGACGTAGCTGGGCCTGGCAAGAGAACTTGTCCTCTCACTTTTATGCCCATCAGCAAAAACTGTGAACATCTAGAAACAAATCAAGTTATAACTAATAGCTAGCACGGGTTTGTTAAACCAATCTGCTAAACCAATCTACTTCTGGTAAACTAGGAAAATGTGGGATAGACAGCAGCACCACTAAATTGATTTGTAACTGGCTGACAAACCTTACTCAGCAAGTAATCCTTAATGGTACTACATCTACATGGAGGGAAGTGAGCAGCGGGGTACCACAAAGTTCCATCTTAGGCCCAGTACTATTCAACATAAATGACTTAGATGAGGGAATAGAAGAGGAACTCATCAAATTTGCAGATGACACTAAACTGGAAGGAGTAGCCAACACCTCAGAAGACAAGCTCAGGATCTAAAAAGATCTTGACAAACTTGAACAATTGGCCCTATCCAACAACATAATAATGTGGAGAAAAGCAAGGTTTTACATCTGGGCAGGGGGAAAAAACCAAAGGTACAAGTACAGTTTAGACGAAATCTGGCTCAAAAATAGTAACTGTGGGAAGGACCTTGGAGTCTTAGGGGACAATCACTTAAACATGAGCCAGCAGTGTGTGGCAGCAGCCAAAAAAGCTAATACAATCCTGGGTTGTATAAACAGAGGCATAGAATCAACATCACATGAAGTATTAGTACCGCTTTATAAAACCCTAGTAAGACCACACCTGGAATACTGCATCCATTTTTGGTCATCAAATTACAAAAAAGATGTTGAGAGTGCAAAGAAGAGCAACTAAGATGATTAAGGGCCTGGAGACAATAACGTATGAAGAACACTTGCAGGAAATGGGTATGTCCAGTCTAGAAGGATTAGGAATGACATTATAGCAGTATTCCAGTATTTGAGGGGCTGCCACAAAGAAGAGGGAATCAACTTATTTTCCAAAGCACCGAAGGCAAGGCAAGACAAGAAACAATGGATAGAATAATCAAGGAGAGAAGCAACCTGGAATTAAGGAGAAAGAGAGGACAATTAACCAGTGGAACAGCTTGCCTTCAGATGTTGTAGGTACTTCATCTCTGGAGGGTTTTAAAGAAAAGACTGGACAGCCACCTATTTGAAATGGTATAGGGTCTCCTGCTTGAGCAGGAGGTTGGACTAGAAGACCTCCAAGGTCCCTTCCAGCTTTATTCTGATTGAAATGGGGCAGAGCTGGAAGAGGAGCAATTTGGTGGCCTCAAGAGGCACTATTTCTCAGGTGACTGGAAGTGAGACTTCTTTGCTAAGATGTGGCAAAGGTGGGATGGTTATTACTGCTCTTACCTGTCTGCTGCTTTGAATCCTTGTCTGGATGCTGTCCAGGAGCTAATAGCCATTATGACAGCCATTGACTGGTCCAGAACATGGCAGGGGGGATATAATGTTGGTTGTAGTTTGGATTTGATCTTCCTAGTGCAGGGGTAGGCAACCTTGGCTCTTTTATGACTCGTGGACTTCAACTCCCAGAATTCCTGAGCCAACCATGCTGAGGAGAAAGGGAGAGGTTTCCAAGCTGAGCCATGCTGGCTCAGGAATTCTGGGAATTGAAGTCCACGAGTCATAAAAAAAGAGCCAAGGTTGCCTACCCCTGGCCTAGGCTGCTTTATGACTCGTGGACTTCAGCTCCCAGAATTCCTGAGCCAGCCATGTTGAGGGGAAAGGGAGAGGTTTCCAAGCTGAGCCATGCTGGCTCAGGAATTCTGGGAGTTGAAGTCCACGAGTCATAAAAAAAGAGCCAAGGTTGCCTACCCCTGTCCTAGTGGGACAGTAGCAACAAGCAAAATTTCGTAAAATTGTAAAATTCTCAGAACTAGTTGACCTGTTTGGTCAGGGAGAAAACAACACATGCCTTTTTAAAAGACAGGAAACTTTTTGTCAGCTTTTTAATAAAAGAAGACAAAAAATGAAATGACTTAGGGGTTTAACGATTAGGGGAAAAAATAGAAATAAAATTAGAATTTTATATGAGGTTGAAGAGATTTTTAGAGGGGTGACAATAGGTTTGTCAATATCTGAAAAAAAGATTGGAAGTCATAATGTTTTATAACTTTTTTTTCCTTTCTTTTCTTTTTTCTTTTTTGTTCTTACTTTTCTGTCTTTTTCTTTAGATTTATATTTTCCTGTTTGTAAATTTCTCAATATATATACATATATAATTGATGAAACTTGAAGTTCTAACATAAAGGTGTAGCTCTACCTGTTTGCTGAGCCCCAAAGACAAGCTAAGGGTCCCTTTTTTCCTTCCTGGTCTCTTGAGGGCTTGTGTGATTCAGGCACAGAATGCCCAAGTGCTGGCTTGGGGAGATAGATAGATAGATAGATAGATAGATAGATAGATAGATAGATAGATAGATAGATAGATAGATAGATAGATAGATAGGAAAGAAAGGAAGGAAGGAAGGAAGGAAGGAAGGAAGGAAGGAAGGAAGGAAGGAAGGAAGGAAGGAAGGAAGGAAGAAAAAAGGAAGAAAGAAAGAAAGAAAGAAAGAAAGAAAGAAAGAAAGAAAGAAAGAAAGAAAGAAAGAAAGAAAGAAAGAAAGAAAGAACAGTTGCTGGAATTGGGGAAGTCTAGTTTAACAAAGAAGTAGTAAGGGAGACACGATAGCAGTGTTCCAATATTTGAGGGGCTGCCACAAAGAGGAGGGTGATCAACCCATTCTCCAAAGCACTTGAGGGCAGGACAAGAAGCAACAGATGGAAACTAATCAAGGACAGAAGCAACCTGGAACTAAGGAGAAATTTTCTGACATAGAACAATTAACCAGTGGAACAACCTGCCTCCAGAAGCTGTGAATGCTCCAACGCTGGTAGTTTTTAAGATGAGACTGGACAACCATTTGTCTGAAGTGGTCTAGGGTTTCATGCATGAGCAGGGGGTTGGACTAGATCAGGGGTCGGCAACCTAAAAAAGGAAAAGAGCCACTGGGAACCGGTTCCATCACAAATTAAAAAAAGTGGGAGCCGCGTGCGTGTGTCCATGCACACGCATGCGCAAAAAAAGTTTTGCGCATGCGCAAAACGGTTTTTTGCGCATGCGCGGACTCACACGGTTGCCATTTTTTTAAAAAGTGAGATGGAACCGGTTCCCGGTTGCCCGACGGCGCCCCTGCCCATTCACGCGGAGGTATGCGCGCACCTATCCAAAGGTTTGGGGAGGTGCGCGCGCACCTCCGGTCGTTCGGAGAGGTGTGCACGCACCTCTCAGAATGGGCAGAGGTGCCGCTCTTTGAGGAAGCTGTAGCGGCCCGTCTCCGAAGCTGCAGCTTTCGGCAGCTTCGGAGACGGGCCGCTACAGCTTCCTCAAAGAGCGGCATCTCTGCCCGTTCGCGCGGAGGTACGCGCGCACCTCTCCAAAGGTTTGGGGAGGTGTGCGCGCACCTCCAGTCGTTCGGAGAGGTGTGCGCGCACCTTTCAGAATGGACAGGGGCGCTGCTCTTTGAGGAAGCTGCCATGGCCCGTCTGCAAAGCTGCCGAAAGTGGCAGCTTCGGAGACGGGCCGCGACAGCTTCCTCAAAGAGCGGCACCTCTGCCCGTTCGCGCGGAGGTACGCGCGCACCTCTCCAAAGGTTTGGGGAGGTGCGTGTGCACCTCCGCCCATTCGGGGAGGTGCGCACGCACCTCTCCAAACGGGCGGTGCCACTCTCCATTTGGAGAGGTGCGCGCACACCACTGCCCGTTCAAAGAGGTGCGCGCGCACCGGGCGGCTGGGAGCCGCAGCAGACGGCTCAAAGAGCCGCATGCGGCTCCGGAGCCGCGGGTTGCCGACCCGTGGACTAGATGAACTCCAAAGTCCCTTCCAACTCTATTATTATTATTGATCATCACACAGTCAGCAAGATGTTCAGACTGGATTTGGCATTTTTGTCTACCTATTGAGTCTTACCAAGGACCTGGGATAGGCAGATGTGGATGTTTGATGTTATTATAGATATCATTGCAGGATGAAAGCAGTTCCTACTAAGGCCACCTTTTGCAATTGGCTAATGGTGAATTTGTCAATGCCAATGGTGTTCAAGTGGTGCTCCAGTTCTTTTGGGATTGCACCCAAGGCACCTATTACTATTGGTACTACCCTTGCTTGCCTTTGCCACAGTCTTTCTATTTCTATTTGTAGGTCTTTGTATTTTGTTATCTTCTCCAGTTCTTTCTCATCTATTCTGCTGCCTCCAGGCACTGCCACGTCCACTATCCAGACTTTTTTGTCTTTCTTATTGACAATTGTTAAGTCTGGGGTGTTATGTTGCAGGTGCTTGTCTGTTAGAATTCTGAAGTCCCAGAGCAATTTAACTTTATCATTTTCTATGACATTCTCTATTTTATGATCCCACCAGTTCTTGCTTACAGGCAAATAATATTGCTAAGCACATTGATTTGTGCTTAGAGTGTAAGCCGCCCTGAGTCTTCGGAGAAGGGTGGGATATAAATGGGATTAAAATAAACAAATAAATAAAAATAAATAAATAATATTTCTTGCAGATCTTCCAATGCACATTTTTGCTACTTTGTCATGCTGCTGCTTGTAGTCAGTATGTGTGATATTACTATTATTGTTATTGTTATTAATCGCACAGTCAGCCAGATGTTCAGACTGGATTTGGCATTTTTGTCTACCTATCGAGTCCTTACCAAGGACCTGGGATAGGCAGATGTGGATGTTTGATGGTATTACAAATATCATCGCAGGATGGAAGCAGTTCCTAGCAAGGCCACCTTTTGCAATTGACTAATGGCGAATTTGTCAATGCCAATGGTGTTCAAGTGGTGCTCCAGTTCTTTTGGGATTGCACCCGGCACCTATTACTATTGGTACTACCCTTGCTTGCCTTTGCCACAGTCTTTCTATTTCTATTTGTTAGGTCTTTGTATTTTGTTATCTTCTTCTGATATTTCTTGCAAATCTTCCAATGCACCATTGTTGCTACTTTGTCATGCCGCTGCTTGTAGTCAACCTGTGCAATCTTCTTGCAGCAGCTTACCAGGTGGTCCACTGTTTCTTCAGCTTTTTTGCATAGGCGGCACTATTCTCAATTTTGACTTTGTATGCATTTGTCCTTAAGGCTTGATCTTGTGCAGCCAGAATTAGTCCCTCAGTCTCTTTCTTCATCTTTCCTGCTCTTAGCCATTGCCAGCTCTTGTTATTATCTGCTTTCCCAGCTATTTTTTTAATGTACTGGCCATGTAGTGCTTTGTCTTCCCATGCCTCTATTCTGTTCTTCATTTGGTCTTTCTTGTAGGCCAGTTTGGTCTCTCCAGTAGTCAGTAAGCCTTCGTGATATACTAATTTCAGTGCATCTTCATCATTGTCCTTCAGATATTCTTCCAAAGCCATTTTTTCTTCTTCAAACATCTGATGTACTTGCAGCATTCCACGTCCACCTATTTGCCTTGGTAGATAGAGTCTGTCAATGTCACTGCGTGGATGTAGGGCATGATTCATTGTCATTATTTTTCTGGTCTTCCTATCCATTGCTTTTAGTTCTGCTTGAGTCCAGTCCACTATTCCAGCTGTGTATCTAATGAATGGAATTGCCCAGGTGTTGATTTCCTTCACGGTATTTCCTCCATTGAGTTTGGATTTTAAGATCTTCTTCACTCTCTTGATGTATTCCCCTCTAATCTTTTTCTTGACTTCAGTGTGCTTGATGTTGTCAGCTTGAAGGATACCCAAGTATTTGTAGTAATCTTCCTCATCCAGACTCTTAATGTTATTTTCGTGGGGCATCTTTATTCTTTCAGTTTTCACTAATTTTCCTTGTTTGAGAGTAAGTGTGGCACATTTGTCCAAGCCAAACTCCATTGCAATATCTTGGCTATATATACGGACAGTGTTCAGCAGCGATTCTATTTCAGATGATGTTTTTCCATACAGCTTCAGATCATCCATGTAAAGGAGGTGGGATAGTCTGGCAGGTGTTTTTGATGTTTGATAGCCATGTCCTGAGTTATTCAGTATTGTTAACAGAGGAAACAGTGCAATAACAAATAGTAGTGGTGATAATGAATCTCCTTGAAATATTCCTCTCTTGATATTAACCTCTCCCAGTCTTTCACCATTGACCTGCAACTCTGTCTTCCACTGTGCCATTGATCTTTGCACAAATTTTCTGATGTTTCTACTGACTCCTGTTATTTCTAGGCATTTGATTATCCAGTCATGTGACAGAGAGTCAAATGCCTTTTTGTAGTCAATCCATGCCACATTCAGATTGGTCTTCCTTTTCTTGCAGTTTTCCAAGATCATTTTGTCTATTAGGAGTTGATCTTTTGTTCCTCTGCTATTGGGGCGGTTTCCTTTCTGTTCGGGTGGAAAGAGATTGTTTTCAACTAGATGCTGTTGTGCTGCATCAGCTACCACACCAGTTAGCAATTTGAAAGTTGTTGGTAAGCAGGTAATTGGCCTGTAGTTGCCTGGTGTTGCCCCTTTTGTTGGATTTTTCATTATTAGGTAGGTTTTCCCAGTTGTTAGCCACTTTCAATTTCTCCTCCTTGTATTATATTGTTGAACTGCTTGGAAATGAGTGGGTATATAACAGTTGTTGTTGTTGTTGTTGTTGTTGTTATTTGGTTTTGGCTGTCCCTGAAGCAGCTGTCAGGTAGCCTCATCAGAGTGAGAGAGGCTCAGGCTTGATCCTGGTGCCATCACCCTTCACACCTGAGAAACAGGGCAGCCACAAGGGAGTTATTCTGGAGACTCCAGGCAGTGCTAGCGAGAGAGTTTTTCATGTTCTGGGGCCAGGAGAGGAATCACAGGAAGGAGATTCTAGCTTCCTGATGGCCATTGCTCTTTGTCAGTGAAGCCCATTAGTTGGCAGGCAGCTGTGGATTCAGGCAGGGGCTGCCCATCCCAGCCCGGATGCCTACCTCAAGAAGGGACCTTGAGTCACCACTGGAGTTCCATCCCACTCAGCCCTTTGGTGATTCTGACGTTGGGATGAAGTGAGGTGCAGAGATGTCCTCCACCCGGCCAAATTGCCTCTGCCAGCTCTTTTCCTTCGTTTTCCTGGCCTGGCATTTTCGTGCCTGAATCCCGCCCCCCCCCGCCCCCCAAGGACTGCTGGATCCCTACCTGCCTCACAGGAGTTTTGCCTGCAGCACTTAAAGAGCTGAAAATTCAAGCTCTGTGTTGACTGCTGAGAAACCACCAAATAGGACACAACCATTTTGCAATTCCATCTCATTAGACACCTTTGGGGGTTTATGAGGAAGCTGCAAGTATAAATATTATATTTGCCTTCGGGTTATCTTTAAAAATGGATTTCCCCCCTCCTCTCTCTGCTGGTTTGTAACTTGCCAGTCTCTCCTCCCCCCCAGCAAATTCCCACCTCCCCGGGCCCCCCCTGGCTCTGCTGGAAAGAGCCCTGCCTTGCTTATCCTCGCCTGCCAATTATCCTGGGCAATAGCCTAGAGGCAGAGCTGATGCTGAAGCAGATGAAATGTGTGCAAGGAGTCCCGCAGGAAACAAAGAGAGCTTGTTCTGGCCGGTGGACATTTGACCTGGGGAAGAGTCAGGCTATTTGGGCCTCAAAGAGGAGGATGGATTTCTGAGGAGGAGCCGGGCAGCAGAGGGTCCCGCGGAGTCAGACAGACACAGAGCTGTTCTGGTCCTTCAGATGAGTTGCCAGCTCCCTTTACCTCTGGGCTGGCTTCCTCTTCCTGCCACAGCACACCCGCCCCGTCTTCTGCACACCCCCAGAGAAAATGGCAGCCTAAAGAGGAGAAAATGGTTCCTGGGAACGCTGAGGTTAAAGGATAGAAATCCCTGCTCTCCCCAAGCTGCTGCTTCGCTCCTCCTGTTTGTGCCCAGGGGTATAATCTGAAATAATACTAATAGGCAAGATCAATAGGAAGTTATTGCTGACTTCTCACTCCCTCCAACTCCCCGTAGCTTTCCCCCTTCCATCCAACTGGCAACCATCCTCCCATGGCCGACAGCCATTCCCTGCCGCCTCTGTTCAGCCCCTGCAGGCTACGGCAGCCATTCTCCCCCAAATTTTGTGTCGAGAACTTAAACCTTTCCCTGTGCTTTCATGCATGCACTAAGCAGGAGATGCTTCATGTACAGTAGTTTACAATACATGAAGGAGAGGTCAGAAAGGTCTTAGCTGAAGAAGAAGCTGGAGCTGATGTTCATGATGTTCATGTTTTTCAACAAGACTGCTCCCTTTTGCTCAGGGGTGGGATTCAGATATGGGAACAACCGGTTCTCTGCGTGGAGGCCGCTTCCAGAAGTCCATTCCGGGCCTGGGCAACAAAAAATTACCGGTGGCGTGGACTGAAGTGTCACGGATCGGCTGAATTCTACCACTGCTTTTTCCTACTGATGTAGGAGGGGCTCAGCTGAGAGCCCTGGCAGTCTGGGAAGGTCTCCCTATACCAGGGGTAGGCAACCTTGGCTCTTTTATGACTCATGGACTTCATCTCCCAGAACTCCTGAGCTAGCTATGCTATGCTGGCTCAGGAATTCTGGGAGTTGAAGTCCATGAGTCATAAAAGAGCCGAGGTTGCCTACCCCTGCCCTATACTTTATACTGGAACTCACAATCTCTTAGTTCTCCAAAACTGTTGAGTCCCCATCAGAAAAGGACCTGATGTGGGTAAGTCAAGTCAGAAGAACAAAGACTCTGACACTGGCTGAGCCAAGAGCGCTTCTTCACTTGGCTGGTGTCCTGTCTCCAATTTCTTTCTTTTGGCTCCATTCAGATACTTTGGGGGAACAGGCCCAGCACATCACTTAGAAACCAAGTGCCTTATTGGCTGAAGCAAAGATCCAGATTCAGTCCTGCTCTAAAAAATGCACCAAAGGTAATGTTTATTGGTCAATTCTGAAAGAGAGAGACAAAGACTAGGAGAGAGATCTGTCTGTTTTACCCTTAAAGTAACCTTTCAAAGTTTTTAATATGGGTTAGAGATAAGATGGGATTAGAAATCATGTAGATTTGTTTTCCCCTGTTATCTTGCTGACATAGAGCCTGGTGCAGTGGTGTGATCCAGCCGGTTTGCACCACTTCAGCAGAACGGGTAGCTAATTTCTTTGCTGCCCAGGCCCAGAATGGACTTCCGGAAGCGGCATCCGCACACAGAACCGGTTGTTCCAATATTTGAATCCCACCACTGGTCTGGTGTCTATAATAGTGTAGTTATTAGCAACAGTTGTAACTGGTAGTTCCAAAGCTGTCAGAACATTGGTAGAATTATAAAATTAATAAGAGCATCTTCCTAACTCTCAGAGACATTTATTTAATTCCGTTTATAGCCTGCACCATTCCAAAAGACTCTGAGCAGTTGCAGAATAGGAATAAAATCATAAAATAACTGGAACAATGAATTAACAATTAATTGACAAAAGCCAATAATAACTAATAACCACCACTAGAGATTAATATGGTCTTTACTTGTCCTCAAATGTTGTCCCGAAGCGCCATGTTTTTGTAGCTCTTCAGAAACACAATAAGATGCAACGTACAAATATCCAGGGGTTGGCAGTTCCAAAGGAGGAGGATCGTCACCAGGAAAGTTCAGCAACCCTTCCAGATAGTGCTTCCTTCAGGCTGGGACCCTCTGCAAGCCTTCTGGCTCTGATCTTAGATGGATAGATTCAACCCAGAGAAGATTATGTCAGAGACATCCAGGCCCTGAGCCGTATGTGGCCATCCACACCTTGATTTGCATCCAGAAGCTAACTGACAGTCAGTGAAGCTCCTGCAGTAATGAACTACCTGAAGTACTGAAGGATCTTCAAAGGGAAACACGTCTGTGTGGAAATATGACAGACTAGCATATCTTCATGAATACGAGGGTGAAAAAACGTGAGCCTATTCATGGCTGACCAAGAACAAAGCCTGCTGTTCTAGAAAGGGCTGTTACTGGCCCACTAGCTTGCAAAGCGCCTCTTGTACACAGCTTCTACTTGCTCTTCATTCGGGAGCTACAATTCCAGTACGACTTTCAGCTTACAAGGCAACTTTGTCCAGGGGAATACAACCTCATCCAGAGCTACAAATGGATTATCTCTGCAATCAGTCAGTTTTAAATCCACTGCCACTCCATTTTGCTGGGATTAGTGTTTATTAAATCATATTGGCCTTCCTGGATTAAGAGTTCTAGTTCTTTGTGTTTGCATTTCGTATTGCATGTGTTCCTATAGTTAAGAATGGAATCCTTGGTCATGTGACTTGTGCTATTTCCTTATGCATTTACATGTCTGTTACTGGGTGCCTCCACACCCTGCCCATCACTTCCACTTCTGATCCCAATCCTTGGTGTCATGCCATTTTCTTGTCTCTCTTCTCCCTCACAGGTGTCAGCTTATAATTCATCTCTTGCTAAGAGTCTCATCTTAGAAATGGGCCCCATCATCACAGAATCAAAACTTTCCCATTGGAATCATCTGTGAGACCAGATATTTCCATCCAATATTCCTTTCTCTCTTCCTCTTTTTATAGGACTGAGGGAAGAAACACAATCTATATTCCTAGTTCCTTCTTGGTTCTGAGACAAATATTGGCTCTGGGCTATAAGCAGCATGTCAACTTTACAATGAGCCTGGCTGCAGCCATTTTTTCCTCATTCTAGGTTGCCACATAGAACAGAGGGAGGGGGGGCTTGTGCAGGTGCTTCACTAGTCAAAATCATCTTCTGTCCCATGGGAACCAAGGTGATCTAGTGCTCCTGTGAGCTGGGAATGGGTGTTGTATAAGAAAGACTGCCAAATGAATATATTGGGGAACATAGCTGATTGCGTAGTTGTGAGGGTGAGACAATACACTTTGTAACTGGGTAGTTTTTAGTTGGAAATTCAGACTTGGTTTCACTTTTGACTGTGCCAATACTTTGTAACCAATAAACATGGTCTCTGAGGAATTTCCAAGCCTTGGAGTTCTGCTTTATTCATCTCTGTGAGTCGGAACCATGATAGCAAGGGCTGATCTCCCCTCCAGCCTTGGTGGAGCAGTGGGCTAATGCCTCCTTAAGTAACACCAGCTGCCTGCAATTAGTGCAGGTTCGAGTCCCACCAGGCTCAAGGTTGACTCAGCCTTCCATCCTTCCGAGGTAGGTAAAATGAGGACCCAGATTGTTGGGGGCAATTAAGCTGACTTTGTAATAATGCCGCTTGGTGTGTGTGTGAAAGCCCTAATAAGCAGGCATATACATAGAATGAAGGCTATTGCTAAGCTTGTAAGCCGCCCTGAGTCTTCGGAGAAGGGCGGGATATAAATGGAATTAAAATAAATAAAATAAATAAATAAAAATAACAGGCACATGCCTGGCTCCATGGCACCTGGTCGGCCAAGGTGTTCTGCTGCTCCCTTGCCTCCTCATGCTCCTGGCTGAAATGAACTGTAAAATAATCCCACATAATCTTCCAAGCCAGAAGTTTGGAGATCAACTCTTCTCTTAAGCACTATTCCAATATCCTGCAAAATTTCAAAATTATTGATGATTGTTATAACTTTAAAATATTCATATTTTGTGGCTGTTTCTTTATTATATCTCATCACAATTAAAGAATTCAGGCTTGTTAATACAATATAGAAAAAAGCAACTTAAAAAAATTCATGGTAAGAATAAAATCAACATCAAATCAAAAGAATATAATAAGCTAATACTTCAAGAATAAAAGAACTAAAAAAACCCCAAGACAGAAATGGTCCAGTTGCATTAGAACCTCTCTGAAGCAATTCAGTTTTCAGTATCTTTCTGAATAAAGTCAGGGAGGGGCCAGCCTGACCTCCATATGGGGACTTTTCCAGAAATGTAGCATTGTCACTGAAAAACAGCTCTTGCATGAACCCAGTGTGTCCAGTTCACCACTTCTCATTGAAACCGTCTCCTGGGGAAGAGATAGCCTCCAATCCATCCTCATCAGTCTAGGACAGGGGTAGGCAACCTCGGCTCTTTTATGACTCATGGACTTCAACTTCCAGAATTCCTTAGTCAGCATAGCTGACTCAGGAATTCTAGGAGTTGAAGTCCATGAGTCATAAAAGAGCCGAGGTTGCCTACCCCTGGTCTAGGAGATCCCAAGTTGATCATATCAAAAGCCATTGAGAGTACCAGGAGAAGCACTCTTCCCTCATTCATGTCCTCACAGAGGCTATCAACAAAAATATTCATGCTATTGCTGTCTCCGTTCCATACCCTGGTCCAAACCTGACTAAAAAGTGTCCAGGTAACGTATTTCATCGAGGGTACTACCCAGCTGCCTCAACAACAGGAAAGTTGGAGACCAGGAGCTACTTATCCAAAACCACTGGATCAAGGCACAGCCTCTGCATAAGGGCCCACCCTGCAGCCTTTTCAGGTCTGCCAGCAATTCCCCCTCCCAGAAGGAATCATTGAGAAGACTTTACTTTTCTCCACATTGAAACTCATTTTTTTTGGATAGGGCCCATTGTTCGAGTTTGTCAAGATCTTTTTGGATCCTGAGTTTGTCTTCTGGGGTGTTGGCTACTCCTGCCAGTTTGCTGTCATCTGCAAATTTGATGAGTTCCCCTTCAATTCCCTCTTCTAAGTCAATGATGAAGATGTTGAAGAGTACTGGGTCTAAGAGGGAACTTTGTGGTACCCCACTACTTACTTCTCTCCATGTGGATGTAGTGCCATTGAGGACTACTCGCTGAGTACAGTTTGTCAGCCAGCTACAGATCCATCTGGTGGTGATGTTGTCTATTCCACCTTTTTCTAGGTTACCAAGGAGTAGGCTGTTGTCTACTTATCAAATGCCTTACTGAAATCTAAGCATACTATGTCCACAGTATTTCACTGGTCTATTAGTTTAGTCACCTTGTCGAAGAATAAAATAAGATTGGTTTGGCATGATCTGTTTTTAACAAACCCGTGCTGGCTGCTAGTTATGACTTTGTTTGCTTCTAGTTGTTTGCAGATCTGTTTTTTCTAGGATCTTCCAGATTGCAGAAGCCAGAAGGGGCAAAGGTGGCCATGCAAGTGGTAGGGGAAAACTCCATCTTCTTATAGTTCACTGGCCAAAAGGAGCCCCAAATAATATGGGCAGACAGTGTCTTAATCACCACCAAAGAATCTGGCCCTGAGGAAGTCAGAGCAACTAAGTAAAGTAGACAGAATAACAGAATTTCAAGGGACCTTGCAGATCTTCTAGGCCAATGCTCTACCAAACAGAGATCCTATTCTGTACAAAGAGCTGTCCAATCTCTTCTTGAACACCTCCAGTGTTGGAGCACTCACAAATTCCAGTGATTACCAGTAATTGTTCTCACTCTCAAGAAATTTCTCCTTAGTTCTAGGTTGGTTCTCTCCTTGATTATTTTTCAATCCATTGTTTCTTGTCTTGCCTACTGGTGCTTTGGAGAATAGCTTGACCTCCTCTTCTTTGTCACAGCACCTTAAATATTAGAACCCTGCTATCATGTTACTCCTAGTCCTTCCTTTCATTAAACTAGGCATACCCGATTTTTGCAACTGTTCATCATATGATTTAACCTCTAGACCCCCTAATCATCTTTGTCACTCTTCTCTGCACGCTTTCTAGAGTCCCAACATCTTTTTTGTAAGTCTGAAGGTTGGCATTTTTCCATGTTTACTCAGATTATTGAGAGGAGTGTAATCTAGAGTCTCGAACTCTCTTCCCCCAAAGTAGTGGTTGATACGATGCCTAGAGATTTTCTATGTTCTTGAATGTCTTTGCCCAAGAGTAGCCCTCTAGTTGTTCGAGGTAGATTGGAAATAAGATTGAATCAATGATCCTGAGAAAGGAACTATAATACTTCCCTCTCACATGGACCATACAGCTCTTTCAGATAACACAGCCTAAGTCCATGATACATCTTTTCTATATGAAGGACAGCATAGGAACTATGAAGCAATCAAGAGAGGGGAAAAGGCATCAGTGTGTGTTTAATAGCTGTGAGAAAGACAGTTTGATTGAGATTGATTCCCATCTTTTTACACTGTTAAATAATGAAAATAAAGAAGACAACCTGGAAATTTGGGGAAAAAAACCAAATAGAAATAAATAAGAAATTAACAATTACAGTCCGGGTTAAAAAGATGAATCTTGAGCGTTCTTAGTTTGGGGGTGCGGGTGGCAAAGAAAGAGCAAATGGATCATCGTGGGATGAAAAAGATCCCATGAAGAATTTAACCTTCCAAAAGTCTGATAGCTCCATGCACAGCAGAGCCTTGTGTGTTTGATTTAGGACATTTGTGTACTGCTGCATAAGACGGTCCTGTAGTCTTTAGGCAGAGGATTCGCCTTTCACCCTTTACCAGGGCAACGTCTTTGACCTAAACTCTTCTGCAAATTTCTTCTCTGCCTTAAGAGGCAACAGAGGACCTGTTTCAAACCCTGGAGTCAAAAGGAGCCTTCTAAGGTTTGGATGAGGGTGCGGCTATGGCTGTCTTTTGTATCTCTACAAACAGCAGGAGTATCATAGCTCAATTTCATGTTAAGCCTTTAATCTAATTGTGAATTAATTTCACCGCTGTGGTTTATTTAATAGGATTTATAAGCCCTAGATAAGTGACAGCAGAGATTACTTTCCATGATCACCCTTCATTCCTAGTCTGGAGAATGTGAACTCAGTACAATTTCGCTTGTCGTCTGAATAGGAAATGGCTAGGGAGGGGCACAGAAAGGTGGAGGGGTCCATTCCTGGAGGAGGGTCCTGAAGCCTGAGCCAGCAGTCCAGGGCAGGGCTGGCTGCCAAAAGGCATGAAGTGGCACCCCGTGGCACCCCGTGGCAGTGTCCTGGCTGCCCTTCCAAAGCTGATGACATCCTGTCCTGCCCCAGCTACGGGATGGTGCTCGTATAATGAGTTCATTAACAACTGCATTTCCACATAATTTTATCTTCATACTCTGGATCTTGGTTAGTTCTATTGTGGCTTGGTGCACTGCTGGTTTGATTTATGGCTTTGTTGCAAGTGCAAAAGATGGGTTAATTAAAGAACCCAGTTAAATGATAAGGACTTGGAGCATTTGCAGAACCATTTTGGTTGAATCTCAGGAGATGGGGGTTCAGGACTGCCAGAACCACAGAGGTTTCTGAGGGCCTCTGGGTGGGGGGGTGGGGAGGCAGCTGTTTTCTCTTTGCCTAGCCTACCTCGAAGGGAGAAACTGGAGGACAGAGCACTGTCTTAAGCTCTTGCAGAAAAGGATGATATAAGTCTAAATAAATATCTGTCAGAGCTGCACCCTGAATTTAGAAAAGGCTCCTAAGTTATGGTTGATAGCCTACGATTAAAATTTGCAGACAGAAGTGATTCATCCCCATCTCTCTCTCTCTCTCTCTCTCTCTCTCTCTCTCTCTCTCTCTCTCTCTCTCTCTCTCTCTATCTCTCTCTATCTCTCTCTCTCTCAGGGTACTTTCTTTTGTGTTCTCACTGACACCAAACATTGTCAATGGCCTCTTCCAATTCTGCGACTTTCCCTCTAAATGTCCCTTTAAACATGATAACAGGCTGGCAAGTATGTGAGGAAAACATTCTTTTTTTATATAAAGTAAAAGGCAACTTGAACATTTTCTGTCCTTTTTCTGCCACCATGTGGACCATGAGACTACACTGAAAGGAATTTAAAAGGAAGGGTAAAGACCAATACAGATGCTACCCTGGGTGGAAACACACTCGCTGCTTGCTGTTGAAAACTGGGGTTTTGAGCAAAGCTGCATCTGCTTCACTCAGAGACAGGCTGCAGAATCGGGGTCTCCAGCATCAGTGAACAAAATGCCAGGCTGAAACTGGCCAGATGGCAGCTGCGAAGAGGGAAATAAGCCCTCCGGCTTTACCTTCAACTCCAGCAATGTGCTCAGAGCTTCTTCCTGTTCCTGCAGAATAAGAAAGCACCTTTTCCTCAAAGACACCAAGGTAAAAATGAACTAAATGAACTAGACGAGGAGTTTTCCTCTCTCTCTCTCTCTCTCTCTCTCTCTCTCTCTCTCTCTCTCTTTCTTCCAGATGTGGGGAGATGTATCTTGTTATTTGGGACGTGGGATGCATCCGTACAATTCTTCTCAACTGAAGCGTCAAGGTGGGAGAAGTCCCCTCCATTGGCCCCATGTCTGGAGAATGTCAGGTTACCGACCCTCTTTTTTGAAGGCCACCGACCCTCTTTTTTTAACCAAAGAATGAACTCCTGTTTTGTAAAGAGGTGGTTCCTGGAACTGAACATGAAGCAAGACCCTGGACTGCCTGGATCTGTGTCAATGAGGAGGCTTCTGGGTGATGCCAAGAGGGGTGACTAACTGCTCTCCAAAAAGGCTCTGTGAAGCCACCATACAGAAAAGCTTAATTACAACTCTCCAAAGCCTGTCTCATACCCTCCAACTTCCCTGAAGAATGACTGGAATAGAAATGGCATTATCGGCTATCTGAAAAACAATAAAGACCTTATAGAAATACAATTTTTATAGTTTTGGGCCTAGGGCTTCACAGTGTAAGAATTATAGGGCACAGGAAGAACAGGGAGTCACAACTAAGCTCTTTGCTGCATTTGACCGTGCAATTGTGCTGAGATCACAAAGATCATCTAGTCCAACCCTATTGCAATGTGCAGGAGAAACAGTTACGCCATTCTTGCACGGCCAGTCTCACCTATACAGATGGAGAACCCACCATACTCCTACTGCTGTACAAATCTGACTGGCAGGCAGTTTAAACAAAATCTAGATAGCAGTAATTTCATTCTATTATTTTGGGTTCTGATTTTGTAGCAATGGAAAATAATTGATCATCTTCCCTACTGCACTCTTTTATGAAACATGAAAACTAATATGTTTCGTTTTATATCTAATACAAAACTAATAGTAATAATGTTCCAGGCATTTTTCCCTGTTGTTTTTTCACCTGACGTTCATTCTGCTGATCCTCATAAGACAAATCCTGAAATCCTTCTGTCATCTTCGTTGCCTTCCTCTGAACCCGTTCTGACCTGTCAATATCCAACTCAAAATGCGGTGCCCAGAATTCTACCCAGACTCCCGGTGGGGTCTCACTAAAGGCCAGCTCCTTGCAAATATGCACTTTCTCCCCTTTGGGAGATGAATTCCATCTCTGAACAGCAGCTTCTCCTCTCTGAAAAATCCCAATCTCTGCTGTTTGTGTCATTGTTGCAACAAAAACTTCACTTTGATATTTTTCTGTTCCTTTGCTGGAAAACATTATTGCCATGAATTCCCTCACCCTCCTCCTTCTCTTGGATCATCTTTCTTTCTTTCTTTCTTTCTTTCTTTCTTTCTTTCTTTCTTTCTTTCTTTCTTTCTTTCTTTCTTTCTTTCTTTCTTTCTTTCTTTCTATCTTTCTTTCTTTCTTTCTTTCCTTTCCTTTCCTTTCCTTTCCTTCCTTCCTTTCTCTTTCTTCCATGTGGTCCAACATAATATAAACTTTAATAAAATAACATGACTGTCTGAAATAATGTGCTTAGGAATGGCTATACTATTTAGCCTCCTTTGCTAGTGGTTTACACAGAGGAGTGAAATGCAATGCTCCTCAACTCTCCCAAAATAGAATATTATGATTTAAAATATATTTACATATTCAACTAACCAACTGTTCAGGGTTTGCTGTTTTAATGTAGGAGGGATCTTAATTAGCTTGAGTAGACGAGCTCGGCTGCATTCCCACTTGCCAGAGGAAACATCAACATGGAATTGTCCCTAAACATAAAAACATACAGAAGGTATATCAAGCCCATGTTGTATTTTCAGCACAGAAATAGCCCCATATATGCTGCCCACTCTTGGCCTTACTCCCCAAGGCCATCAAAGCGTCTCACTCATGTGGAGCCCCAGAGGCTCTCTTAGACATGGGTGCAGATGTGGACGACCTCTCTCCCCATTGTTCCTTTCCTACTACTGGTATTCATTGCCATTGGATCCGGGGCACTTAGTTGTAGCAATTGGGTCTCTCTGTGCTTTCCTGAGCACCCTCAATCCTGCTGGCTGAAAACCTGCTTGGGTGTAGAACAGGGGTGTCAAACTCAATTTCAATGAGGGCCGCATCCGCATTGCGGTTGCCCTCAAGGGGCCGGGTGGGTGTGGCCTGGGTGGGCGTGGCCTACTGGGTGGGCGTGGCTAGAGTCTGTATGGCCTACTGGGTGGGCATGGCCAGCTCTAGATCGTTCGCCTCAAGGCTGCCTATGGGGACCCGGGCAGGAGTGGGACAGATCTGAGGGTCTCTGGCAGGAGGAGGGTCTCTGGGCCAAGGCAGTGGGGGCTGTTCCCTCACTGTTTTCAGGATGGCTTCGCGGGCCACATGAAACCACTTCGTGGGCCGGATCCGGCCCCCGGGCCTTGTGTTTGACATGTCTGGTTTAGAAGAAACATTGCTCTGCGGCCACACAGCATCAATGTTTACGGAAGACAGGGAAGTTTTCCATCTCCATCTCTGTCCATGTCTTGAATATCAGGATGAGATCTTGACTAGGCTCGGAAAAGCTAGAAAGGGACCCGAAAATGGATGCCTGTGCCAAAGAAGCTTGGATCTGAATTTTGCAGCTCCTGGGCTTTCCTGGACTGATGCTGTGAACTGATGGTCTTAATTGCACTCAGCAGGGGATCTTTCTTGGTGATGAGAGACAAATATTCAACAACCTGCTCTGTAATCATAGCAGAGGGAGGAATTGTGGGGTGGGGGTGGGGGTGGAGGGGAATTACATTAGGCTTTTCCTATTTGAGATTCTCTTTGATGGTATTTGAAGTGGAAGCGCTTTTCCTGGCTGGAGATAGAAAAATTCGGCTCCAGAAGGCAGCCTTGAAGCCCTCTCTCTTTCAAGGTTGCCCAGTTTCCCTTCCAGCAGATGCTGGACCCAGATGAAAGCCACATTGTGGTCAGTCTGATTGTGCCTTGATCTACAACTGAATGTATTCCGCAAATCAAGCTGCTGCTTCACTGTTAAGCAACAAGTGAAAAGTGTCCATTGACCAATTCTACTTTGTTGTCAGCTTACTGTTTTTGTTTTTTCTTCTGATTCACACCTCCGAACCCAGACAGGATCCACTCTGGGGACAACTTTTCCATCCCACTCAATTCCCTTGCCAAGAAAAAGAGGCAGGAGGTAAGAGCTGCACTAGAAATAGTTGAATTTGTATACCGCCCTATTCCCGAAGGACTCAGGGCGGTTCACAGGGCAAGTTAAAAACAATACAAAAGAGAGAATAAAATTAAATTAAATGAATACAGCCCACAATTAAGATAACATTAAAAATTAAAATTTAAAATTAATTTAATTTAATTAATATAATTTAAAATCCCCCAGTCCAGGCCAGACAATTCAAACAACCAAGTTTTTAAGTCTCGGCGAAACGAGCGAAGGTCGGGGGCAGTCCGAAGCTCCATCGGCAGTTTGTTCCAAAGGGCGGGCGCACTCACAGAGAACACCCTCCCCCTGGGAATCACCCGCCGGCAATCTCTAACTGGCAGAGCCCTAAGGAGGCCCTCCCTGTGGGCGCGCACAGGATGATGGGAAGCTGATGCTGGCAGCAGGTGCTCCCTAAGGTAATCCGGACCCATGCATATATATTGTGGCTGCGTGTGGCCCAAGCTCAAATACAGTTCCAGCAAGAATAAAAGAATGGGTTTCTCTGTACTCAGCCTTGTGTCTTCATTCCTGCTCACCAGAGCCCACGACTTAACAGTTTTCATCATGAATCCACCTTAAAGTTGGATTAGTGTCAAAGATAATTGTAGTGTATGTAGCTTCTAGCATACACGAACTGTCAGCACAGCAGGAGGCGCGGAGCTGGACAGCTCCAGGCTATAACTGCATTTGGCGGGAAAGCCTGGTTCAAACAGGTTTGACAGCTCCGGGCTATAGCCAGACCTGGCGGGAAGCCAGGGTTTAAAATGATTGGCTACCTGCACTGGCGGGAAGCCCAGGTTTGAATCCATTGGATGGCATTCACCTGGGCAGGTATAAAAACAAGCCAGGTAAACCCCTTTTCCCCAAGTGAAGCCTGAACGAAATAAAGGTTGCTACACACCGAGCTGGCTGTTCTCTTATTCCCGATGACCTCGCGATCTAACAATAATGGACAATGAAAGGTTCTCGATTTGGATGAGGTGAAAATGTGGGCTTTGCTTTCTCTCTCTGTCTCCCCGTCAGCCTGCTGGATTCCCTTTGTCTTCCTCTTATCTTGGACAGCAGAACAATCCATGGTGCTAAACATTCTCCCTGGACATGGAGGGCACCCAGCAGAAGGCTGCTGGTCGACCCCTCAGGAGCTGCCCTCCATTCTCTGCTTCTTGTGAAGTTAGGGTTGCAGCCCATGGAAAAGCCAGGACAAAACGGAGCATCTGGAACATCCCCCGTTTAGGGGCCAATGTACCACCTGCCCTGTGCCCTTCCTCAGCCAGAGGGGCATGGCTGTACCAGGAACACCGGCAGTCCAGAGAAGTGAGGGCATGACTGCCAGCACTTTAGAAAGCTTGATTTGCCCTTTACAAATCCTTCTGCAGAGAGACAAGAGCCTGAGGACCCGGTGGGCTTGGGGTCCAAAGGGGGGTCGTCCACATTGGAGGAGGCTGGTGGATGGATGGCAGACTCCACTCCCCCCCCACCACCACCCAACCAATCCTTTGGGTTATCATACTGATGCATTATTCTCCTTGTGTTCCTTTATCATTGTTGATTTTATTGTTCTACTATTTTACTTCTGTTTCTCGCTGGCGCTCCTTCCCTTTTCTCCCTTTTTATTATTGTAAGCTGCCTGGAGTAGCCCCACAGCATGATAGGTGGCAAATAAATTTAACATATAAAATAGGAAATCATTTTAGGACAATGTTTAGCATTTAAAATCTTTGACACCTAAAAGTGTTAATCTTATTCAGGGAAAGAGATGATGACATCCATAAAAATAAAAACTTTAGGGATTCAGGGTGGAAGCAAACCACTGAGATTTGGATTCAGAAATCCAGAGAGCTCTGGGGAGGAGGCTGCTTCACCCCGCACTCCCCCCCCCTTTTTAAGAAAGAGCAGGTGCCCATCAGCTGCAAGCCTCGCTCTCCCCTGCCTGCTCCTGGTCTGGGCTGGTTGGAGCTTTCCAAATGGGGCAGGTCTCTCTGGGCTGGGCTGGGGCTGCTGCGGTGTCACCCACCCCCTCTATAGACACAGACAACCGCCCCCCACCCCCTGGTGTTTCTGCATGTAGCCCCACCGCAGGGAAGCCCCGGCAGGCTCTCTGCTCTCCCCACACCCGACATGGGCTACGAAGGGCCCTGCTGTCTCCTCAGCTGTTCTTCACGCTCCTCTTGCAAGTGACTCCCTGTTAAGCAACGTGATAAGAACAGGCAGTCACACTTGCAATGAAGTGTCTGGTGTGTGTATTTTAGTTTGCTCTAAAAAGAGAGCTGGGTTGCATAGTGTGAACATTTGTACTTTAAACCTTCGCGCAGGAGCTCTGTGGAAAAGGGAGAAGAGCCGAGGGGGCTTAGCTGGAGTCCCTCTGAAGGCTTCAGGGATGAAAGTGGTCTGTAGCTCAGCAATCCACTGAGGGAAGGAATGGAAGACATTTTTAAAACAAAATCAAAAACCAGAGTTTCCCCAATGCTCGGTGAATAGGTCTAGAAGATCAATGGGATTTTGAACGTCTGTTAATTTTGAACATACTCCACTTGCCATATTACCGAGGTGTTTTGATTTTTCTTTATTTCCCCTTCCCCGCACATTAAAAAAAACAAACAAACCCGAACACACATATGCACACACTTGAACTAAAATAGGGAGTGAAGGAAAATGAGTCGCACAAATTATCAAACCAATTTGGCTCTGCTTCTCCACCACCACCTCTTAAGATAGAGAGTCCTTGATGTAATGCTTCAAATTATCCTGTATCAAACAAAGCAAGTGGCTATTGTGACTTGGTTTTGCATGACTGAGCCAGCCATGCTCTGCCTGGCTGCCACTGGCTGCCAAATGAGCACACCATTCTATAGAGATCAAGTAACAAACAAATAAGCATCTCCAAAAAAAAAATCTGTGAAAACCATGCCATAATATTGCAGACAAACATTTCTTTCTCTCCTACTGCAAACTGTCTGTCTTACTGAACAGGATCCCCGGGTCCCTAAGGAAGATCTTCCCTTCTTTATATCTGCATGAACTAGATGGAGGGAGCCAAAGATCCAGATAAAATTATTTTGTCCTTGTTCCTTCCAACACATCCCTTAACATGTATCCCTATATTGTCTCCTGGGACGAAAATCCAATTAGCTGCTCTGCATGCATGTTACCATGCAACTGAGGGGAGCTAATGGCTCCTTCACGTGTCCTGTTTGTTCTGGATCAAGGACATCTCACTCGTTCTTTCCTGCGAGAAGCAGTGCGTGGGATCCTGAACCCAATCCAGCCCCCCTTGAAGGCAACCTCTTCTTGCTCCGTCCAACTGAGGTCTTCTGACTTCTTCCTGCACCCAAGGTGCTAGGTGGACTGCTCGCCGTGTTTTATTGCAGTATAGGCCACTGGTTCACTGTGCTGTGGAGGGAACACTCCTCTGGTGAGTAAGCACTCCCTTCCACTCCTATCCAACTCTCTGGCTGCTGGGCTGCCTGTCCCCTTCTTCCCCCATGGTGCACCGGAGAAACACTGGACTTTTCTTTTAAAAACCAAAGGACATTCACAGATTCTGCCACTTGCCCTTCCAGCCCACTGGGGCACACATAGAAAAGGTCTATCACTGGAACCAGATGTCCTCAAAGAACTGCCAAGAGAAGGCAACAATTGGGAGTCGCTTCCTGGGGCTGTTGGGCGTTTGGGAGATGGGAGAGACAGTAAAGAAGCAGGAGGTCTTAGAAGCCAAAAAGAACTCCAGGTCATTACCCAGAATCAAGGTAGGAGAAGGGTTTAAATCTGAAAGACATTTCTTCATCTAGCATTTTTTTCCAGCGGTTTCTGACCAGAAGACAAGCAGCTGAAGGCCACAGTCAGAAGATAGGTTTCTAACTGAGCTACTGCTCTATATCTTCAGTTCTGAAGAAGATTTTTGGATGAGAAGCAAAAAACCGAGACAGTCCAGTTGCCTTTTGAGAAGCACCTTTGGGACAACCATGACCTGGATGATTGAGAATCTCCAAAAACAGTTTGCTCAAGAATTTTGCCTGGCATTGACATCAAGCCAACCAACTGGTAAGGGACCAGTTTTGCCCCCTTATTCCATCCCTTGAGTGTGGTGCCATCTGAATTAGCCTCCTTCCAGGACCTGCTCTCTGTTCCACTGGCTCCCTTCATTCACAGGTATCACCGAGAGGTGAATTGCTGGAGACTCAGACTGAGATGGGGCGGGACTCACGGAGTCCTAAGGTCACAGCCTTCTTTTTCTCACTGCATGAAGCACTTCAGAAGACATAGAACAGAGAATAACGGAGTTGGAAGGGACCTTGGAGGGCTTCTAGTCCAACCCCCTGCTCAAGCAGGAGACCCTATACCATTCTGGAGAAATGGTTGCCCAATCTCTTCTTAAAAGCCTCCAGTGATGGAGCACCCACAACTTCTGGAGGCAGGTTGTTCCCCTGGTTAATTGTTCTCACTGTCAGAAAATTTCTCCTTAGTTCTAGGTTGCTTCTCTCCTTGGTTAGTTTTTTTTAAAAAAAATCCCATTTATATCCCGCCCTTCTCCAAAGACTCAGGGTGGCTTACAATTTAAGCACAAATCAAATGTGCTTAGCAATAGCCTTCATCCTATGTATATGCCTGCTTATTAGGGCTTTCACACACACACACCCCAAGCGGCATTATTACAAAGTCAGCTTAATTGCCCCCAACAATCTGGGTCCTCATTTTACCTACCTCGGAAGGATGGAAGGCTGAGTCAACCTTGAGCCTGGTGGGACTCGAACCTGCACTAATTGCAGGCAGCTGGTGTTACTTAAGGAGGCATTAGCCCACTGCTCCACCAAGGCATCCATTGTTCCCATCCATTGTTTCTCATCTTGCCTTTTGGTGCTTTGGAAAATAGTTTGACCCCCTAAAGACTAATGCAATAAAAAGAAATAAATAAAGATTGTGTCATATCCTACATTTGCACCCATTTTCAAACAAGGGGAAATTAAATCAAAAACCCAAAGAGATTGGGTGATGGTGATACTGAAGGTGATGATGAAGGGTTTGGTTTTTTTTATTTAAAATACTTTTCTAGGCTGCCTTTCAGAGCTGAAACTTTCCCAGATCAGCTTCTAAGAATATAATAAGCTTAAAGAAAACATGGGAATAAAACAGAAATAAAACTTTCAAAAATCAGCAATTAAAACATGCTGCCATAACACTAAAATAGAAAGCAGTTATAATTAAAACAAATAAAGAGCAATGCAACCTATTTAAGGGAAATCTTGCAAGAATAAATGAGGCCCTTTCCAGAATTAAGAATTAACCTGATCCTAGATTTGTGTCGTGCCCCCACTCTACAGCCTTCCTCACAATGGACCTTGCATTGGAAGTCATATTGTAGAAGATTAGAACTGCTATATATGCATCAGTGCGTGGACTTCTGCTGCTGAGCAGAAAACAAGTGGGGGGGGAACAACATGAAGATTGAGCAAGAGAGGGATTAGTAAAGTTTGAAGAGAAACAGAGTTGGGGGGGGGTTAGCTGAAAACAAGACAGGAGTAAAAGGCAGGTGGATGAAAAATCCAGAAGGAGAGAGATGTGGGTAACCAAGTAAGATGGAGTAGAGCTGGAGTGACAAAATAAACCTATCCCAATAAAATGTTTTACATATTATAAGCCACCTACATCAGGATATTGTTCTACACTAGGATATTAAAATAAGTTAAGGTCATATAAATGCCTTCAAGCTGAAGTCTACTTCTCTCTCTCCCAACAAATACCCATTGTGTGGTGGTGCTCGAAAGATCTCGTCTGCATTTGAATCAGGCATTTCACACTGTGTTCCTGGTGAGACCCCTGCAGCTGGACGCAGGTAGCAGGACATCTGCAAGGGTGACCTTGGGGTATGGCCAAGGTCCACCTCTGTGGCTGGACCTAAGTAAGAAGACATCTGCAGTGGTCGCCTGGGGTCATGGCCAGACGTGGCTTCTTCATATTAGCTCAGAAAGAGAATTGGGGGGTCTCCTTGTAATCAGGCCCAGTTTCTTCCTGCTTGGATTTACTTCATCTGGTCTTTTTATTAGAAATATTACTAGAATTATTTAACAGTGCTAATCTGGTAAGATGAAAAATGATCATTATGACATGCTGGATTCGTCAGGAAATCTTGCAGAGATTGCAGAGTGGTGCTGTCCAGGAGAGCATCTTGGAAGATTTTACCTGCAAAAGCCAAGCGGACAGTGAGATGGTTGGTATCTAAATTTGATAAATAAATATTTTTTATTCATCTTCGACCTCAGCTATAGGCACAGGTGGCCAAACCAGGAAATCATTACAAAAGGGAAACACATCCACAGCAGATTCCCTTTTAAAGATATTACAGAAATGATCCTCTCATTTATCTGCAGATATTTGTGTGACAGGGCCAGAACAAGTTTTGCTGCTGAAATTAAATTCTTTTAATTTTCATGTATAGTCTGCCTTTCCTTTATCTTCAAAAGGTCTTTTTTTCCTGAGCCTTATAATTTAGAAGCACCCAAGGAATTTTCCTGACAAAATGAAATTATTGCATTTAAGAGAAGCTTTTTAGCCTTGTAGCAATCATTATCATACTAAATCTTGGAACTTTTGTGCGCAGAAACAGGCAGTCTCTTGAAAATCTTGTCAGGAAGGTCTGGAAGTCAGACATAATTGACTGATACATCTAGGTCTCCCTAGTGGACAATCACTTAAATATGAGCCAGCTGGGCGATGCAGCTGCCAAAAAAGCCAATGCAGTCCTAGGCTGCATCAACAGAGGAATAGTACCAAGATTTATTTTATTTTATTTTATTTTTTTGGGGGGGAAGCATTGCCCATTTAAAATAAGCTTGCACAAGAGCCTTGGACTGACCAATATGTGCATTAAGGTCACTGGCTATGATAATTACAGAGTCTGGGGCCTGGGCATTGATGTAATGACATATTTATATAAGTATCAAATTGATCCCTCCAATTATTTATTTGTCTATTTCCCCTAGAGGGGAAGTATAGACCAACAAGACAGAATAGGATTTCAATTTGAGCAGATGGGCTAGAGCCACATTTAAGCAGGACTCCAACTAAGTAAGTCCTGGAACATTAAGTTTGATTAAAAGCACAGAACTCAAGCCATTTATGTACTGGAACACGCATTCAGACTACAGGGAATCTATCCAGGTATTGATAACTCCTCTATAGACCATATTTCTTGAAACATAAGTATCAAAGGAAGAAATATAATGAAATGAATGCATCTGAGAACTTTGCTTTCCAGCCTGCCACATTCCAGGAGAGGCTAGAGATCCCCCTTTCTGTAAATAGAGTCTAAGGATGCTACCAGTGGATTAGCTAGACCAGGGGTGTCAAACTTGCAACGTCATGTGATGCATCGCGATGTATCGTGACTTTATTTCCATTGCCGGCAATGGGGTGGGTGCAGTTTTGGCATGATGCATCCGGCCCGTGGGCCGGCAGTTTGACACCCCTGAGCTAGACATACATTGTCTTTCATCAATACAGGTGGGAATGGGAATTTGAGATCTGCTCTATGTCCTCTAACATCTGGAACATGGCCAGAGTCCAAGTTTCATCTAGTGTTGCCTGTTGTAACACTACCTGGGTTTGGGGGTAACTTCCAGTTGGGTAATTTCAGGACTTCCAGTGGTTTTACCCGCACTGAATTTTGGGAAGGAAGACAAAAGGCCTTAAGGGGTGTGATGCAAGGCCATCACGTGAAGAGGGGCTAGAATTTAGAGAGCAATGATTTTTTTATTGAATGCTGCCCAGAGTCACTCTGAGAGTGAGATGGGTGGTCCCTACATTTGATAGATAGAGATAGATAGATAGATAGATAGATAGATAGATAGATAGATAGATAGATAGATAGATAGATAGATAGGCAGGCAGGCAGGCAGGCAGGCAGGCAGGCGTAATTCTTGACTTACAACAGTTCATTTAGTAACCGTTCGAAGTTATAATAGCACTGAAAAAGTGGCTTATGATTTTCACACTTACAACATTGCAGCATCCTCACAGTCACATGAGCAAAATTCAGCCAACTTGCCAACTGACTCATATTTATGACGGTTGCAGTGTCCTGGGGTCATATGATCAACCTTTGCAATCTTCTTACAAGCAAAGTCAACGGAGAAGCCAGAATCACTTAACAACCATATTATGAGCTTAACAACTGCAGTGATTTACTTAACAACTGCGGTAAGAAAAGTCATAAAATGGAGCAAACTTCACTTTTTTAAAAAATTCCATTTATATCCCGCCCTTCTCCAAAGACTCAGGGCGGCTTACAAGCTTAGCAGTAGCCTTCATTCTATGTATATGCCTGCTTATTAGGGCTTTCACACACACCCCAAGCGGCATTATTACAAAGTCAGCTTAATTGCCCCCAACAATCTGGGTCCTCATTTTACCTACCTGGGAAGGATGGAAGGCTGAGTCAACCTTGAGCCTGGTGGGATGCGAACCTGCACTAATTGCGGGCAGCTGGTGTTACTTAAGGAAGCATTAGCCCACTGCTCCACCAAGGCTCTTAAGAACAGTCTCGCTTAGCAACATAAATTTTGGGCTCAGTTGTGGTCATAAGCTGAGGACTACTTGCAAATGAACAAATATTCTTCAGCATCTGTCTGTGGTGTATGGAATGTCTCATCCCCAAAAGTTAGCAGGGGACTTTTCAGCGAGCTCCTCATTTGCTCTATAAGGGCAGAAGCAAATGTCATTTGGAGGGCACTTTCCAGCCGTTCCATTCTCCCCTGAAATACAGCAATTAGTGCCTATGTTTGGGGGACAATCCAAGGCTCAGTTGTAGCAATTGCAACCTGGATGTTATCATCATCATCATCATCATCATCCATGCTAGATGTTGGAGTTCCTGGATATCTGGTGAAAAATGGGTTACAGGACTCAGGACTGTTGGCTGAGGAACCAGGGCCAGCAGCTGCAGAACTACTGGAAGAAAAGGTGTTTACCCATCGCAAATACACAGTGATTGAAAACAAAGAAATAATGATCTGTTATTACAGATCAAGTCCAACAAGAAGAGGTTATCTAAAACAAATGCACCAGTTCTGGAAAGAACAACACCTAGAATCAGAAATAACAGAACAGAGACTAGCAGATCAACGTTGGTTTATAATGCAAAATAAAGTATTCACAGAAACAGAATTGGACGAACTGCAGAGGTTTAACCAGGGCAAAGAAATCAAAGCCTTGCCAAAAGTAATTTAGAATGTAGAGGCAAGCCAGGGGGAGTTGGCAGTGAAGGAATCCAGCAGAGATATAAAACTGTTCTCATTTGGAAACCAGGCACCTCTTCCTCAGGAAGAACAAAGCCCTCTAACTAAAGAAATAAAAGAATTGAAACAAAGAATAACTGAGCATCTAGAACAGCACAAAAACAACAGAATAAGGTTGGCTGCATTGAAACTTGTTCCAAAGAAACAGCTAGCACAAGCATTAAAAGATGCAAATACTGCAATATCAAGTATAAGCACCAGTTCACTGCAAGAAACAAACCAACATGTACACTGAATACCTGGGATGCAAAATCAACAAACAAGAAAAACAAACTGTGCACCACAAAAATGGAAGGTTAGACTAGAAAATAAGATCATCAAGTTAAGATCACACGTAAGCAAGCTAGAACAGATGAAAGAAAAGAAGCTGAAGAACAAGAAGACCAAAGAATACCTAATCAAGAAATACCACTTAGAAACAAGGAAGATCAAGGAAGCACTGGAAATAATAAAGCAGCAAATAACAGCAATAGCTAGGAAAATCAGTAGATATGAAGCTCGAATTGCAAATTATAGGCAGAACCTCCAATTTCAATCCAATCAGAATCATTTCTACCAATCCATCAATGGAGAAACTGCAATGAATCAGTCAGTACCTGACAAGGAAGAAACAAATTCACCATCAGTCAGTTGCAAAAGGCGGCCTTCCATCCTGCGATGATATCTACATCTGCCTATTCCAGGTCCTTGGTAAGGACTCAATAGGTAGACAAAAATGCCAAATCCAGTCTGAACATCTGGCTGACTGTGTGATGATTAATAATAATAATAATAATAATAATAATAATAATAATAATAATAATAATAATAATAATAAAGTTGGAAGGGACCTTGGAGGTCATCTAGTCTAATCCCCTGCTCAGTCAGGAAACCCTATACCATTTCAGACAAATGGCTGTCCAGTCTCTTCTTAAAAACTTCCAGTGTTGGAGCATTCACCACTTCTGGAGGCAGGTTGTTCCACCGGTTAATTGTTCTAACTGTCGGAAAGTTTCTCCTTAGTTCTAGGTTGATTCTCTCCTTGATTAGTTTCCACCTGTTGCTTCTTGTCCTGCTTTCAGGTGCTTTGGAAAATAGCTTGACTCTCTCTTCTTTGTGGCAGCCCTTCAAATATTGGAACACTGCTATCGTGGCACCCCTTGTCCTTCTCTTCATTAAACTAGACATACCTAATTCCAGCAACCGTTCCTTATGTGTTTTAGCCTCCAGTCCCCTAATAATCTTTGTTGCTCTTCTCTGTATTCTTTCTAGAGACTCAACATCTTTTTTACATCATGGTGACCAAAACTGGATGCAATATTCCAAGTACAGCCTTACCAAGTTTTCCATCTTATAGGTTATATTATCTTGTTCATTTCTTGGCAAGAAACCGATAAGCACTGATCTAGCCAGAGAATCTGAACAGCTGACTCTGACACATGTTCATTTAGCGAGACTGGCTGACTCCCACAGCCTGGCTTTTTCAAGGCCAGATGAGGGGGAGCGTACAACATCTGGTAATGTCTGAGACATTCCACTATTGATAAAAGGCAGCTCCTACTTATTCCATTGCTTTATTCAAATGCCTCCCTGAGACACACATGTACTCCTCTAAAGCCATCCCAACTTATAGAGGTTTAAGACAAGTTGAGATTCCTCACTTTGGAACAGCAGTTTTCCTACAGTCAGGGATATTACAATTGAGATACCTCAATGCTCTTTGGGAGGGCATTGAGATAGAAATATCTTACATACTGGTAGCAATGGGTTTTATTAACAGTATTTACTAGTTGCGCTTAATGTGAATTCTTTCACTCAGATTTTATGGATGCTTTTGAGTTTTACATATTATAAGCCACCTAGAATTAAATAAATGGTGTACAAACCAACCGATCAATACCGCAAAGCATTACTAAATAAGTACAAAGGCATTACTAAATAAGTACAAGTTACAAAACTCAAGGAGATACCAATTTGTGACTGTAAAGTTCAGCTGAGTGCAGACCAACCCAACTGTGCCAATCCTTGGTCAGTCTGCTAGGGCTTGTTGCATCTGGGCTCTCTGTGAAGATTTGAGAATGTGGGATGCAAGTTTTGCAAGAAAAAGGACTGCATTGAACAAGAATTGTCTTATCAGGCAGCATATAAATGTAATAAATAAATAAATAAGCCTGCTGTTTAAGTTCCATTAGCCCGAAACCAAGGAATTATATCAAAGAATCTCAAAATTTGTGAAGATTTGCAGCACAATGGACATTGGCAGCTATATCTCATCCAGGAAGTTCCCAATAAGGAGTTTCAAGATAAGGTAGTGCTTGTAACATTTTTACAGAAGCACAAACTGGAAGTTGACTTTAGATCTACACTACTGATGATCCATTTTCACAGAAACCTCCTCCCAGGTTGTAGAGGCTGTTAGGGTTTCTCTGCAACCACAGCAGATTATGGTTGATCTTGCCAGAAGCTGCAACATTCACCTCTTTCCAAGGGAAACTTTCGAAAATCATTACTGAAATGTCCAAAAATTCTCCTAGGAACTGATTGGTTCTTACTGCTAAGAATTGGTGACTGAGGGGTATCAGTAACCACTGCTTCTTTGAATGGTGGTGGGTTTCCACCACCTCTTGAAAAGACAGTGGTGTGCCACCCACTCAATAAATCTTAGTTCAATGCTACTTTTTGCGATAATTTTAAACCTGTCTCCAACCTTCCCTTCTTAGAAAATGTGGAGAGAATGGTGGCCCTACAACCCCAGAGACCCCCGGAGGAAGCAAGTGAGTTGGAGAGAAGTCATTGCCAAAAGGCAGCCCTGGTCAACTGCTGTGGTGAAGTAGCCATTGAACAGTCATAGAATCAGCTGTTCTCAAGCTAGAAGAAGAAGGATGGAAGAACAAGCTGACTGAACCTGCGGTTTTATGAAATATGCTGCCTCCCAGGAGCGTGGACCATAAATAGGATGGAATAGCTGCCAAAGCTCTTCAAGACAATTGATTGAGACCTCCTCCTGCTTGTCCACCTCAGCACGAATGAAAGCCCCAAAGACAATCCTCTCTCCGTCAGCCCTAGGAAATAACCTGAAGAACCTGAGGTAGTGTCTCTTTCCATTCTCCCATTTGATGGGAAGAAGAGCTAGAAAGAAAAGGGGAATACAACGCTGTTACCTTCCCACCGTAGCGGTCCCTATTTTTCTACTTGCATTTTGACGTGCTTTCGAACTGCTAGGTTGGCAGAAGCTGGGACGGGTAACAGGCGCTCACTCTGCTACGCGGCACTCGGGATTCGACCCGCCAAACTGCCGACCTTCTGATCGACAAGCTCAGCGTCCTAACCCACTGAGCCACCGCGTCCCTTAGGTTGCAATAGATGCTCTCAAATCCTAGGGAGAGGGGTTCAAATTGTTCGGCACTGGCTGGATCTCACGTTGCATGCACAAATTTAAAATTAAGTCCTACAAAGACACACTGGTGTAACTGAAAACATTTATCTTTGAGAGGGGTAGGTAAAAAAAAACTTGAAAGAAACATAGTAAAAGGTCAAGGCCCATTTTCTCTTGTTCCAGAATACAGGACAGAGGACAGAGGATTCCAGTATCCAGTATTAGGGGGAGAAAAAAGCTTTCTTTCAGTAATAATCCCCATGTCTTAGCTCAAGGAACCATCCACGCATGGTAGATAGTAGGATATAGGTTAGCTACTATATAAGCCAGATATAGCCTGATGAATGGTCACCAATTACTCTAAAACTATTGATAGTGTTCATTTAAGGCAGAGGTATCAAACTCGCAACATCACATGACATGTCGCGATGTATCGTGACTTTTTTGCCATTGCCGGCAATGGGGTGGGCGCGGTTTCACTATGATGCATCTGGCCCGCGACATCCCTGATTTAAGGCCTTGACATCTCAAAGCAATGGGTAGACTGAAGCATCTGATTTTTTCTAATAAAGAGTCTTTACAATAACTAGACAGCTACAATAAGAAAAAATTGATAATACTCAATGGCTTACCATCAGAAAAGGAATCATATAGGGCTGCTTTTTATAGATCTGTTCAATCTACACCCTGAATATATAGGTCTTGAGGAACTAAAGGCTAGAGTCAAAATTGGAGAAATGAATATCGATAACCATATATATATATATATATATGTATGACATTATCTTGGTTACAGAAATTTAAAAAGAAGACCTAGGAGAGAGCATTCCCAAAGTAAAACAGGAATGTTAAAGGCAGCATTTAATTATGTAATTATAGAAGTAGTTGACAGTTACAATGTTTAGGATCCAGAATTAATAAAAATTCTGGATTTGAAAAAAGATTCAGAGAGAAAATAATAGGCAAAAGGGCATAGGGGGAATCTAGACAAATTCATGAAAGATCAATAAATTTCAAGCAAAACTAATGGTCAGCTCAGTGTCATTCCCTATTAGAATGTACCATTGTGAGGGACAAACTTTGGACAAGAGCAGAAGAGCTATGGGCTGGAAAAACATCTTCACCTTCCTTGAAAAAACAAGAGAACTACCCTATACTAATACTAGAAGAAATCAAAGCAGATGCATACTGGAAGCAAGGACGAGGAAATACAGCCGTGATACTTGGGGCGCATGATAAGGCTGAGGCATTTATGCTGAGTAAAAGTCACAGAAGTATAAGAGGGCATCTAGGCCACCTGTCACAGGCTAAGATGGGTAGATGAATAATAATAATAATAATAATAATAATAATAATAATAATAATAATAATAATAATAATAATAATAATGATGATGATGATGATGATGATGATGATGATGAAGAAAGTTGGAAGGGACCTTGGAGGTCATCTAGTCCAACCTCCTGCTCAAGCAGGAAACCTATAACATTTCAGACAAATGTCTGTCCAGTCTCTTCTTAAAAACTTCCAGCGTTGGAGCATTCACCACTTTTGGAGGCAAGGAGTTCCACTGGTTAATTGTTGTAACTGTCAGAATGTTTCTCCTTAGTTCTAGGTTGCTTCTCTGCTTGACTAGTTTCCATCCGTTGCTTCTTGTCCTGCTTTCAGGTGCTTTGGAGAATAACTTGACTCCCTCTACTTTGTGGCAGCCCCTGAGATATTGGAACACTGCTATCATGTCACCCCTCACCCTTCTCTTCGTTAAACTACACATACCCAATTCCAGCAACCGTTCCCGATATGTTTTAGCCTCCAGTCCCCCAATCATCTTTGTTGCTCTTCTCTGTACTCTTTCTAGAGTCTCGACATCTTTTTTACATCGTGGTGACCAAAACTGGATGCTGTATTCCAGGTGTGGCCTTACCAAGGCATTGTAAAGTGGTATTAGTACTTCACTTGATCTTGATTCTATCCCTCTGTTAATGCAGCCTAGCACTGTGTTGGCTTTTTTGGCAGCTGCAGTACACTGCTGGCTCATATTGAAGTGATTGTCTACTAGGACTCCGAGATCCCTCTCACAGTTACTACTATTGAGCAAGGTACCACCTATACTATACCTGTGCATTTGATTTTTCCTGCCTAAATGTAGAACCTTACTTTTTTCACCATTGAATTTCATTTTGTTAGATAGTGCCCAGTGTTCGAGCCTGTCCAGATCCTCCTGTATTTTAAGCCTATCTTCTGGAGTATTGGCTATTCCTGTCAGCTTGGTGTCGTCTGCAAATTTGATGAGTTCCCCATCTATCCCCTCATCCAAATCATTGATGAAGATGTTGAAGAGCACTGGTCCAAGAACAGAGCCCTGGGGCACCCCACTACACACTTCGCTCCATGTAGATGCAGTTCCATTGAGGACCACACGCTGAGTACGGCCTGTCAGCCAACTACGAATCCAACTGGTGGTGATGCTATCTAACCCACATTTTTCTATCTTATCAAGTAGTAGGTTGTGATCTACTTTATCAAATGCCTTACTGAAGTCCAAGTAAATTATATCTACAGCAATCCTCTGGTCCACTAATTTTGTCACTTGGTCAAAGAATGCAATGAGATTTGTCTGGCATGATCTGTTTTTGACAAACCCATGTTGGCTTTTAATGATGACTTTGTTTGCATCAAGGTGTTCGCTGATTTGTTATTTGATTGCCTTTTCCAGAATCTTCCCAGGTATTGAGGTCAGGCTGAGAGGTCTGTGGTTTCCTGGATCTATTTTTTCCCCTTTTTTGAAGATGGGAACTATATCAGCTCTCTTCCAGTCCTCTGGTAGTTCCCCAGTGCTCCAGGATCTTTGAAAAATATAGTTCAGTGGTTCTGAGATCACGTCTGCCAGTTCCTTGAGAACTTTGGAGTGTAATCCATCTGGTCCTGGTGATTTGAACTTGTCTAGGCTGGACAGGTGCTCACTTACCATTTTTTTGCCTATCTTAACTTGTATTTCTATTCTGTTTTTTATGGCACTGTTTTTAGTAGGTTGGACTGTTTTTTTCCCTTTGTGTAAAGACAGATGCAAAAACCGAGTTAAATAGTTCTGCTTTCTCCCTGTTGCTTGTCACCTTCTTGCCACTTTCCCCCACTAATGGACCAATCATTTCCTTAACTTTTTTCTTGTTTTTTATATGTTGAAAGAAGCTTTTTTTTTGTTATTTTTGACTTTGGTCGCAAGCCTTAGTTCATTTTGAGCCTTAGCTTTCCTCACTTCATCTTTGCAGGCACGGGCTATTTGCTGATATTCTGACTTAGTTATGTGCCCCTCCTTCCACTTCTTATACTTGTCCTTTTTATCTTTCAATTTATCAGAGAAATGCATCTGCAAGAATTGTGAATACAGTGGAGAGAGAGGACAGCATGGAGAGCTTTTATCCAGGAGGAGGAGGAGGAGGAGAAGGAGGAGGAGGAGAAGGAGGAGGAAGGAGGGGGAGAGGGGGGAGGAGGGGGAGGAGGAAGAGCATCATCATCACTGGACAGTAGACTCAATAGCAGAAAGAGCAGAGGTCTTTTCTTTACGTGACGTGCAGCAGAGGCTGCCGTGTGCGAAGGGTATTTTAATTGGGATTCCTAACCTGGGCAGAGGGTTGGGCTCCCTTAAACATCTTCTTTATGATTCTCTCACTTCATAGGATTTTTCCTTGTGGGGAAAAAGCTCAGTCTGCCTGAGTTGATCTTGTCTCACTTGCAAGGGGGCCTTCAGCAACATGTTCACATTTTGCATCCTCTTTCCATCCATCTTCCCCCGCCCCAAGTCCTGTGGGGACCTCATCAGGAGAGAGGCAAGCGGGAGGGGTGTGGGGTGTGGGGGAGGGGTGTTGTTTTTCTCTGCCCCCAACCCACATGGCTTTGTATGCACTACCTGACACAGCCTTCTGCCTCTCTTGAGCTTTTTTTTTCTCTCGTACACATTTTAACTAAAATTGTTAAAATAGTTCCACATTAAATATAGAATAAAACAGAACTAATGTTTCTTGTCGGGAGGAGTGGGTGAGGGAGAAGGTGACAAGAGAGTCTGGCTAGTACAGATTGCTTCAGTCATGAATATTCATTTCGCAAAGCAGGAAAGCTAGAATCGAGGTGTCCTTTCTCCACCACCCCACCTCTCCCTGCCCCTTTGCCGGCACAGAGCACAAGTGGAAGAGACGTTGATGAGGCCACAACCAGGATCTAGTCCTTAGGATACTGCCCAGAGCATCTTGCTTTTCCCTCCCTCCCTCCCCAGGATAAGCTACCATGGAATTTTCTGCTCTTCTTGAAAAGGTTTCTCCCAGGCTCAACCAGAGCAAACGAAAAAAAATGAAACACTTCTCATTTCTAGCTTCCAGACAGAAAAGAGAGGCCCAAGGGGCAGGTTCGTGTTCTCCCTCTGAGAGAATCACAGACTCCCCGAACTGAAAGGGGACTTTGCAGCCATCAGACGCAAGAAAGGCTTTCAGGGATCCCCATTGGATCACAACGCAACACAAATGACCCAGACATCCCCCTGGTTAGCAAGCTCATTGGCCAAAGCAGGGACTGTTCTCAGTTTCCCCCCCCCCACTCCCATATTACTGCTATCAGAGTGTCTGGGGTGTGGGGAACATCTATTGATTTCACATTTTAATTGAAACCCATATACATTGTTCTCTACCAAACCAAGACGCTAACCAGTATGGATTCATCTTTTCTTTTCTTTTTTTTGCAATTTGTCAAGTTTTGCCATTAGTTACCCCAAAATAAACTCATGATATGAAGCGCCCTTTGGAAGGGAAAATGCACACAGCAATTGCATTCTAGAAAGCATACTGCCAATGAGGAGGGCAGACCAGGGGCAGCCAGCATTTGCCAAGCAGTGCTGAACTTGATTTGCAATGGGTGGATTGCAGGACGTGTGATGTCCTTTTTCTTAAGAGTGGGGTGGGGGTGTTGAGCAGAGAAGGTGCCTTAAACCTGGCAAAGGCTCCTCCTTCCCCCCACCCCCATCCTTTGCTTGCCGTCTAGCTATCTAACAGTCTATTTTATTCATGTCATTCTGGGAGCTTGCAGGCTGCATCTTGGATGAGGGAGAAGTGATACATGCAGGAATGTACATTTTCATGCAAGTCTTTAAAAATCACAAACCAAAACAGGAATGGAATTCTTCATCAACGTCTGCTTGAAATTATGCTACAGATGTTCTCTTCCTAGTCTTCAGCAGTGGCCCGGAGCAGCACAGATGTTTCTGGCTTTGGAACAGCTGGAGGGCCCAATGTAGGTTCCAAGGGACAGACGGGGATCCTCCTAATGGGGAAGGGAAGGGGGGAGGGGGGCCTTTCCAGACTGTTTTCCAGACTGCTGCATGACCAGCATTAATATTTGCATCAAGAACAACCAGCAGTAAGAGACGCACTTTGAAGTGCAAGCCCATCTTGTCCCCAGGCGTAGTTGAGACCCACCAGGCAGCACAGGGCCTCTCTGGGGAAAAGCAGGCTTCATCTGGAGGCTTCTGCAGTTGGGTCCTGCGATCTCAATTCCCCTGGGCCAGAAGGCTTCCCTTCCTGGGCTTGGAGCCACTAATCCTGAGAAATCAGCTAGAAGCCGACAGGCTACGTGATCTTGTTGTGGCAGCACACGATCCTCCGTGTGAAGAAAACACCCTGGGCTGGAGAGAATCTGCCGAATACTGGATTTCATGTCCTGTAAAAGCACCATCTGCCAAGGAACATCAGCTGCCACGACAGATAAGCTGGGCCACACAGAGTGAACTTGCTCACCTCTCGTCACCCACCATTTCTCACCTGCTTAGGGCAAAGCGAGAGCTCAATCCTGCCTGGGCTAGTCCAGCCCCCATGTGGGAGAATCGGCTTGGGAAAGGGCCAGAAAGTTTCCATTTTAGATACTGTGGTGTATTTTGGAAAGATCCCCTTAAGCATAGGCCAAGCTTTCTTTCTTTTCCTAAACTAATGGGAGAAATCCTACTTCCTCAGTTCCTTCAGCAGACAATGGACAAAGAGTCTCCTGCACATACAGTGGGTGGGTATCTCACTGATTTCTAGTGGAATCGTCCCTTTCTGTGATCTCTGAGAAATTGTGGAGGTAGAAGAAGAGCAGGGAAGATCAAATTGTGGAGGTAGAAGTGGAGCAGGGAAGATCAAATGTTTTTTCTGCCTTCAGAAAGGGGAAAGGAGAGCCCCATCAGCTTAACACAGATCCCACGTGATCAGTGGCACAGACAATCCAACAAGGAGACTTGATAGAGAATGCATTGCCTGTGTAAGAGACGGATGGACCCAGAGAAATTGGAGGGTGGGGTTCATGGGGAATTCAGCCCTGATCAAATGGTCTAGCCCCTGACCAAACAGGTTTCATTAACAGGGCACAACATTAGTTGAAACAACACAGAAAAGACAAACAAACCATTGCCATGCTTACATGGGTGCAAGGATGCAGTCCAAATGCAGTGGGATTGCCTGCTGCACTGCAAATCTGCTGCTATAGATGACTGTAGGTTGCTATGGAAATGCCGCCATTATGATATGCACCTGCAAAAGAAAACTTTTGGGGGATTTTCTACTTGGTTAGAAAAGTGTAAATGGCCAGTGGGATTGCACCTGAGCTTCCCTGTGTGAAATTGGCTATATAAGCCCTTGCACTTGGACTCTTTCACCTAGCTACATTACTAAATGTGTCCTCGCACGTCTGACCAAGACTCTGCAAACAAGGTAGGCCAGGCTAAGAACCCAGGGCCACGTAGGCCTTCAAGTCTGAATGCGCTCTCCTCTCTCATTTCATTTTTGTGCAAGTTAAGGAAGGCCATGTTTGAGAGATTTTTCTCAAGTTACTTTCCTGAACCAGGTTCAACCCCTCTTCTCTGGCTGTTGCCTTCCTCCTGTCCTGCATTTCCTAGGCTGTCTACATAGACTTGGGTTTTGAGAGACTTTCAACTCATGTCCTGAAAGGAGAAACAGATCTGAACTTTACCACCTGGGTGGCGGAGAAGCGAGAAGGTTGTGGAGGGGGCGCGTGGGGGGGTCTTCAGAGTATTCCTATGAGAAATCAGCAGGAATCAGTGGTCAAGTGATGGTGAAAAAGTAACCTTTTTTAAAAAAATCCCATTTATATCCCGCCCTTCTCCGAAGACTCAGGGCGGCTTACAATCGAAAGCACAATGTGCTTAGCAATAGCCTTCATTCTATGTATATACCTGCTTATTAGGGCTTTCAGCCCCCCCAAGCAGCATTAGTAGGTAAAATGAGGACCCAGATTGTTGGGGGCAATAAGCTGACTTTGTAATAATGCCGCTTGGGGGGGAAAGCCCTAATAAGCAGGCATATACATAGAATGAAGGCTACTGCTAAGCACATTGTGCTTTAGATTGTAAGCCGCCCTGAGTCTTCGGAGAAGGGTGGGATATAAATGGAATTAAAATAAAATAAAATAAAATAATTATTTATTGAAAAGTTTTAACATACAGTTTTCCTTTAAAACCCCCCTCCCCCTCCCTTCTCCCCCCCCTACCTCCCCCCCTCCCCCCCGACTTCCCAGAGCTAAATACAAGGTATATATATAAAAAGCAATCATAAACAATCATATACTAACAACTATAAACTCTAAAATCCATCACTCTCTAGCTTATATAGGATAAAACAAGCCTTAATAATATTAAATATATATAAAAAAACCAAAAGAAAAAAAGAAAAAAAAGAAAGAAGACTTATTCAAATGCTACATAAAACTTCTTAACCCTATACTTGTTCTGGATAAACTCAATCCACTTTCTCCATTCCATAATATAGCGTTCTTGCAAGTGATCTTTCAAATAGGCCGAAATCTTCGCCATCTCTGCCAGGTCGGAAAAATAAAATAATTATTACAAAGTCAGCTTATTGCCCCCAACAATCTGGGTCCTCATTTTACCTACCTGGGAAGGATGGAAGGCTGAGTCAACCTTGAGCCTGGTGGGACTCGAACCTGCACTAATTGCAGGCAGCTGGTGTTACTTAAGGAGGCACTAGCCCACTGCCCCACCAAGGCTCTTTGCAACCAATCCTCACAATTACGACCTTTGCAGGTCTGTAACATAGGAAAGTACGATCATAAGCACAGCCACAGTTTCCACTTAGTGACCACTTTGCTTGATGACTAGTTGCTGGTCCCAGCTGGCATTGCTAAGTGAGGACTGTATGTACTGTGCTTGAACAGAAAGAGGACTGGAATAATCATATATCGGGGCTGAAGTACCATGGGGAATTTCACCTACAACAGTTTGTTTAATGACCGTTCGAGGTTACAACGGCACTGAAAAAAGTGACTTATGACCATTTTTCACTCTTATGACCATTGAGGCATCCCCACGGTCATGTGCTTAAAATTCAGCTGCTTGGCAATTGCTTCAAACTTGTGGCAGGTGATCCCCTTTTGCGACCTTCTGACATGCAAAGTCAAGGGGGAAGCCAGATTCACTTAACAACCGTGTTACAAATTTAACAACTGTGGCAAGAAGGTTCATAAAATGGAGCAAAACTCACTTAACAACCGTCTTGCTTAGCAACAGAAATTTTGGGCACAGCTGTGGTGGTAAGTCAAGGAACTACCTGTAAACTGGAAAAAGCCTCTGTTCACTCAGGAAGTCCAATCCTCCACTCGGTGTCAAAATCCCAGCGGAAATGTCACCGGATACAGCTTAATGCCTATGCAGCTTCAAATCATCATTAAAAGGGAGCCTCTAAATTCCTCCGATAAATGTTACGGTGAGTGTAGTCAACTGGTGGCTCACCTTTATGGCCCACAGAAATGAATGGTATCTCCGAAAGGGTGTCAGGGAAAGAAAAGCGAGAGAGTTGCTACAAGAACAAATACTGTCCATATTTATCCTTTTGTGTAATCAGGGCATAGAAATCAAGCTGCCATGAGCAGCTACGGTCGTAGCAATGCTGCCTGAAGATCTAGGCAGGAAAGGCAGGAACCTGAAGCTGACATTCTCCTCCGTCCTTCCTCTCCATGGAAAAAGAAGGAACAGCAATCCAGGTGAACAGTTCATAATGGAAATACTCTTCCCTCGAGTACTTATGAACAACGGGCTGCGTTTGGTGAAAGACGCTGTGCTGGTAACACAAAGATATGTCTTGATTAAGAAAACTTTACTGTGGAGTGGAGATAATTCTCTGCTATTTCACTCTGTTGCAGTGATGGTGTTGCGGTTGCTTATTTCCTCCAGCTATGCATTGGCAGCGAGCAACATACATACAAATGCATTAACATTCATCTAAGAATGAATCTTTTCATAATACCCCCCCCCATCCACAAAGACCAAAAGCACGATGAGACAAGACCGTCCCCCACTTGCGTATGAAAAGCAAGGAAGCCGAGCCCTGAATACCCCTTGATGACCAAGGCAGGTGGGCAGATAGAAATCTGGCCAGGTGTGGCCTGCTGATGCTCACAGCTATGCCTTGAAGGCAGTGGTGGGATTCAAATTCCTGAATAGCCGGTTCTCTGCGTGAATGCCACTTCTGGAAGTCCGCTCTGGGTCTGGGCCTCTGAGGCCTAGGACAGACTTCCGGAAGTGGCATCCACGCACTTCCAGTGAGCTGTTCTGGGCCTAGGAGGCCTCCCTGGCTCAGAACGGACTTCCGGAAGTGGGCAAAAAAAGGGCTAGGGCAGGGATGGGGAATCTTGGCTCTTTTGTGACTTGCGGACTTCAATTCCCAGAATTCCTGGCTCAGTAATTCTGGGAGTCGAAGTCCACAAGTCATAAAAGAGCCAAGGTTCCCCACCCCTGGGCTGGGGCTTCTGCCGGTTCGCCAAAGTCAACAAAAAATTAGCTACCGGTTCTGCTGAACTGGTGCGAACTGGCTGAATCCCACCAGTGCTTGAAGGCCTTTAAAGGTAACATGGAGTACTTGGAAGGGAATCGGGAAGCTGACAGGCAATCTTAAGCAGCGACTAGGAGGAGGTCTAATTCTCCATTATCAGGGTTGTCCAACCATCATTTCACAACTGCATTTTATACCAGCTGCAGGTTTTGGATGAGCTTCAAAGGCAGCCCCACTTACAGTACATAAAAACAATTAATGATTTAAAAGATCTAGAGATTAGGACATGAGTTAACCTCTCTAGGGCATCAACAGCACTGAAAAAAGTGAGTTATGACTGTTTTTCACACTTACGACCATTGCGGCCTCCCCATGGTCAGGGGATCAAAACTCAGATACTTGGCAACTGGCATGTACCTATGACAGTTGCCGGGTCCCGGGATCGTGTGATCTCCTTTTGTAACAGCCGTGTTAATAACATAACAACTGCAGTGATTCACTTAATGACTGGGGCAAGAAAGGCCGCAAAATGGGGCAAAATTCACTTAACAAATGACTCAATTAGCAACAGAAATGTTCAGCTCAGTTGTAGTCGCACGCCGAGGATTATCGGTACTGGGGAATAAACAAGAGGAAAGAGGAGGACCTCGACAAATGTGGTGTAGATGAATTTCCAAAGCAATAAAAAAAGAAATTTGGCTTTTCTTTTTCGGAGTGGAGTATGAAAATGCCTCAGACAAAGACTCCCCTAACTTACAGGAATGTAAAAGAGGAAGGAGGAGAAGCATAATCATACATGTACAATTATGTTACTAGCGCCACTCTAAATAAAAGCCAATTTTAGGAATTGCAATTTTCTGGTTGTCCTCACTGTCAGGAAGTTTCTCCTTAATTCCAGGTTGCTTCTCTCTTTGATCAGTTTCCAACCATTGTTTCTCATCCTTCCCTCTGGTGCTCTGGTGAACAAACTGACCCCCTCTTCTTTGTGGCAGCCCCTCAAATACTGTAATACTACTATCATGTCTCCCCTGTTTCTTCTTTTCTTTAGACTATCCAAATCCAAGTCCTGCAGCCATTCTTTCTATGTTTTAGTCTCCAGGCCTTTGATCATCTTAGTTGCTCTTCCCTGAATTTTTTCAAAACTCTATTTTTTGTGATATGGTGACCAAACCTGGCTGCAGTATTCCAGGTGTGGTCTCACTAGGGTTTTATGAAGCGGTACTAATACTTCGTGTGATCTTGACTCTATGCCTCTGTTTATACAACCAAGGATTGTATTAGCATTTTTGGTGGCTGTTTCACACTGCTGGCTCATAGTCAAGTGATCGTCCACTAGGACTCCAAGGTACCTCTCATAGTCACTGTTTTGGAGATAGGTCTCATCTAATCTTACTTAAATCTTTGATTTGTCCTGCCTAAATGTAAAACTTTGCTTTTCTCCACATTAAAATTCATTTTGTTGGATAGGGCCCGTTGTTCAAGTTTGTTGACATCTTTTTGGATGCTGAGCTTGTCTTCTGGCATATTGGCTATTCCTGCCAGTTTAGTGAAATCTGCAAATTTGATGAGATCCCCTTCCATTCCCTCATCTAAGTAATTGGTGGATATTGAAGAGTCCTGGGCCTAAGATGGAGCCTTGTGGTACCCCACTGCTTACTTCTCTCCATGTGGATGTAGTACCATTGAAGACTACTCGCTGAGTACAGTTTGTCAGCCAGCTACAAATCCATCTGGTGGTGATGTTGTCTCTTCCACCTTTTTCTAGTTTACCAAGCAGTAGATTGTGGTCTACTTTGTCGAATCCCTTACTGAAATCTAAGTATACTATGTTCACAGCATTTTGCTGGTCTACTAATTTAGTCACTTTATCAAAGAATGAAATAAGTTTGTTTTGGCATGATCTGTTTTTGACAAACCCGTGCTGGTTGCCAGTTATAATTTTGTTTGCTTCTAGTTGTTCGCAGTTCTGTTTTTTGGTTATCTGTTTTCCATGAAATCTCTTTCCTAATCTGGTCTGCCTCATAGTGGTGACACAAGAGCCACCATCAGTCATCAAGAAGGAAAAAAAGAAAGTTGTAGGTGTTGAGGGCTCCCATTTGAAGGCCACAGAAGCTTCCATTTTGCCATCTTGGAAGGCGGAGATTTTATTAGATTTATTAGATTTAGATGAGGGGTGCTAATTCCATAGAGAGAAATATAAAATAGTTAGGGCACAATGCACGTTGAGGGATTCATGGGTTCATGGTCCGGGCTCTAATGCACTGCAAGTCTAACGTCACAATGGCTTGGAACAGAAGCTTCTTTGGGCTAATACAGGGGTAGGCAACCTCGGCTACGCTGACTCAGGAATTCTGGGAGTTGAAGTCCATGAGTCATAAAAGAGCTGAGGTTGCCTACCCCTGAGCTAATAAGTTAACCATCAAAGCAGCTGAACTGCTGCATCCCCTAACCTTCCTGCAGGTGGTATGGGATACCTTTTCTTGGACTTTAGGTCTGATTCGGCACACACCAAAGTTCTGGATGCCATTTTGCTAGTAGTTTTTGACCTTTTCTTTAAGATGGGTATTTTATCCCCTGCTGAGGCCTTTCCTCCACTCTGAGAGAGACCCATGCTTATACACTATCTTTTTCTAGCCTGCCCAATTACCTCATTTTGAACAGAGGCTCATGGTTCGCAGCTTATTTTGGGGAAGGTCATTTTTGCCTCAGTGTTAACATTTGCAAACTGCTAAAAGAGTGCTGTGGAGCACCATGGAGCAGTATATAAATCTAAGCGCTCCTGCTATTGTCAAGTTTCCTTCTCCTTGACTCATGCTGAAATTGACTATTTCTTAACCATTGCAATCCAGCGGTAAAAGGAAGGGGACAAGCCTTACCCTGAAATACCCTTTCAGTTGCTATATAAGCGAGCATCAAGGCACCTGCTCTGAGCTCCATGACTTAGTTTGCCCACAAAGAAGGGTTCTTTCTATGTATGGCTACCATCCAACGTTACTGAATGCCTCCTGACCATCTCTCATTACCGAGGACTCCCATTTTCTCCCAGAACTGACAGCCATACAGGGATTCCGCGGGGGATATCTGGTTCATGCCAAAACCTTTTACAAGCATTCCACTGACTGTCATCATTAGGCAGTAATCTTGGGAAAATATACGTATAGTTGTAAGTCTGTAATAAACAAATTGATATGACTGCTCACCTAGCTGCTGGAACACTCAGTAGTAAACAGAAAATTTTAAAAAATCCAAAACCAATTAAGAAGAACCAAGTCAGGTCTCCTTGCCAAGATGAGAAATGCTTACAGACCAGGCTCCATTAACATCCTGCCCTCTGTGCCTTGGAGGAAAGCCAGATCGAGACCCCATCTGAGCCTCTAAGGGGAGGCTGTTCCCTAAGGCAGGTGCTATGAGAGAGAAGCCATGCTTCCTTTCCTAGGAGCCTTCAAATTACCAGCTGACACTACTTCATCTGGAAATCCAGATCTAGTAAGACAGGCAAACATCTCTGGTGGTCCACAAAAACCTGATCCTGTGCCATGTAGGCCTTTATGGTGGCAACCGGCACCTTGAATTGCCCCCAGAAGTCTGCACTGAGCTTGTATCTGAGGTAGCTGAGTGCTATATAAGCATCCCATAAAGCACCCAATACTGCATCCTAAAGCAACTCAGCCTTTGGAATGTTCAAGGGCAGCCTCTTCTACAGTGTGTTGCAATGATTCGATTGAGAAATGACAAAGGCATAGGTGGCCTTGAGCATTGTGCCTCCCCAAGTAGAAATGGGCAGAACCGATGCACAGGATGCATTGATGCAAAGGTCAGCATGGCCACAGCTGCCCTCTGTTCCTCAAGCAGGAGCCACAAATCCAGGAAGGCCCTAGATTCATACTTCCTCTGCCTAGTGAAGTGTGACTCCAATCCACAGTCAATGATGGAAAACCACTTGCTGTGGTGGACCCTACAGTTGACAGCCACTCAGTGTTGTGGTAGTGGAGTCAAAGACATGGGAAAATCCCTCAATGGCACCACTTGGATGGCCATTCAGGGGGACCCTAGAAATGACCTTGAAGAGGAATGCAGCAATTAGCAAGCCATGATTTAAGCAGAAAAAAAGCAAAAGAAAGAAAGAAAGAAAGAAAGAAAGAAAGAAAGAAAGAAAGAAAGAAAGAAAGAAAGAAAGAAAGAAAGAAAGAAAGAAAGAAAGAAAGAAAGAAAGAAAAACACCTTAAAACTATCTTAGCATTCTTTGGTATAAGAAGGAATGGTAGAGGGAGGGAAAATGCTGTTGGGTTTTCAAAGTTCTGTTACTCTAATCCTGGGGTCTCCAAACTTGACAACTTTTAAGACTTCTGGACTTCAACTCCCAGAATTCCCCAGCCAGCATGGGAGGCTGGGGAAAATGGGAATTGAAATCCACAAGTCTTAAAGTTGCCAAGTTTGGAGAGCCCTACTCTAATCTATCTCATGCCAGGACAGTATCATCACCCCTATTCTACCCCTGCCCAGGATCATCGACAAGAATGAGGCAAAGTGACGGAGCTGGTGTGTCGTCCATGTCTTCAAAGTGGTGAACAGGAACATCTAATGATTTACAAATCATACAGTCCACATCAATCCCTAGGAAGATTCTAGAAAAGGATAATAAGACCTAAAAATAATCATGTGGTGATCTGGTTCAGGGTCTTGTGCATAACAGATCAGCTGCGTTATAGCAATCTATTGTAATTTTCATAGGTCAACATGGAATTATCAATACGTCTGCCTACATTAATTTTAATTATTTATTCTTTCTGTAATAGATTGTGGGAATAAGGGGGAAATAATGCATCCTAATGTATTTGACAAAACACCCTCTGATATTCTAGTTAGGAAGTTAACAATAGACTGGATGGCATAACAGTTGTGTGGACACATCACTTGTTTGAAATCATTCTTAATTACTTTTCAGTGGTTTCTCATCAGACTTGATTGAGGTACTAAACAGATCGTCACATGCTTCAATTCTGACCACCATACACTTCGATGTCTTTTAATAATGATGATGAATAGGTGGAAATGCTGCTTATCAAATGTGTAGATAAACTGGGAAGAGAGATTTTAATGGCAAGAAGACAGAAATAACTTTCAAAACTATCCTAACAGGTTAGAGAGATGGGCTGAAAATAACAGAATGAAATCTAGCAAGGCAGGTGCAATGTTCTTCACACAGGAAACAGAAAAATGATTCAGCAGCGTGAGGTGGCTGCAAAGAGGACAGTGGAAATTTTAGGTTGCATCCACCAAGATATCCAAGGAGGTCCCACTTTTCTCTGATTGGTTAGTTCTTATTTTGAGCCCACCTTAAAGGACAAGGGAGAGAAATTAGAGCAGAAAGGGGGGAAAGAGGCAGCTGAGTCATAATTGAGGGGGTAGAATCGCATTCTGCCAACATCCCAGAGAAGTCAGAGTTGTTCTGTTTGTTCATTCCGTAGGGCAGAGTGAAATGAACGAGTCATAGATTTCAGCTCTAAGAGGGCAATTCCAGTGAAAAAAAGCAGGAGAGCCCATCCCGATTTCTGTCTTTCTCCTTCTTCCATTAGAACAGAACAGAACAGAACAGAACAGAACAGAACAGAACAGAACAGAACAGAACAGAATAGAATAGAATAGAATAGAATAGAATAGAATAGAATAGAATAGAATAGAATAGAATAGAATAGAATAGAACAGAACAGAACCTTGGAGATCTAATAATCCAACTCCCTGCTCAAGTAGGAGAACCTATACCAGGGGTAGGCAACCTTGGCTCTTTTATGACTCGTGGACTTCAACTTCCAAAATTCCTGGGAGTTGAAGTCCACGAGTCATAAAAGAGCCAAGGTTGCCTACCCCTGACCTATACCTTTTCAGACAAGTGACTGTCTAGCCTTTTCTTAAAAACCTCCAGTGATGGAGCACCCAGAACATCTGAAGGCAAGCTGCTCCACTGGTTAATTGTCCTCACTGTTAGGAAGTTTCTTTTTAATTCCAGGTTGCTTCTCTCTTTGGTCAGTTTCCAACCATTGTTTCTTATCCTGCCCTCTGATGCTCCTTTGTGGCAGCCCCTCAAATACTTGAACACTGCTATCACATCACCCCTATTTCTTCTTTTCTTTAGACTAGCGCAGAGGTAGGCAACCTTTTATGACTTGTGGACTTCAACTCCCAGAATTCCTGAGCCAACCATGCTGGCTCAGGAATTCTGGGAGCTGAAGTCCACAAGTCATAAAAGAGCCAGAGTTGCCTACCCCTGGACTAGCCAAACCCAAGTCCTGCAGCCATTCTTCATATGTTTTAGTCTCCAGGCCTTTGATCATTTTAGTTGCTCTTCTCTGAACTTTTTTCAAAGTCTCAACATCTTTTTTGTGATATGATGAACAAAATTGGTTGCAGTATTCCAGATGTAGTCTTACTAGGTTTTTATAAAGCAGTACTAATTCTTCACGTGACCTTGATTCTATGCCTCTGTATATACAACCCAGGATTGTATAAACTTTTTTGGTGGCTGCTTCACACTGCTGGCTCATAGTCAACTGATCGTCCACTAGGACTCCAAGGTCCCTCTCACAGTTACTGTTTTTGACCCAGGTCTCGCCTAATCTGTACTTAAACCTTTAATTTTTTGTGCCTAAATTTAAAACTTTGCTTTTCTCCACATTAAAATTCATTTTGTTGGATAAGTCATTTATGAAGATATTGAAGAGTTCTGGACCTAAGATGGAGCCTTGTGGTACCCCACTGCTTACTTCTCTCCATGTGGATGTAGTGCAATTGAGGACTACTCACTGAGTACAGTTCGTCAGCCAGCTACAAATCCTTCTGGTGGTGATGTTGTCTATTCCATCTTTTTCTAGCTTACCAAGCAGCAGGCTGTGGTCTACTTTGTCAAATGCCTTACTGAAATCTAAGTATACTATGTCCACAGCATTTTGCTGATTTACTAATTTAGCCGCTTTATCAAAGAATGAAATAAGATTGGTTTGGCATGATCTGTTTTTGACAAACCCATACTGACTACTGGTTATAACTTCGTTTGCTTCTAGTTGTTCATAGATCTGTTTTTTGATTATCTTTTTGATGATCTTCCAAGGTATTAATGTTAAACTTAGTCTGCAGTTTCCTGGGTTTTTTTCCCCCTTTCTTGAAGATGGGAACCACATCAGCCCTTTTCCAATCCTCAGGTACTTTCCCAGAGCTCCAGGATTTTTGAAAGATATGGGTGCAGTCATTCTGAGATAACATCTGCCAGCTCCTTCAGAACTCTGGTATGTAATCTGTCGGGTCCCGGTGATTTATATTCATCAAGGTCGGATAGGTGTTCTCTTACCGTTTTCTTGCTTATTTTAATTTTTGTTTCTAGTTTGTCTTTTGCAGTAGTTTTTTGGGTATGTTGGGCTATAATTTCTTTTCCTGTGAAGATTGGTGCAAAGAATGAATTAAGCAGCTCTGCTTTCTCCCTACTCCCTGTTACTTCCTTGCCATCTTCTCTCTTTAGTGGGCCTACAGTTTCCTTTTCTTGTTATTAATATGTTGAAAGAAACTTTTTTTAAAATTATCCTTGATTTCTGTTGCAAGCCTTTTTTGTCATTCTGAGTCTTTGCTTTCCTGACTTTGTCTTTGCATGTTCTGGCTGTCTGCTGATAATCCGCCTTAGTTATGTGTCCCTCATTCCATTTTTTGTACTTGTCCTTTTTGTCTTTCAGTTTGTCTGAGAGATCTTTGTGCAGCCATGCTTGTTTCTTCTTGACTTTCTTGTTTTTCTTTTTCAGTGGTATTGTGCTGGTCTGGGCTTTTATGATCACATTTTTTCAGAGTTTACCATACTTCTTGAGTTGTTTTCCCCTTTAGGATTTTCATCCATGGAATCTTTCCTAGGTTCTCTCTGAGTTTGTTAAAATAAGCTCTTTTGAAGTTTAAGACACTGGTTGGATTGCTTGTATTTGCATTATATTGAATTCCAGTATGACGTGGTCACTTTCCCCCAAGGTTTCGGCAACTTCAACTCCCTCTATTACTTTTTCTCAACTAGTAAGAATTGGGTCCATTATAGCTTTATTTCTAGTTCTTCCTCCACCTTTTGGATAACAAAGTTATTGAATAGGTTGGTTAGGAATATGTTTGATCTCTCACACGCTGCAGAGTTTGTCTCCCACTTGATATCTAGATAGTTGAAGGCTCCCATTACTATTGTGATATGCTTCCTACATACATTTGTTAACTGGTTGGCAAAGAGTTCATCTATTTCTTCTGATTGGTTGGGTGGCCTGTAATATACACCTATGGCAATGTCACTTTTTTTTCTTTCATATTGACCCATATACATTCTGGAGGGGTTTTACCTTTGATCACATGCATTTCTGTAGATGTATAGTGTTCTCTTACATATAGTGTTCTCTTACATCTCCCCTCCTCTTTTTGTAGATCTATTTCTTTTGAACGATGTGTATCCATCCATCAGTGCATTCTAGTCATGGGTTTCATCGTACCAGGTTTCTGTAATGCCAACTATGTCACACCTGCCATTGTGTACTATTGCTTCTAGTTCACCCTGTTTGTTCCCGAAGCTTTGGGCCTTTTATATAAGCATTTAAGACTTTTATGCCTGTCCGTGGGTATGTTTCCTGCATCTCCTACTTGTTGTTTGAGTTTTTCTTTTTTTCTCATCACTCCCTACCTCATTCTTTGATTTGTTTTCTTGGGATTTATGATTGGTTTTGTGTTCTAGAGATTCTAAAGATTGGTCACCCTTCCCCCTCAATTTTAGTTTAAAACACTTCTGATGAGCTGGGCCAATCTTCTTACAAGTTCATGGGCTGCACGAGGGATAGGCTGCACCTCACAAAAACAGCAAGTTTGACCAGCGAGTTTCAATCCTGGGCCTTTTCCTTCTGAGGTGGCACAAAGGATGCAATTTACCCTCTCTTTCTTGCTTAGAACTTCATGTTCCCCCTTCCCTGATGGGAAAAAGGCAGGTGAGGGTCTTCTTTTTCATCCAAGGATCCTGGATATAATCCCCTACCTTTCTTGGCCTCGCTGGGTCTTCCTGCTTCCTTTCATTGCCTCCCCAGCCTTCTTTTGCCCTGAGTCTCCCGGCTTTGCACAGAGTAATTTACTGGCAAAATCTCTCCCAGAATCCAGCTTGAAACCAAGCTGTAAAAACAGCTGAGAGTGTAAATAATTCATGCCGACAATATGACTTTTTTATGTAAATTCAGTGCATTAACCCTCTATTATAATGATGGACGACAAATATAGGGAGCGTTGCCTTGGTAAGAGCTAATGGATGGCCACCATAAATCCACTGCACATTTTATTGTGTTGCTGGAAATTGCGCCTTCAGGCAGAGCTGTTTACTTTTATGTAAAACTCTGGGTTCCCTAAATATTACAAATATTTTACATTCAACTCCTCAGCATTTCAGTGGAGAGCACAAATCAAGCTTTCTCCATGCAAGTTGTAATTAAAGGTTTGTTGTTTTCTTTTCTAGGGACAATTATCTAGAACTATAAAGAGATATATTTCCTCTCCCAACTGTTTAGTCATTGGTTGATCTGAAATTCATTTAAAGAAGAAGAAGAAGAAAAAGCAGCTGACAGGCACTTAAAGGCCTGCGCCTGACGTTGGGCGTCCCAGGACGCCTCCCCCCGCCCCCGCTTTCTCTTTGGTTTACTTATTCCTTTATGACACACAGAATATAACACACGTACTATCAATACAATCTATACCTAGTTTTTAACACATACATTTTTGGATTCTTTTAGTAATTCTCTTAGTAATCAATCAAAAACTGAGCTAATTGGGGAAATGTTTTGATGGAGCTATCCCAACTGTCAACTCTGAGTGCAGCTGGTAGCAAAAGGACTGGAGAAATCAAAATCTGATAGCGGAGTGACTTAGGATGTAACTCCCTGTTTCTGAACTTGGCGGCAAGACTCCAAAGCAAGAAAAAGGGTCATTTTGGAACTAAGATGCCTCAAATGGGCTACTTACAGATTTCACCCGAAATCCAGGACTCATCACTCCCATGGGTGCGAAATTGGAAAAAGCGGCAGCCATTTCAGCACTGCTATGCTGCCATGGTCAGACAAAGTGAGGTGACAGCCATTTCCAAAGCTCCCTGTTAGCTTCCCACGAGCAAAGTCAGTAGGAAAGGGAATGGAAGTTGCAAGTCCAAAGCCAGCAGGCAGGTAAATGCTGCTATCAAATGTAGGTGGGAGTGAGGGTGTGCAAGACCTGCTCTGTCTTTCTCCCCTCCTGGAAGCTAACAGCGCAAACCAGATTCCAACCGCCTCTCTTCTTTCTCAATTGTCAATCCCCCCCTCCTAATTTCCTTCTATAAAGATATGTACTATATAGTAAATTGCCCATTTCCCCCCCCTCCCTTTGATGATAGAATGCCAGCAAGGCACCCAGTCAAAGCTGGTGGTCCTGACAAGTGCAACAAGAATTAGCAAGCATGAGTGAGGGTGTTGCAGGGCTTGGAGAGGCTGCACGGGGGTGTTCAATTGGCTGGCACAGCGTGAGCACAGAGGGAGTGGGGGAGGATGTGTGGGTAGTAACTTGCAACCTTCCCCGCCAGCTTCCCCACCGACTTTCTTCCCATCAACTTCCCATAAGCAAAGTCAGTGGGGAAGCCAGATGGAAGTCTTTGCTACTGCTCCCCCTGTTTTTTGCTCACCTGTGGTCATTCTGTTGATCTGTTTAGCTCAATAAATATCTCCACCACAATGATGCAACAGGTCACAGGTTGTCGGTGTTTGTATATGTGTGTGTGTGTGTGTTTGTGTACTTGTTCTGAAGTAACTCCTCATTACACTCGGCCATCATAATCTCTGCAGAGAGGGGCCTTTGCCTTCAAATGCAGCTTCTCTCTACTTTTTTTTGCCAGGCGCCCAACTTGTAGTGGGCCAGGCTGCTGGGCAACAAGATACATCCTTCGTGATCCTGTTCATTCTACTTCTCACAAACCTGTTTTAGAAGAAGCTCCTTCCCATTTCCCATTTCAAGGATTTAATCAGCTTACTGTTATCTTGTCCCCATTTGCTGACACTTATGGTTTTCTCCTGTTTGCCCAAATTCAGAACATGAATAAATTATTCTTGCTAGCTACTTGGGTAGATATAGTTACTTTGTTCAAATTTACCTTATATTTTAAATCAGTGGTCAACGCTTGGTTCTGTGACACTGAGTTCCAGTATCTGCCTGAAAAAAATGCCTGCACATGCTTGCCCCATTTTTCTTCCTGTGATCCCACTTTCCACTTCTAGATTCTCTTTTGCCAGTTGCTTTTTTAAGTCCAGGGGGTCATACCCCCACCTACATCTTCCAGTTAATTCCCACATGACTTCTTTTTGCTTAGCCTCTGACTCTGAACTGGTGTCCTTTTGTGTTGCTCTTCTCCTCTTTTTTTGAGTAGACAGTCAAAGCCACCAGCATGCATGCATATTTTATTTCAAGACTTCAGGAAGCCTTGTATGTCCTGAAGACCGATGCCAGAGGCCAGACAGTGGAGCTGAGCTGAACACCGGTCCAAAAGAAGAGGAACTTAAGAATGCCAGACACTCAGAAAGGTCTGTCGGTGAGTCTGATCATGGGTACAAAAGTCATGGGTTGATATCTATTGCAGTGAGAAGCAATCTGTGTCTTTTAAGCAGGACTACAAAAGATCGGACAGGAGACCAGGTGCTAAAGCCACTTGCCTAGAAATTGTACTGAGTCAAAAAATCTTTACTGTTCTTTTTCAATCACCCCACAGGCTTTGACTAAAATTAAAGCAGGAGAACTAATTGGAGACAGTTCCCACATGGTGACCAGAATGACCATGAGCTTTCTCACTAACAAAAGCACAACCATCTGCCAAGAAGGGAATACAGCTACTGGGCGACCTGCTCTCCTTTCAGATCTGATTTAGATGCACTGTATCAAAGGAAGAAATGGAAGGGGCGAGAAACAGCCTGGTTTCTCTCCCAGTTAAGTCTGGCTTCTAAAAAAAAATTGCTGAACACCAAAGTGGGGTGTCTAGGGAGTTGAAGTCCACGAGTCATAAAAGGTTGCCTACCCCTGGGCTAGTCTAAAGAAAAGGAGAAATAGGGGTGATGTGATAGCAGTGTTCAAGTATTTGAGGGGTTGCCACAAAGGAGCATCAGAGGGCACAATAAGAAACAATCGTCAGAAACTGACCAAAGAGAGAAGCAATCTGGAATTAAGGAGAAACTTCCTGACAGGGAGGACAATTAATCAGTGGAGCAACTTGCCTTCAGATGTTCTGGGTGCTCCATCACTGGAGGCTTTTTAGAAAAGGCTAGACACCGAAGTACAGAGTCTTTAAAGAAAGGCAATTTAGAAAATATTATTTTAGGCTTCACCAAGAGATGCATGGCTTTCTTAGAAGGGAACAGATCCAATTATATTGCCGTGGTCAGCCTCACTTTGTGCCCAGTTCTGGGTACCACACTTTAAAATAGGTAAAGGTAAAGGTTCCCCCGCACATGCATGCTAGTCGTTTCCAACTCTAGGGGGTGGTGCTCATTTCCGTTTCAAAGCCGAAGAGCCGGCGCTTGTCCGAAGACGTCTCCATGGTCATGTGGCCGGCATGACTAGACGCCAAAGGCGCACGGAACGCTGTTCCCTTCCCACCGGAGTGGTCCCTATTTTTCTACTTGCATTTTGACGTGCTTTTGAACTGTTAGGTTGGCAGAAGCTGGGACAAGTGACAGGCGCTCACTCTGCTACGCAGCACTCGGGATTCGACCCACCAAACTGCCGACCTTCTGATCGACAAGCTCAGCATCCTAACCCACTGAGCCACTGCGTCCATCACTTTAAAATAGATTCAGATAAATTTGAAAGGTTTAGAGAAGGCAGTGAGGAAAGTATGAATTAAATTACAGGAAAAGTCATTGAAGAAACTGGAAATGCTTAGGCTTCAGACGACAAGATTTAGATGATAGCATTCATCTAAGGTTTGTTCACTAGTCTGAGCAACTTTTGCCTGATGGATGCGGCCCTTTGTATATGCCTACTTTGAGTGGGCATATATTACAGAAATGACTGTGACTACTTTTTCCCCAAGTTTTTCTGGAGAATTTTTTTAGCTTTTTGTGAATGTCATTTGTAGTTTTGTAAACCTATCCTAAGTCTTGAAATATCTATTTAAACAATGGAAGGTGATGCCACCAATTCTCAGTATTGTGGTGCAATGAAAGAGGATCCCCAGACCTGCAAAATGCAATTCTACCCTTATCCCCTACCCCTATTCTTTCTGTAGAGGAGGGCATTTAAGGTCATGGCTGTAGATATGGAGGAATCAAAAGAGGCTAAATGGTGGGTCATGGGTCCACCCAAATTTCTCTGCTTCCGTCTTCAGCAAGTGGAGAACTTCAGAGGCCTCCTCCCCTCCCCCAATTTGCTGTTCCATGTCTTCCCAACCCCCATCTCCTCCCACATTGGTGGCCTGCTGGGCGACCTGCATTTGCTTCCCATCTGGAAGTGTAACAAGCTGCCCCAGTGGGGCTGTTTCAGGAGGACGCTTAATTAGAAGGGGCAAATGCCGGTAACCCACCTAGTCCTGGTCTCTAACGATCACTCCTTGATGTTCATTACTGTGTCATTGTACTGTAGCCATATCTGATTTAAGACATAAATACAGGTGTTTCTTAATGAACCAGAGCAAAACCCATGCAGTTTAGATACTATAAGAGGAGGAGGAGATGACAAGGAGGGGGTGTTCTTTCTTCTTGGGTGGGTGGGGAGGATTGAGAAGCTTCCCATACAGAACAAAGACCTAAGAAAGAAAGCTGAGAAGAGGAGCAGAAAGGAAGCAGCTAGAGATCCATTTTTCAACATAAAGATGCATTTGTGATTTACATAATTTATTATTTGCATTATTTTGCTGCAGGGAGGGAATTGTGGCATTCATCTTGCAATGTGCCTAGAGACAGAAGGGCAGTGGAGGTGGGGGGGAGCCTCCTGTGGCTCTGGAAAGGAAAGAGGTGCACCCTGGAGGGCTGACGATGCTCTAGGTTTTTGTTCTCTGATGGACACGGCAGAGGGTGAGCAGGCAGGAAACAGACCTGGCCTTCCCAGGGAGAACCCCTTGACCTTCTCCAGTGCCCTCAAGTAGACAGTTGCACCATTTTATTCTGCCACCTATCCTGGTGCTCGCCTCTTTCCGGCTGTGAGAGAAACTTCCTGTTTCCCACCAGGCTTTATTGCCAGAGATGAACCGGGTAGCACTTAAGTGCATGGTCTTTCTGATTTGGCTTCATTCTCCCTCTTCTGTACAGATGTGTAGATTTCTCTGTCAACGTCTTGGTGGGCTCGGATTTGGAACCAGCAAAGAGGACCGATGACAAGCAGCCAGCTTCAGAGCCACCAGACGGACTACAGTCTGAACAGGCAGAGCAGGTGGGGCTGAGCAGCCCCCAGCAAACCCAGCTGCCGTTGCTTTCTGAAGGTGAGGGTGTGAAATTACTGCCCCTCCAGACCCAAGAGCTCAGTGGGCTGCAAAGGCCTTCTGAGGGACTGTTCACAAGCAAGGAGTCCCACCCCACTAAATGAGCGTCTATTAAAAGGGAGCCGCAAGCACAAATTGTTCTTTGATGACAACTGCCTGTTAACTCCATGTGCCTTGACTCTTGAGCCTCTCAGTCCTGACTTGAACCCAGGCCAGCTAACAAACTGCTACAGGATCTGGCCCTCAGACTTGCCTGAATACTCCCTGGCTTGCTACTGTGATTTAGAATGCCAAACTTGCTGGATTTGGGGTGAGCTTATCTCTAGGTTGCACCTGCGTGTGTTGAAAATGTCATTTAATAAGGAGAACAAAACTGCCTCTTTGTGTATTTGTGGGTGCTTGGGACAAGACAGTAAAAATCTTAGGAATGTGCTTGAGATTTGGCTAAAGCCAGCTCCGTGACCAAGCACTGCAGTTTGGAACAGACATTTATTTAAAATGGATGGGTCAGGTGGATCTGATCTCATTCTGTGTCAGATCTGGACATCCAGGGACGTCCAGTGAAGATTCGTGGCAAACTAAATGTCTCCCAAGGAGCAGAAACAGTATTGCAATGAGATTAGAGATTGGACAACCGACCGACTAGAAGACCTTAAGGCCCCTTCCAGCCACACCATTCTATTGCTTATGTCAGTGGCCAGACAATTTCTGGCTGGCCAAATCTATCTGGATGAAGGAGAGATCACGAGATTGCCCACTTGTACTTCGGACAGCTGGTCCTCATGAATAAGTTGTAGGAACTGAGGCTTTTGCAGTTAGCTCATGAATTGAGCTAAAGGATTTCCATCAAGCTTGCAGCTACAATATAGCCTTATGAACACAAAATTCTGTTGCCCATCAGATTTGGAAATTGCTTCTTAATTATGGCTTTTCAACTTATAAACTATTAACTATTCATTTATTTCAACTATTAAGAACATTTCAATCAATAAGTTTTATGATACACTTCAGGTCAGTTTCTTTTAATCCACAGTAAAAGAAGTTTGGAAAAAATATATATAAAAAAACAGTTTATTTTTGGGAATAAACAGCAAAAAGATGATTGCAAAGTTGGTTTTGGAAAGTTATAAATGAACAAAAATCCAGAGAGATTTGAAATAAGACTTTGGAATTAATTATAAGATTCCTTCCCATGGAAAAATGCTCTTGTTTTGAAATTTTAAACAAAAACTTGATTAAGTTGGGAATTTGAACATTGGACATTAGAAGGGAGCACAAATTAAAGATTACCATTTTTTTGTAAGGAGAACACTTAAATTTGACAAATTCAGAATGGAGCAAAACATTTAATGTATTCATTAAAAATGTCTGCTATTATAGATAGATTGTGTTCAGAGGCTAAAGAAGAATAACAAGTTTTACCAGATAAAACTGAGAGTAATCTGAAAGTGGATTTAAAAATGATAAGAACAATATGGAAAAAGTGACTGTTAGTTCTGAAGGATTTTGTCAGAAGGGAGAAAGAAAAAATGAAAATAGAATTAAGTTCTAGGACAGTATTTGAAAGGATTAAAGATTAAGATTGTTCAAAGTGAAACGGAATTATATAAAAGTGATTAAATAGATACATAGTTATTTCTGGTAACCTTTAATGACTTTTGCTGACCAGAACTGAGCGACGAGGTTTTAAGGATATGTTTATCTGTTTTATTTCTAAGAGAAGGAGATAAGTTGTTAAGATTGTTTATAGTAATTAGGGAGGAAGTCATTGCTTTATATATTTCTTTTCTTCCGTGTTATATTCTTACTTTTTTCTTTTCTATTTTTCTCTCTATATTTTTGGGACTTTTTGCATTTTCTATTCGGTATTCTTTGTGCAGTTTATATTACCGTATTTTCCGGCGTATAAGACGACTTTTTAACCCCTGAAAATCTTCTCAAACGTTGGGGAGTCATCTTATATGCCGGGTCGTCTTATACGCCGGAAAATTAGCTAAATTGTTTAATAAAATTATTATTTTTTTAAAAAAACTCAGCATTCAGAAAGTTCTGATTCTATTGTGATGTAAATTGCGATGCCCAACATCTACTTTAAAAGGAGGAAAAAATGCATTGGCATGTACTGAAAGCAGGTAGCTCACTTGGGGGGGATGGAGGAATAACGGATTTAGTGACTGATAGGTCACAGGCAGGTCACAGCCAGACTAATGGGGTTACCTCAAGCTCTGAGTCTTCTGAATGTTTTTTAGGGCAGAAGAGCAGTTCGGCTGAACTTCTGCATTCTAAACAGACAGAGCTGCATAAACTGGGTCCCAGGCTGACTGCCTACCCTGGAGAGCACTGAGTACGGTCTCCCTAAGAGTAGTTACCAAGTGTAATTGACTAATTGAAAAGTTTAATATAATTAGCAAAATTTGTTAAATGCACAGTTGGAGAATAATTGCATACTTAATATTAATTCAATGCAACTGTAAATGCAATTATAAAAAATGTAGCCTTTTTCTTGAATCCACCAAATGTATTTTGAAATGTGGTCCATTGGTATATCTCCTAAAGCCTCATGCTCCTGGGGAAAAGACTGAATTTTGTTTCATAATTCATATTTTGGAATAGATAGATAGATAGATAGATAGATAGATAGATAGATAGATAGATAGATAGATGATAGATAGATAGATAGATAGATAGATAGATAGATAGATAGATAGATAGATAGAGAGATGATGGGGAGAGGGAGAGAGATGGGGAGAAAATATATTCATTTTGGTCATTAACCTGATAAATTATATAAATTGTTCTTCAAAGTGACCTGGAAAACATTAAATTGTCCTTGAACCCAAAATTTGGAATTAGAACCGATTGAGCCAACATAAGATGCATTTGCAAAAAATAAAAAATAAAAAAGGAAGTGCAATCCAAGCAATTTAACAAAAGTCACAGTTCCTCTCTATTGTTCATTGATTAGATCATACCTAGAATACAACATCCCGTTTGGGCACCATGATTTGTTTATTTATATCCCGCCTTTATTATTTTTACAAAGAACATTAACAAATAGAATAAGTCTAAGAGGGGGATGTTAAGGAGCAAAGAAGGTAAACTTAGAAGGAACAATTAGAGGCATTAAGTGTGTTTAATCTGGAGCAGAGACCAATGCAGGGAAAGATGACAGCTCTCTACGAGCATCTGAAGTGCCATCACGTAGGGGTTTTTTCCAACAGCAGAGTTGTGAGATGTTAAGAGATGACTTAGAAAACAAGGAATAGGGGATTAAAATTGTAAAGAAGGAGATTTCAGCTGGAATCAGAAAAAAATCTTGAGAGAACCTCAGAAGTAGCTAGGATCTCCCTTGCTGGAAATTGTAAAATAGGGGTTGGATGCCCATCTGTTAGGGATGCTGGGTTCTAGCACTGAGCATCTGGTTGGACAAGATGGTCTCCAAGTTCTGTTCCAACTTTTCAAACAATGAGGCAGTGTCAGGCATGAAGGACCAGGTCCAGATGTGTAAGTTCCAACCACACTGATTTATTACTACTCATGCCTATGCACTGGAATCTACTCAACTAATGGTTAGCAATATTTTGATGCTAAATAAGGGTCAACAGAATTCAAGAGAAATTAGTCCATTTGTAGCTATGTAGAGACTTTAGGTTGATTCCTCTTTTGACTCCACCTTCAGGTTCTGCCACTCTTTCTCCTACAATTCCATATACACAAAACACCAAGGTTGCAACGGACCAAACTCAACTTGTTGGGCAGCCACTATCTCCTTTTGTGGCATGATCAGGCCAGAGCATGCATGATAAACATATTTTGCTTTCTTTCATCAGTTCCACAGCCTCATCCAGATCATCACCAGGAGAAGAAAGCTTCTCTGGGAATTTTGCAACCTCCTGGTCTTGGCCAAGGCTGGTGGGGGTTGGGCACATTCAGCAGAACACAGCTTGTCTCTTTCAATGTCAGCAGGAGAGAAATTCCCTGAGAGCCTTTCCTCAAAGCACATTCCACATCCAGTCTGAGCCTGCTGGAGAAGCAGCTGGAGGGGGCCACTTTTGCAAAACATCACCAGCAATTCTGCTTTGTAGCAAACCTTCTGCAGGAAAAGTCCAACCCAAATAGCAACAGCAGGGGACCTTTCAGATTAGCCAATGCTCAAGGCTGGTTAGAGAAGAAGGTATCAATACATCAGGCAATTGTGTAAAGTAAAATAAACTCTTTTACAAAAAAAATTAAAAATGCACACTGTAAAGTTTTCCATTTATCTGTCAAATTTTATTTTTTATTTTTTATTTTAATCCCATTTATATCCCGCCCTTCTCCGAAGACTCAGGGCGGCTTACAATCTAAGCACAAATCAATGTGCTTAGCAATAGCCTTCATTCTATGTATATGCCTGCTTATTAGGGCTTTCTCCCCCACCCACCCCCAGCGGCATTTTTACAAAGTCAGCTTATTGCCCCCAACAATCTGGGTCCTCATTTTACCGACCTCGGAAGGATGGAAGGCTGAGTCAACCTTGAGCCTGGTGGGACGCGAACCTGCACTAATTGCAGGCAGCTGGTGTTACTTAAGGAGGCATTAGCCCACTGCTCCACCAAGGCTCTCAAATGGGCATGCCACCCAACTGCTAATGAAACCGGGTGGCTCACAGTTTAAAATATAGCTTCAGTGGAACATAGATTAAGAACAGATTGTCTCAAAGTCCAGTTAGACTTAACAAAGATAGGGCCATGCATGTAGTCCCAAGGAGAACGTATTTATGGATTAGAAGTTAGAACCCATAATGATCAAATCTGCAGATGACACAAAAATAGCAGTGATATCAAACTTCTTAGATGACAAAATGAAGGAAGATCTTGACAAGCTGAAACAGGCAAAAAAAACAACCAGATGAAATTCAACAAAGACAAATGCAAAATTCTGCATTTGGATAGGGAAAAGAAATAGAGACAAGAAAGTTGTCCAAGGATATGAAGGACTGTCATGTAGAAGAAGTAGCAGAATTATTCACAGTTTGTCCAGGAGGCAGGACAACAGACAACTTTCCTAATGGATGTACAACAATGGGACAGATATGGAATTGCCAAAGGATTGGAAAAGAGCTTTCAAATCTTCAAAACAAAAATGGGGGGAGGGGGGAAAGAATCTAGGAAATTACAGACCAGTCAGCTTGACATCAATATCTGGAAATAATCATGGAAAAGATAATTCAGGCAGCAGGCTTTTGAGCACCTAGAAACAAACAAGGTAATTACTAGAAGCCAGAATGGGTTTGTTAAAAAACAGGTCTTGCTAAATTAATCGTATTGCCTTCTTTGATAAAGTGACTGAATTAGTGAACCAAAGACATTGTGTGGATATGGTATGCTTAGACTTCAGTAAGTCATTTAATAAAGTAGACCTCAACCTACTTCTTGGTAAGACAGAACAACGTGGGATACATAGACAGTACCGACACCAGATGCATTTGCAGTTGGCTGACCAACCACACTCAACAAGTAGTCCTCAATGGAACTACATCTAAATGGAGGGCAGCATGCAGCGGGGTACTTCAGGTTTCTGTCTTTGGGTCCAATGTTCCTCAACTTCTTCATAAATGACTCAGATGATGGGGTTGAAGTGCTGCTCATCAAATGTGTGGATGACACCAAATTGGAGGGAATTGCTAACACTTTGGAAGATGTGATCAGAAGGATCTTGACAGACCTCAGTGTTGTGCCCTGTCCAGAAAGATGCAGTTCAGTGGAGAGAAAAGTAAGGCCCTGAACTTAAGCAGAAAAAACCCAAACACACAGGAAACAAGATAGGCAGTGCCTGGCTCAACAGTAGTGCCTAGGAGAGAAATCTAACTGCTTTGGTGGACCATTGCTTATGTATGAGTTAACAGCATGCTGCAACTGCCAAAAAAGCCAACACAGTTCTGGGCTGCTCAACAGAGGAACAGTATAAGATCATAGTTCTGCACTATATCTCATTGGTGAAGTCACATTTGGAATACTGCGTTACATTCTGCTCAACAGAATACCAAACAAAAAACTAAATGCTGATCCCCTTGAATGAGGACAGAGAAGAGCAGCAAAGATCAGGAGGCTAAGGGAACTAAGTATGTTTAGCCTAGCAAAGAGAAGCCTCAGGAGAGATACGATAACAGTCTTCCAATACCTGAAGGGCTGTCATAGGGAAGAAGGCATGGATCTATTTTCCGTGGCACCTGAAACCAGGACAAAAAGCAATAGGTAGGAGCTTGTCAAAGAGAGATCCCACCTGGAAATAAGGAGAAATTTCCTCACACAAGAATGATTAATCAATCAGCTTGGAGTTATTCTAGAACTTATGGGTAGTCCATCAATGGAGGTTCTCAAGAAGATTGGACAACCATTTATTCAAGATGGTATGAAGACTGGTGCCTTGGGCAGAGGGCTGAACTAGAAAACCTCCAAGGTCCCTTCCAACTCTATGGTTGTATGACTTCTTCAGGTTTCTTCTCTATTGGAGATGTTTAAATTGTGGCTTGATGATCATCTTCTGAAAAAGCTGAAGTAGTGGATTCCTCTAGTGTGCAGGAAGTTGGACTAGGTGATCTCTAAGGTCATTTGCGACTATTCCATTCTATAATTCTACCATTTCACAATTATGGGCCTATCACTGAAGAGGTTACCTATAAATGGAGGATTTCCTGAAGCCTGCAAGCAGAATTCCAGACCCACTCTGAAGATCTAGTGGTTCCAGACAGGTGTAACTCTGTGTTAGGGTGTCAGTCTTGAGAATTACAGTTTTCAGATGGTGAAGGAAGATAAGGCCCGAAAAGTTCCCTCTCCTTCCCTCAAACGGCTCTAGGGACATCTGCCACCTGAGAACAACAGGCAGCATGGGAATGGAGCCGTTCAGATCACTCCTGGAGTTTCAGAACAGTTTCTTCCGGTGGACCAAGGCCTCAGAGATTACATCTAGGAAGCTTGCTCTATCAACTGCCTCCAAGACAGCACAAACCTTGCTTCTCCATCTTTAGGATGGAGACTGACTATCTTGGCACATGCAGTGATCTTAACCAAAGGGCTGAAAGTAGGGGACTAAAATCCAGGGCTTTTCAACCAGTGGTACGGGTACCACCTGCGGTACATTGGCACCTGGCAGGTGTTATGTGACCATCCTAGAGAAGTGATAGCGGGGGAGGGGAAGGAGCTGAACCGGTGGCAGCACCGCACAAGCCTGAGTGAGAGACAGCTGGAGCTGCAGGGCTGTCAGGGCTCAGCAAAAGCGCCAGGATCAGCACTTCTTCTGGGCTGTCAGGGCTCAGTGGAAGCACCAGGATCAGCACCAGGCTGCAGCTGGAGCTCGGGGCTGATCCTGGTGCTTCTGAGCCCAGAAGAAGCGCTGATCAGCTGGAATGTTACAGCATCCCCAGGGCCTTGTGATTTACATTCAGATGCTTGGCAATTGATTCATATTTATGACGGTCATGGTCACAGTGTTCCAGGGTCATGTGAAGTGACCAAAACCTGCTGCAACCACCCAGCAGAGGAGGGGGGGATAAAAACCAAACACCCCCACCCCACCCCCACTGCCAATCCTCAACAGAAATGCTCACAACAATGAAAACCTTGGACAGGAGAAAGAGCGCCGCTGGGCGGGCAGGCAGGTGTGTTGCTCGGCTGTGGCTTGGGGGGCACTTTTTTCAGTGCCATTGTAACTTCGAACAGTCACTAAGCAAACTGTTGTAAGTCGAGGACTACCTGTACTTCATCACTTTTTTCCTTTTTTTTGCTCATCAAGTTTTTGACACCTTGCTAGGGGACTGGTGGTACTCGGATGTTGCCATATCCTAGAAGTGGTACAATGGGTGAACAGGTTGAAAAGCCCTGGATTAAACCATTGTAGCACTCTGGTCTCAAGACTCACAAGCACTGACGATTTAAAAAGTGTACTTTTCAAATACTCTCTCTATGCTTCAGACTGCTCTGCTCTCTCACCTTACCGACTGTTTGTTCATAAATGAATGGAGCCCCTGTACCAGGTGCTCCAGCAAGGGACTGCAATCCAATGGCAAAGCCAAGAGGTACTGAAAAGGGCAGCAGGTGTAGGGCCCCTGGGATTTTCCTGGAGGTAGCTGGGTGAGAAGGTTGCCTCTGTGTGTGTGATCTGCCCTCCCTTCCTCTGGCCAGCGGCTCCTCAAAGGCGCGGCTCCCTTTGCCTGCGTGTGTCCTGAACTCAGCTGCCGAAGAAGTCCCACCGAGGCCTGAGTGAGGATTGGAGATTCCCACAGGCAGGACTCTGCTGAGCCGTAACCAGAGGCTGCCTGCGTACTTCAGCAGGGTGAAAATCGAGTTTTGGGAGTTCAGGAATCCAGCTCAGTCCTGGCCGTGAACTCCAGTCCCTTAGAAAAGGCGCTTTCTTGCTACGTTTGTGTGGCCTGTGTTTTGTTCATATTTACCTCAAAGAAAGTGAGGCACAAAAAGGTCCTGTGTTGGGGAACAGTAGTTGTCTTAGTCAGAGGAGAAGCTGAGTGGCAGAAGCAACAGCGATTTTGCTCTCTTTTTCCCCAGGGAGAAGATGAGGAAAACTCTGGCGTGATCCCAGATCTCTCTGGCAATCTTCCCCAGCATCTGGGCACAGCAGATGGACTTCACACATTGTGTTTAAAACAGCTCAGTTAAAGCTGCACTCATATGTTAGGGGTTTTTTGTGGATTAGCTTAGAGTGTCGTGGAAATCCAGCCCAGCTGATTAATTTAGGATCCAACATATTCGGCAAAACAGAAACAGAGTTGATTTAGTTAAGCAAGGTCATCCTTTATTGTCTGAACCCAGTTGCAGTGCCTGTGAATTTTGTTTTCTGAATGTTTGTGCCACACTTGGTCTCATTCCTGGGATGGAAACTGACTAGCTGCTGCGTGGCACCCTTCTTTGCAGCTGGATAGTCTGGAAGCCATCTCTTTATCTTCATCATTTGTGAGTGCTCCATCACTGGAGGTTTTTAAGAAGAGATTGGACAGCAATTTGTCTGAAACGGGTATAGGATTTCCTTCTCAGGGAGAGGGTTAGACTAGAAGACCTCCAAGGTCCCTTCCAACTCTGCTATTTTGATATGCTATCCTGTTATTTTTCCTAGAGTACCCCATTACAAGCCTGTATGACTTCTTGTACATATCTGTTCATCTAGAGCAGACATGTCAAACACAAGGCCCGGGGGCCAGATCCGGCCCGCGAAGTGGTTTCATGTGGCCCGCGAAGCCATCCTGGAAACAGTGAGGGAACGGCCCCCACTGCCTTGGCCCTGGCCCAGAGACCCTCCTCCTGCCAGAGACCCTCAGATCCGTCCCACTCCTGCCCAGGCCCCCATAGGCACCCTTGATGCCAACCATGTAGAGCTGGCCACGCCCACCCAGTAGGCCATATGCACTCTAGCCACACCCACCCAGTAGGCCACGCCCACCCTGGCCACACCCACCCGGCCCCCTGAGGGCAACCGCAATGCTGATGCAGCCCTCAATGAAATTGAGTTTGACACCCCTGATCTAGAGTTATTTTTGTTTGATGCATTCTGACCCCAGTTTTGTGGCTGACTTTTATTTAGGTAAAATATGTTTTATTTAAAACATTTATTTAGCCATCTATCTTATAACCACCTCTGGCAGCTCCACCTGTCTGCTCACCTCCCATGGTTCCTTGTGGCTTCCTCTCCTCCCCTTTACACTCTTCGCACAGCCATTGTGACTTTTCTATCACATGAAAAGCTGTGTCCTTCTTGAATCTGTTATTTTATATCATATGGTGGTGGTTTTTACTAAAAAGCTGCCAACAGCATGCATTAATAATAAATTGTAGAAAGTCATGGAAATATAAACACCAATAATAAGCCATCCTAATCACAACTAAAACAATGAAACACTGAAAACAATTTAAACCACTGAGTGGAAAGATGTGAAATATGGGCATGGCTGGCAACTCTAAACAAAATGCATTCCAGTTTCAGAATCACAGAAGAGAAAACCTCACCGCAATCATTTTGTTTTTCAAGTAGAAGCAGCCACTCGTTTACTTGTGGCTGGTGTTTCTCCCACAATGGCTTCCTCTTGTCCTGAAATCCCCAAATTCACTGCCAGAAGACTTTCAAGAAGACTTCTTGGACATTCCCATTGAAAGGTCTTCTCCGGCAGCCTTAACGATCAAAAAGGGTTGTGATGATTAGGATTCTCCAAAATTGAAGGGCAAAAGTGATTCTAGGGGCTCAAGCAATCAAGTGTACTCACAGGATACGCACTAAATCTGTTGGCAACACTCTTGTAACTACTGGTGTGTGTGAATATACAGTCCATAGATTTTACATAACTCTTGAAAGAAGTTGCATTTTTTTTTGAGCTGCCCCACACTGACTCAAAAAAAATATAATACAGATTAACAAAAATAATTTGTAATAATCTCTTTCCATCTCAAACTCCAAGAACAACAGAAGGTTTAATGTCCCCTCTAGCTACAAAGCTGATATCTCAGAAGGAATCTCTTTTTGTTTTCCAGAAAGAGCATTCGTGGCAGTTTACAAGCTTAACTTTTTAGAGACAAATAGTACTTATTTTAAATTTGTTTGCATCTCAAATCCTTCAGCCTCACCTATAATTGAATTCAGAATAGTCACAGGGATGTGCTGCTTACTTGTTGCTAAAGCACTAAGAGATGAATATCATCAGCTTAATGGCATCGCCATTCTGTGAAACCCCAAATGAGTTTTCTAGTGGCATCATAGAAATTTCTTATAACGCAAAGGACAAGATAATAAAACTATTTGGCCATCATAATCAGTGATAAATCACAGTCTTTTAACACCTTTTTTGGATTCAGTCCAACAGAAAAGACTAAAACAATATGTGCTTACTCTACACCAAAATCCTGTGAAGAAGGATCCAATCCAGCTCCTCATCAGGTTATCACCAAAGAGTCTCAGATCTCAGCTGCCTACAGCCCATTTTCTATGAGATACCATCTCAGTTTTACAAACCCAGCTATTCCAATTACTGTACATGAAGGAAAGTTTCAATTTCTTCTATAAATAACTATAACAAGGTATCACTTGAGTCATTCACCCACTGATTGTTGGCTTGTTTCCTAATATTATACATAAAGAATAATATCCCTGAAGATCATTTTTCTGGGAAAATTCAAGGTGAAGGACGTGTGGGGGGCATGGAACTTGAAAAATAGGGACACTTCCCCATATACATAATCATCAATAATTAAAAGTCTTGTTAAAGTACTACAGGGTTCTACTGCAGAAGAAAAGTAGCTACAGTACATTTCATGGTTAATTCAGTGTCAATTAACTGATTACAAACTTCCCTCAAGCTACATCTTATTTGGTATGGAGAGGAGAAATCAAAAACATGTTACCTTTAACAAGCTTGGTGTTCAGTGCCTCGCTCATCTCTAGCCACAGGCTTAGAATCCATGTCGACAGATGTTCCATTGCCATTTTGTCATGTCACTGATTTCTTGACATTCTTCTCTCTCTCATCCACCACCCTCAGAAAATTTTCCTGGGGCAAGAATGATGTTCAATCCAAAAAGAGGTAGTGCTCACTTTACAATGAATTCCTCTTGTCTGCAAAAAGCCACCCAAGGATGTCTACTATCTTCCCCTGGCCAAGCTGAGACCAGAGCTGAATCATCATCAGCAACAGCACCTGGATTTAAACAAACAGGGGTTTGTTTCAGCACCATGGCCAGATCCGGGGGTGAGGCAAAGGCCAAAGACTGCCCCGGGCCCTGACTGGCAGGGGCTCCGGTTACAATTTCTGCAACTATCCCTGCACACAGAAGACACAACAACAGAGTAACTTCCAGGTCAAGACAGCTAAAGGAACATTGAGAGTTCGTTATCCACCACAGAGAATATTTCCTTAAAATAAACTTTCATGAGCAGAATGACAGGAGGGTGGGGAGGACAGTTTGTCAAATACCTTTTTTTAATCCCATTTATATCCCACCCTTCTCTGAAGACTCAGGGCGGCTTAAAATCTAAGAAGCACAAACCAATGTGCTTAGCAATAGCCTTCATTCTATGTATATGCCTCCTTATTAGGGCTTTCGCCCCCCAAGCGGCATTTTACAAAGTCAGCTTATTGCCCCCAACAATCTGGGTCCTCATTTTACCTACCTCGGAAGGATGGAAGGCTGAGTCAACCTTGAGCCTGGTGGGACAAGAACCTGCACTAATTGCAGGCAGCTGGTGTTACTTAAGGAGGCATTAGCCCACTGTTTCCCTTTTGGAACACTTTTAAGTTATCAGAGCTTGTAGGGGAGGGTGTATTTGCCTTATTATTATTTTTTTTAAAAAGGTAAAAAGTAAACTAGGGCTGACTGTGGGCCTCAAGCAGAACCCTAAGGAAGAAAAGGCAAGTTCTCCATTGTGTTGGAGAAGTTTTAAGGGGTGGGGGGTGATCCTGGTGCAAACTGAGCAATTACTAAATACCGACTTTGCTTTCCTCTTTTCCCTAGAGGGCAACTGTGTCGACATAGACCTGATAAAAGGGAATTGTGGCAACCCAAGTTAAATAAAGAGACCCTTGGGAACACCTGACTGGCATAATGAAATGTCAGTCAGCAGAACCAGTTTAATGACAGCTGAGAGTAGGAAGAACGTGCGGGATGTCCCTTTGGAGCCCCTTTCTGTGATCTTCGGCAAATCATGGAGGATGACCCAAAAGACTGAATAGGAGCAAATGTTATTCCTAGGTTTAAAAAAAAATAGAACAAGATAAGCTGGGGATCCGCAGTCTTATCACCTTGACAAAGATTCTAGGCAAAGCTCTGAAACAGATTGTTAAGCAGTTTGTGAACATTTAGAAAAATGTCCTTGGTAAAAATGTTTATCCAGAAGAAGCCTTACTAAACCATCAGCTCTTCAAGGTAGTCCAAATCAGGAAACAGATTCCACAACAAATACTAGAAATCTCCTTAATTGATACAGGCTGTAATAACAGAATCCTGAAATCCTGATTTTCTTACTCTTCCTATTTTATTTTATTATTGCATTTAAATAGCCATCTCACTAGAGGCAGGAAAATCTTTTATTCCTAATCCATTCTGTCTGGATAATTTGGACCTTTGGATTCATTTCCATGTGAATAAGCTATTCAGATGGCCACTTTTGATGGGGTGCTGGAGTTTACTATCATTCTGCATCATGTAAACATTTTACCACTCTGAGCATTTGAAATGAAGAGATTATAAATTCTAATAAAATTATTGCAACAAACAAGCCACTGCATGTCTCTTCCAGGCTGGGAGTAATCACTGTTGTTTTTTTTTCTTTACAAAATGTTAATTTCGGTCTAGTGAGGCTTTGTAGAAATATGTCCTCTCTTTTAAAAAAATGTGTTTGTTTTTTAAAAAATATGAATTAAACCAGACAATGTTTTTATTATTATAACTTTATTGATTTTCAAAAATACAAGATTAATAGATAAGCAACGAAGAAAAAATTGAAGAAAAAAGATCAGGAAAAAAAGAAGACAGAGGTGCAAAAAGATAAAGAAAAGATAAACCAAAAGAGAATGACTTCCGACTTTCTCTAATACAAAACTAATTTAAATACCCCCCATCAAACTCTTATTCTAAGGTTAGAATTTGTCTATATAATTTCTATAAACCTAATTCTAATTATTAAATCCCATGAATCAATATTTCATTTCTTTCAATTTCTCACAACAAATCCAAAAATGTCTTCAAAGTGAAAATACAATTAGTTAAACTGTTTTCTTTAATCAAAGCTATCGATTTTGCCATCTCCACTACTTCCATCAGCTTCACCATCTACTCTTCCATTGCAGGTACTGTTAAGTCCTTCCACCTTTGAGATGTGGTGGCTCAGTGGTGAGAATGCAGCATTGCAGGCTAACTCTGCCAACTGCCAGGAGTTTGATCCTCACCAGGTCAAGGCTGACTCCGCCTTCCATCCTCCCAAAGTCAGTAAACTGAGAAGCCAAATCATTGGAACAAGATCCTGACTCTGTAAACCGCTTAGAGAGAGCTGTAAAGCATTGTGAAGTGGTATATAAGTCTAAGTGCTATTGCTATAAAAGTCTTGCTGTTGTTAGCATATATAAAAGCAACTTTGCACAAGATGTTTCCTTTGTTTGTCCATTAAATCCAAAAACAAAACCTCTAATTTCAATTGTACCTTCATTTTTAAAGTCTTCTGAATCAGAATACATATTTGATCCCAATATTTTTAGCTTTCTTATTTGCCCACCAAGAATGAAAAAAACTTACTCTCAGTGTGATTACATTTCCAACAAATATTTGAAATTTCCATATACATTCTTCACAGTTTATCTGATGTCATATATCAATGATACATCATTTTATAAAAATTCTCTTTAAGATTATGATTCAATGTAAATTTCAAACCTATCTTTTACATATTCTCCAACTGATTTAAACTGTATATTATAACCAAAAAAATTGCCCACTTTATACTGCATAATGTGTTCATCCTGTTTCCATTTTCAATTAAAGTTCATACATCTTAGCAATAACATGATCATTTGTATACAACTCCATATCAAATTCAATCTTACTATTTTTAAATTAATAATTCTTCTTATCAAGTTTAAATATTTTCATTAAATGAGCATAGGGAAACCAATGGAGCCTTCCAACTGCAGGTTTTCTCTTGTTTTAACTTAAATTCTTAGGAAAAATTCAGCAAATCAGCATAAGTTAGACATTTTTTATTTGAATACCATTTCTCTTCTTTAAAAAAGGCCTCTAGGATTGACAATCATTAAGGGATTTTAATTATGCCTATTCCAAATTCTCAGTCTGTAATAAAATGCTTATTGAAATCTACATTAACCTTAATTGTATTGTACCATAAATAGCAGTGCCAACCAGATTTTAAGTCAAGTCCTTCCAATTCCAATAACCACTTATTTCTTAAGGTCAGTCACTCTTTCATCCATGGTACAAGTAGTCTTTGAATTAAGGCAATTCATTCAACTACCATTCGAAATTATGATAGCACTGAACAAAGGGACTTACAATCTGTACCTGAAGTTATGGCTGCTGCAACACACACAGACACACCCATGGTGACATGAACAAAATTTGGGCACTTATCAAACCAATCACCCTTACAACCAACCGCAGGAACGTTGCATCTGCCCTCACTCACCTATCTTTCCCCATCCCATCCCAGTGGGTCCCACCTCCTGGGTGCATCCTACCCCACTCCACTTACCTCTTCTGAAGGTCTCCTTTCCCAAGGAGAAACAGCAGTGTGCTGCGCTGCCATTTTGAAAACGGTTGCGATCCAACATTCTAGGTAGAACACCCCCTCACTTTGGTGGCTAGACCCCAGGGATATGCATGATACAATCAATACAAGTAACGAGGCTGGAGATAATAATAATAATAATAATAATAATAATAATAATAATAATAATAATAATAATAATAATCAGAAGAAGAAGAAGAAGAAGAAGAAGAAGAAGAAGAAGAAGAAGAAGAAGAAGAAGAAGAAGAAGAAGTAGTAGTTGGAAGGGACCTTGGAGGTCATCTAGTCCAACCCCCTGCTCAGGCAGGAAACCCTATACCATTTCAGACAAATGCCTGCCCAGTCTCTTCTTAAAAACTTCCAGTGTTCGAGCATTCACAGCTTCTAGAGGCAGGTTGTTCCACTGGTTAATTGTTCTAACTGTCAGGAAATTTCTTAGTTCTAGGTTGCTTCTCTCCTTGACTAGTTTCCATCCGTTGCTTCTTGTCCTGCTTTCAGGTGCTTTGGAGAATAGCTTGGCTTCCTCTTCTTTGTGGCAGCCCCTGAGATATTGGAACACTGCTATCATGTCACCCCTCACCCTTCTCTTTGAGTTGTTTTATTAGAGTCTTTATTTTTGCACATGAAACTGGGATTCAATTGGGGAGCAAGTTAACATTGGGATTTCCATCCAACTTCAGAGGTTATTCATGTTATTTATTGCTAAGCACATTGGTTTGTGCATAAATTGTAAGCCGTCCTGAGTCTTCGGAGAAGGGCGGGATATAAATGGGATTAAAATAAATAAATAAAAATAAAATGTTGTATGCCGATAAAAAGTGAGAAAGTGCCAGGGGTCTGCCACTTGGTACCAGAATAAAACAGTATTTCTGGCTTGAGATGGTGCTACCAATTGCTAAGAAAGCCTTAGTGAATTCTCATTTTTTTCTTCTGTAATAAATATTTGTATTGTTTTTTTCAGCAACACAAAGCCCTGGATGGAATACTCAATTAACAAAATAACAGAGCTGAAAGGGACCTTGGAGGTCTTCTAGCCCAATCCCATACCTTTTCAGAAAAATGGCTGTCCAATCTCTTCTTTAAAACCTCCAGTACTGGAGCACCCACAGGCTCTGGAGAACAGATTAATTGTTCTCACTGTCAGAAAATTTCCCCTTAGTTCTAGGTTGCTTCTCTCCTTGATTAGTTTCCATTGATTGCTTCTCGTCTTACCTTCTGATCCTTTGGTAAATAAGTGGACCCCTTCTTCTTTATGGCAACCCCTTATATATTGGAATACTGCTATCATGTCACCCCTAGTCCTTCTTTTCACTAGAGTAGACATATCTCTTGATGCGAGTGAAGAAGGAGAGTGCAAAAGTTGGCTTGAAACTCAACATTAAGAAAACCAAGATCATGGCATACAACCCTCTCAATTCCTGGCAAATAGATAGGGAAGAAATTGAGGCAGTGACAGATTTTATTTTCCTGGGCTCCAAGATCACCGCAGATGGGGACTGCAGCCAAGAAATTAAAAGATGCTTGCTCCTGGGAAGGAAAGCTATGACAAATCTAGACAGCATACTAAAAAGCAAACAAAAGTGCGTATAGTCAGGGCTATGGTCTTCCCAGTTGCAATATATGGCTGTGAAAGTTGGACCATAAAGAAAGGCTGAGCACCAAAGAATTGAGGCCTTTGAACTCTGGTGCTGGAGAAGACTCCTGCAAGTCCCCTGGACTGCAAGGCGATCAAACTGGTCAGTCCTAGAGGAGATCAACCCTGACTGCTCTTTAGAAGGCCAGATCCTGAAGTGGAAACTCAAATACTTTGGCCACCTAATGAGAAGGAAGGACTCACTGGAGAAGAGCCTCATGCTGGGAAAGATTGAGGGCAAGAGAAGAAGGGGATGACAGAGAATAAGGTGGCTGAATGGAGTCACCAAAGCACTAGGCGTGAGCTTAAATGCACTCCAGAAGATGATAGAGGACAGGAAGGCCTGGAGGAACGTTGTCCATGGGGTCGCGATGGGTCCGACACGATTTCGCAACTAACAACAAGACATACCCAATTCCTGTGACCGTTCTTCAAATGGTTTAGCCCCCCTAATCATCTTTGTTGTTCCTCTCTGAATTCTTTCTAGAATCTCAACATCATTTTTCTCTCGTGGTGACCAAAAGTTAGGTTCTCTTTATATCATTTGAATTTCCTAATCAGTTTGCTCTTGGCCTGGAAACATTCAACATAAAACAGGAATGAGAGAGGGATGAGCCTTGCCACACATTTTACCCTTTTCCTCCATATCGGAGTGGAGACCAGAGGATGGAGTTGCTGATTAAGTTTGGCAAATGTCTGCAGAAGGGAGTCCCTGGACCTGAGTGAAATTCCATTGCTGTTTTTGAAAAAGGCATCTGATATATTTGTTTGCTGTGTCACTATTTAGCGTGGACCAGCCTCTGCCCCAAGTCTGGTTCCAAGGTTAAAGTAGGATGTGTTTCCTGGGAGGAATTATCAGTTCAGCCAACTGTGAAACTACATGGTGGTGGGACCACCCATCCCACACTCTTCCAATGAATCAAGAAGGCTGTGTTCTACTTTATCAAAAGCCTTTTTTAAAGTACAGGTACTCCTCAGTTAAGTACCATAACTGGGACTGGGAACTCCATCACTAAGTGATATGGTGGTCACTAAATGAGAACTACCTGTGTACAACACCCACAGCATTGCCTTGGTATTCTAGTCACATTGTCAAAGAAGGCTAGATGTCAAGCTGAGTGGTCTATAGTTTCCTGGGTCCACTTCTACCCCCTTTTTAAAAATATTGCAACAACGTTGGCTTTTCTTGGGTCCTTTGGCACTTCCCTAGTCTCCAAGATTTATTACCTTCTTTTTTGGGAACTTCCATCTATCTTTAGCCTCTTTTCCCATTCGCTTCTCTTGTGATCTTAGTTTAATGTCTTTAGTTTATTAAAATCCACTTTTGAAGCCAAGATATTAAACGTGCTTAGTTTCAGTTTGCATTGCCAGAAGATTTTCTACCCCTCTGCACCAATGGTTCACGCTCGCATCCTCTTGTCCTCAACATAGTTATTGCCCCAACCCTCAATAGCAGACTTCCTCACCATTTGGTTGATGAGGTGGAGGCAGAGGTGGGATTCAAATATGTGAACAACCGGTTCTCTGTGTGGATGCCACTTCCAGAAGTCCATTCTGGGCCTGGGCAACAAAAAATGAGCTACCGGTTCTGCTGAACCGGTGCAAACTGACTGAATGCCACCACTGGATGGAGGGGGTTGGAATCTACCCAGATGCAAGCAACCTCTATAGGCTGCTGTGGACAAGCACTCTCCTTCTGTGGCCCTTTTGGCTGGGGCTATAGAAGGGACTTAAAAGGGATGTGGTGGCTCAGTGGGTTAGGACGCTGAGCTTGTTGATCAGAAGGTTGGCAGTTTGGCGGGTCGAATCCTGAGTGCCACATAACTCATCCCAGCTTCTGCCAACCTAGCAGTTCGAAAGCATGTAAAAATGCAAGTAGAAAAATAGGGACCACTCCGGTGGGAAGGTAATAGCGTTCCGTGCGCCTTTGGCGTCTAGTCATGCCGGCCACATGACCGTGGAGACGTCCTCGGACAAGCGCTGGCTCTTCGGCTTTGAAACGGAGATGAGTACCGGCCCCTAGAGTCAGAAATGACTAGCACGCATGTGCGGGGGAACCTTTACCTTTACCTATAGAAGGGACTGGACATCTAAATTCTGGCCAAAGATCTCAGCATTTTTACTACCATAAAGACCTGAATGAAGGGGTTGTTGGGGTGATTATCAAATTTGCAGATGATACAAAATTCTAAATAGTGGCTAACAATTTAGAAGAGAATTTTTTTAAAAAAATAATCTGATGTTCATTGGGAAAAATAGAAATTACTCCTGCATGGGGGGGAAGGGGGAGCAAATTACAGCATGTGGGCGGGGGGGAGGGAACTAGCTTGGCAGTGGAAGATGCAAAAAGGATCTGAATGTTGAACTTGAACATGATTGAATGGTGTGATGCAGCTGCTGACAAAACAAATGCTCCCTTATGGTATGTTAATTGAAGTATAATTCAGATCACCGGACAGCACTGTCCCACTCTATCTTGGTGAGAGTCCCCCTCCCCCACAATAATGGGGCCAGTTCTAGCCACTGAACTCTATAAAGGACACTGACAAACTGGAGGATGGCTAGCAAGGCGATGAGGGGACTGGAAACCAGATCCTATGAGAAATAACTAAGGGAACTGGGCATGTTTAGCCTGCGGAAGAGAAGGCTGGGAGGGACATGATAGCAGACTTCAGCTATCTAAAGAGTTATCAAACACAGTAGGGAGAAAACTTATTCTCTGTTGCCTTGGAGGACAAGAACAGGTTAGAGATATGAGAAGAAGATTCAGAGTAGACAACTAGATGGATGTCCTGATGGTAACAGCTGTCAAATGGTGGGAAAAGGCTGCCTCATAGAAAGCTGGAGGCTTTGGGGGGGGAGATAGCTACCTATTCAAAATGCTTTAGCAGATATTGGACCAAGAAGCCTGTTTGACGAGGCGTTCTCTAGGATCCCTTTCAATCTGCTGATCTACAGTTTTATGAACAACCAAGTGGTGTGACTGGGTGAAGTTTACCATGCCTGGTTCAAAAGCACAGCTCGGGGAGGCCGGGCACCGAGCCAAGGAGGGTTTCTAGCACAAGGAACAGATGCTGCCGCCCAGCCTCTTGTCCACAAATGCCGCCACAAGTGCTGGCTTTCTCAGTTCCAGCAAGTGATTGGGGAGGGGCTTTCTGCTGTGGCCCCTATTTAGTCCCTGGGAATCGGAATGCAAGGAGCCAGCTCAGGAGCTGGCCATGGGTGGCCCCTCCTTTGCCTGCTCTTCTCCTTAGACCTGCAGGAAAGTCTGAGGCTGCCCAAAGACGTTGAGCCTGACCAGCCAGTCTCAGAAGGGGCGATGCTCCTGCCGCCATAACTGCCCTTCCTCTTTCCACAGTCGGATGCTGGCCATGACAGCAGTGTCACCACCCAGCTGTGAGCCTGCAGGCTCTCCTCCCTTACCAAGGAGGGGGGAAGGAAGCTGAAGAGCAGACCACAGGCCTGCAGCTTTGGGAAGAAGATGGGGTGCTGGTCCCTCCTTCTCTCCCTCCCTTCCTGGTTCCCATCTCCCAGACCAGGGGTAGGCAACCTTGGCTCTTTGATGACTCGTGGACTTCAACTCCCAGAATTCCTGAGCCAGCCATGGTGAGGGGAAAGGGAGAGGTTTCCAAGCTGAGCCATGCTGTGTCAGGAATTCTGGGAGTTGAAGTCCATGAGTCATGAAGGGGCCATAGTTCCCCCATGCTGGCTGAGGAATTCTGGGAGTTGAAGTCCACCAGTCATAAAAGAGCCGAGGTTGCCTATCCCTGTTCTAGGAGGAAACCTCACCCTGGGCCAGCGGTAGGCAAACTTGGCTCTTTTATGATTCGTGGACTTCAACTCCCAGAATTCCTGAGGCAGCTGTGCTGAGGGGAAAGGGAGAGGTTTCCAAGCTGAGCCATACTGGTTCAGGAATTCTGGGAGTTGAAGTCCACGAGTCATAAAAGAGCCACAGTTGCCTACACCTGTCCCAGACTAAGCCACCTGTGCCAAAACCACACCAAAAGTTCTTCCTGGTGATAACTTCCAGGGACATCAATTTTCTTCAAAGGCATAAATTAGGGGAGACATTTTATAAACTCTGACTAGGTGATATATAAACGAAGTTATAAATAAAATGACTAAACTTTATTCCTTAACTGCTGGAACTGTCAGAAAATTTTTTATTTAAAAAAATCCTGGAAATTAATCAGCAATGCAAATGGAAAAAAAGTGAGTTATGAAATTTTACATGACCTTCTGGGTTTTCATCCTTTCTTTAAAAAGTTTTTATTGGTTTTTTCATGCAATTCAGTAGTACTTGTTCAACAAAGGTGTTGTCTGAATTTATCATTCAGTAATACGGATTTAATTCCTAAACCCTTATTCTTTTCTCCAGCCATTGGTAAAATAAGTCCCAAGTTTAATAGTATTCTGTTTCTTCTTTTTCTTTCAACCTCAGAGTAAGTCTGTCCATTTTTGCACAATCTAGTATTTTTTTTAATTATTTCTTCCTCTGGTGGTATTTCTTCATTTTTCCAATATTGTGAGAATATGATTCTTGCTGCTGTTATCACATGTAAAATCAAGTATATACTTGTTTATTAATCTTTTCTGGCATTATACCTAATAAAAAAAAGTTCAGGTTTAAAATTTCCCAACATCTTTTCTAGCCAAGTATGTATTTTTGTCCAATATCTCTTTGCTTTAACACGTGTCCACCATACATGATAATAAGGACCTGACTTTGTTTAGAAAATACAAACAATAAAAATTACAGAGAAAAATAATAATTACATAAGATGTAGATCTGGCTACACTGACTGCATTAATATGTTAAATTAGAAAGAGATAAAAAAGACAAAAAGAATAAGTTATTAAAAAAATGATTTCTTTATTTTTGTGGAGAGAATTTGATGCATTTATTTATTTGTCATACTTGTAGGTCACACATCTTACCAAAGGCAACTCTTTCATGTACCCAGTGTTGTTTTTCATGGTGATGTAAACACAGATAAGCTTGAATTTTGATACTCATTTGCTACTGTGATTTATAAAACATGTTTATAAAACATATGGTCAATGAAACTTACTCATATAAAATGTGTAATTTCTTTTCTTTCAATCCCTTATAAATACATATATTTATGCTCACGTTTAGGATGTTTATAGAGTGTAAGGGACGCGGTGGCTCAGTGGGTTAGGATGCTGAGCTTGTCGGTCAAATGGTCGGCAGTTTGGCAGGTCGAATCCCGAGTGCCGTGTAGCAGAGTAAGCGCCTGTTACTCGTCCCAGCTTCTGCCAACCTAGCAGTTCGAAAGCACGTAAAAATGCAAGTAGAAAAATAGGGACCACTACGGTGGGAAGGTAACAGCGTTCTGTGCGCCTTTGGCGTCTAGTCATGCCGGCCACATGACCACGGAGACGTCCTCGGACAAACGCTGGCTCTTTGGCTTTGAAACGGAGATGACCACCGGCCCCTAGAGTTGGAAACGACTAGCATGCATGTGCGGGAGAACCTTTACCTTTACCTTTTAGAGTTTACAATTTAAGGTATTTTTTTCATGAGAATCAAAGAGAGCTGATAAGGATATTCCCAGTCCCTGAAACATTGCTGAAATCCACAATCCCCCACCTGCATTTCATAATCCAAGGAACTAGAAATGCTGTAGTTTCACTTTTCCTAAAAGGGTTCATGGCTTCAAAGAAAGCCACAGCGGGCTTGGCTGTTCTTTTGGCTGGGCCACTGTCTTTTGCCATTGCCTTCTTCTGAAAGATTTTTCACTTTCCCATTCTGGCTACAGCCCTGGGACTCTTCGTGTCTCCCATCCAAGCCCAGGCCAGGTGCTGGTCTCAGAGATCAGCTGGAAGCTGCCACCTCTTTTTTGCAACACATGTGCCTTGAAAATGGGCTGCAAAGGAAGAGGAGACCACCCACACCTCTACTTATGAGGATCTGGCTTCATTGTTTGGGGCGGGGGGAGACTCTGGGCAACAGCATCATTTAAAGTATATATTTGGAGAAGGAGATGCTGGGAAAGACCATCTGCCTTGTTCTCCAAACTCTGCACTTCAGAATCCTGTTTCTTTCAGGCGATTCCCACTTTTTTCCCTTCTGCTCTGCAGTCAGTTGACGCCCTTTGAGAAATCTGAAACAGGAAAGCTTTTATATCGTTTAACTCTTTCCTTCTGCCTACTTATCGTAGAACACAGAAGATTGAATGACAAGATTGGAAGGGACCTTGGAGGTCTTGTAGTCCAACCCCCTGCTCAGGCAGGAGACCCTATACCATTCCAGAAAAATGACTGTCCAATCTCTTCTTAAAAACCTCCAGCGATGGAGCACCTGCTTTTTGAGGCAATGTCAGAACCCGCTCCAGTCCACATCTTAAGAAAGAAAGACTCTTGGAGGCAAGATTGTCCAAGCAGGAACGTTTACTAAGACATGGATGATAGAAGATATAATAGACAGGATCTGAAAAATCTCCTCACAGATCGATATTTTTAAAGTGTCCCCCGAGCAAAACCCCACCCCTCAGTCCATTTGGTCAGTTCTGGATCAATCAAGTTTCAGGTGGCAAGCCCCTCGTGGGAAAGGGAGAACCATCAGTTCCTTCGTAGCACAATCACTCCCTCCCCTTCACATTCCATCCGGAGACACAAACCAGAATTCCCCAACACCTTTCTTAGTTGCTCGTAAGATCAGAGGGAGAGGATTCCTTTCATCGATCTTATTGTGAGGGGCAACAGGCAGGCTAGATAAACAAAAAGTTACATCTAAGGGGAGGAAATGGAGGCAATAAACTCCCGTTTATTCCCTTTCCGCCTTGGGAATGGCAGAATCCGGGGGGGGGGGGGGTGAGATTTGGGTTTGCCCAGAAATGAAATATAAATGGATTCTGACAGGCAAGATGTTCCATTGATTAATTGTTCTCACAGTCAGGCAATTTCTCCTCTTGTTTTTCTATTTCAGGGGTAGGCAACCTTGGCTCTTTTATGACTCGTGGACTTCAACTCCCAGAATTCCTGAGCCAGCAGAGCCAAGGTTGCCTACCCCTGTTCTATTTCACTCTACATGGCCCTCTCTCAAACGCTCTTCCGAACCAGCTTTAAACCAACAGGCTTGGTTGCTGATCACAAACAAGACTCAATAGGTATCGAGCGCGTAAGGAGAAACCCAAATGCTTTTCTGCCTGTAAACGGACCATACAGCAAGAGGTGAATCTGGATGGCAAGTTCTGCCCTCTGTTAGAGAGGAGCATAAAAATTATTGTAGCTTGCCATTCTGAGATAAAAGAAAAGAAAATGGATGTTCCTGGCCCACCAAAGAGGGCAAATCGAAGGGGACTTGCCAAGACTTGCCAGATGAACTGCATGGAGTAGACTTCCAAAGAGATTTAGGAAAGTCTGCACTCTAAACTATTGTTGCCAGACCACAATTGATGTGGCTGACTCTAGATATTTTTTGAGCTGCACTATCTGCCTACATTCCCAGAATCTTAGCTAGAACCCTCAAGTCCCCCTCCCCAAAAGGCCACGACCCACGTCTAATCGATCAATTGGCTGGATACTATTGTGGTCACGCTTCTGCCTCCTCCCCCCCCTCCCCCACCTCTCTGTCCTGGCCTTGCCCCATTTTCTGGCATGACCAACCACAGCCTTCACGCACACACACACACACACACACACACACACACACACTCTCCCCAAATAGGCTGTTTTAGGAGCTTGCATAGATTCATGAGGCTAACCTGATTTCTCAAATTCATCTTGTGAGGACCTCAAAGGCAGACATCAAAGAAACAAAGGCTCCATGTCTACAGAACAGAAATTACTTCACTTTTCCTACGTTCAATCCTGCACTCTGCAGCCATTTGTGTTTGTTTTAATTTCCTGTTGTTTTCATCAGAAGTGTGTTGTTCCCTCAACCCCACCCCCGCAATGCTCTACCTTCAGAAAGCAAAGCAACACTGGCTGGAGGCAAGGAGGATGGCAGCGGCATGTTCTGGCCTCGTCCAGAGATGTGGCTTCCTCTTGCTGCCCAGAGGCACGGGGCTGCGTGGGGCACGGTGGCAGGGCTCTCATTTTCCCAGACGAGAGTGATGCAAACCTCGTTCTCTGCCCACTGGATTGGAACTGGCTGTCCGCCAACCACTGCCGCCACCAAGGAGAGCTGCTTCTCACAAAATTGCAGCAAGAGCAGCCAAGCAACTCGTTGTGGGCGAGTCCAGGCTGGAAGAAATCCTCCTCAGGGCCTCGTTGACAACAGTGGGAGTTGGTGAAATGCAATCCAAGCAAGACGAGTTGTGGAGCAGATTGCGGCTCCAGCAAGACGGGTTTAGGGCGTGCTGGGTCTCTGCCAAGGAGGCACTTGCAACACACAACTCTGGGAGACAAAGCCAAGTGGACTTGCTGGATAAGGACTTGGCCACTGACAGACTCCTGGGCTGCTTCTCCAGCCGCCTCGTGAAAGACTGATCCCGAGTCTCTGATGGAAAACGTCACAGATTGCAAAACACACATCATTAAGTGATGACTTCTTAAAAGTAGTTCTGCGGTGGATGATGAGCCCATCAGTAGCAGAGCGATATGCCAAATGGTGAGAAACTTTCAGAAGCAGCATGGTCAAGTTCCTTCTTCTTTGGAGGACCAAAAGCTGAGAACTGAGAAGTGTCTCTTACTCGTCAAGTAAACAAGTACCGGCAGAGCACAAGTGGAGGACAATGGAACTCCTACTACTGATCTATCACACATCTACAGGCAAACCTGTTCTTATCTTCTGCTTCCCTCGCTTCTCCGTGAATATCTTAACACAGAACCAAGATAAAAGAACAGGCCATGCTAGTTTGGATCCCACGCAGTGCCCAAAGCACAATAATGATGTGATGGCGATGGGGAGAAATAACGCAACCGAAGAGCGATAGCTGCCCCACTTACCGAAGAGGGTTTTCTTCAAGTCAAGCTCAAGCACTGGTGGCTTCATGGACACGTTCAAGGCTGCAGAGTGGAAAGAGTTCCCACTCTCACTTCCAGGATTCTTTGCTCAGATTTGCTGGCTAACCTACAACCCTGGGATTCTCTCGTGAACAAGCGGTGGCCAGGCCAAATTCCGCTTAGTTTCAGAGTTCAAACAGAGCAGCACAGACAGTAGAAAAATGTTAATTTATGAAACCAAGCAACCAAGGAAGCTTTGGTGATTTAATTATGCTACATCTTTACTGTAAAGTGAGATGCAGGCTCAACCCTGGCTCCTGAAATTGGGACATAAGTGGATGAGGGCCTTCCTCGAAAGAGCACAACTTATGGCTGAGAGTGGGCTACTGGTCATCGCAAAATCCTAGAGTTGAGGGGTCCCAGGTCCAGTCCTCTGTTCCAGGCGGGAACCCAAACAAAAATCTGGCATCTGATGAAGGTCCCCTGCTCCGAAAAGCATTCCCCCCCCCTCAGACTGCTCTTACTGTTAGGAATATTTTTCTTTTCTTCTTTTTAAATTTCAAATTCCAATTGGAATCTGCCTTCTGCTATATTAAGCTAGCTAACAGGGGAAAAACCCAGAATGATCTTAGTTGATCAGAAAATTGTGCAAAATTATGAGAGATAAATGCAAAATTCTTTAAGTGGGAAACAGAAATCAAGCGCGCAAGTATCATTCGCTTGGGAAAAAAAGATCTTAGTGGAGTGCTTGACGGCCATCATAGTAGTATGAAATAGTGTGTACGTGTGGGTGTGTACACACATGCACGTGTGTGTAATTTCAGGTTCAATCTATCAGGAAGAGATACTTTTCCAGGCTCAGATCCCACCTTGAATGAAGAAGAAACTTCCAAAGGACATGAAAAGAGGAGCAAAAAGGATCAGGCAAGCAGAAAGCGTCTCCCAAGGAGAGATGGGTTAAAAAAAGTTTGTTCGGTCCTGATTATCTTCTTCAGATCCCTGATAGATTGCCACAAGGGAAGGAAGCCCAACTTTCTTCTGCCCTAGTGCACAACACAGAGTAGAGAAGGGATACAGGAAGTCACACACACACACACACACACACACACACACACACACACAAACACAGCTTCAGAAAGTAGCCTAATCTCCTCCCCTTCCCCAAACTAGAGCTAGGCCAGTTTTGCACAATAGGTTAGTGAAGGCTAAAGTAGGCTGGTTAGTTTCAGGTTGAGCATCTCATGGGAACAGAGCAGTGACTGGCATCTTCTATGAACCAGGACATCATTTTAACAGATAACCTAGCTTGTTTGGGAATCCCACAGGCAAAGACAGATTGCACAGAGTTTGCAGCTGCTGCACTCAGACCTCTGTGAGAAGGCAGCACAAAGGCTTGCCAAGAAGCCCAGGGAAGCCTGCCTGCGTTAGGGCAGCAGCTTCAGCCACGGCTAAAGCTTTGGAGCCTCTGCAGAAGAGCTCCCCTTGGCTGGTAAGGGCACTCCTCACCAGCGGGGGTGGGGGTGGGGTGGGGGCTTCATTCAGCACCAGCCCAGAGGAGGGGAGCTGCAGCAGGAAGGGAGGGTCTGACCTTAGGCTTCTTTGGGCTGCTATTTCTGCCCCACTTTTCTGACCCCACCTGAGCATCTTCTAAGTTAAAAGAGCATGAAATAAAAAACATTGGAGAAACAGCAAGAAAGGCAATCTTTTCCCCTTATGGGCTCAGGTCCTGGCCTCATCAAAGAATCCTAGGGCTGGAAGGGACCTCGGAAGCCTTCTATTCAACCCCCTCCCCAAGCAGAAGTCTTTATTCTATCCCAGACAAATGAATGTCCTAATCTTTTCTTGAACATCTGCTGCAACGGAGAAGCCAGAAATCCTGGGGGCAAACTGCTCCTCTGATAAATCGTTCCCACTGTCAGGAAATTTCTCCTTGGTTTTACGTTGCATCTCTCTTTAACAAGCTTCCACTCATTGCTTCTTGTCCTGCCTCAGGGGCTTTAGGGAACCCCTCTTCTCTGTGACAGCCTTTCAAGTCCTGGAAGAGAGTTATCATGTCCCCCCCCCCCAATCGTTCTCTATGATAGGCTAGACCTGGGGTAGGCACCCTGAGCTCTTTTACGACTCGTGGACTTCAACTCCCAGAATTCCTGAGCCAGCATGGCTCAGCTTGGAAACCTCTCCCTTTCCCCTCAGCGTGGCTGGCTCAGGAATTCTGGGAGTTGAAATCCATGAGTCCTAAAGTGGCCTAGGCCAGGGGTAGGCACCCTTGGCTCTTTTATGACTCGTGGACTTCAACTCCCAGAATTCCTGAGCCAGCCATGCTGAGGAGAAATGGAGAGGTTTCCATACTGAGCCATGCTGGCTCAGGAATTCTGGGAGTTGAAGTCCACGAGTCATAAAAGAGCCAAGGTTGCCTACCCCTGGGCTAGACGTATCTAGTTCACTTAGCCGTTAATCATATGGTTTAACCTCCAGACCCTTATCATCTTTGTTGCTCTTCTCTGCACATTTTCTGGGGTCACAGCATTTTTTTTTATGTCTCGGCAACCAGAACTGGATGGAGGACTCCAAGTAGGACCTCACTAGTGCAGTATAAAGGTACTCCCACTTCCTGTGATTTTGATGCTGTCCCTCTGTTGATGCAGCCTAAGACTGACTGCATTGGCTCTTTTGGCTGCTGCAACCCATTGCTGGCTCATACGTAGGTGATGATCCTCTAAGACACCTAGATCCTTCTCATGATAATACTACTGTTGAGCCTATTCTATACCTGTGCATTTGGTTTTGCTTGCCTAAGTGTAAAACTACTTTTTTCACATTTGCATTTTGTGGGATAGGGCCCAATGCTCAAGTCTGTCAAGATCCTTCTGAATCTTGAATCTATCTTCCAAAGTTTAAATTGAAATTCCAAATCTCACAGTAAATTCTGCTTTTTCTATGCCCAGACTGAAGTTGATGGGGGGGGGCTTAAAACTTGCTTCTTTACACTGAAAACAATCTTTCAAAGCCACAAAGAAGCAATTTGGAATGTTCCACACTGTGCACACTTTTTTTTTTCTTCAGTGGAGATGTTGGGTGGACCAATCACAACATCTATTAGATGGTCCCTGCCTTTCAAGGATCTCACCAAGTACTTACGGCATCACCTGGATGGTGTGATCCCCAGTTTTATCCCCTGCCAAAATGAGGTTGGCTGTGTCTCCTTTCTTCTGGAGACTACAATACAGGCCATCTGCAAAAAAAACACAGAGGAGAGCAAAAGTCAGGACAAGGCATCATGATCAAGCTGGTTGTTCTTTTCCCACCAATCTCTACAAGCAGGCACAATGCAGTTAAAAGTAGAGAACACAAGGAGAATTAGTATTAGAGTTTGACACTCAGTCACCCAGATGTTTAGACCAGATTTGCAATTTTTATACACTGATCACATCCTTCCCAAGGACCTGGTATAGGCAGATGTCGCTTGAAAGTGTGAAAGGTACCATCGCAAAATGTAAGCTGTTCCAAATAAAGCTGCCTTTTGCAATTGACCGATGGGAACTTGTCAATGCCAATGGTTCCAGTGGTTGTTCACAACAATATGAAGTCAGAGCTGTGGGTTCTTTAGCTGCTGTTGGCCTTCACACGTATCAAGTTCTTCCCAAGAATCTAGGATGTCCTCATGTATCAGCGTAGTCACAAAAATGTCACCCAAGCAGTGTGGTCTTTTGCAGATGACACATGGACATTTTGTCAGAGTGCAGATTTTTTTAAGCACCATCCAAGATATCTGTAGAAGAGTGATAACCACTGGGACCACCACAGCCAGTTTATGCCATAAACTTACAACTTCAATTTTCAGATCTTGGTACTTTATGACTTTCTCCAGTTCTTTGTCTTCTATTCTACTATCCCCTGGCATTGCCACATTAATTATCCACATTTTCTTTTTTTCAATCACAGTTAAATCTGGTGCGTATGTACCAAGACGTTATCACTTTATGCAGTTATTACGGTTCAGTCAGACAGATGTTTAGACTGGATTTGGCATTTTCAGCTAACTATCAAATCCTTCTTATCTAGCTTTATTACCGTCGCCTATACCCAATGGTTCTGGATGGCTTAGCACATATCAAATATAGAATTAAGACATAACAGTCAAAAGAGGGGCTCCACTAATTGCATGACAGGGAACAGAGCTCCTTCTTCCAGATCCTAAGAGAGCAGGCACAGAGCACTTGCAACAGAGAAGGCACAAGATGACGAGTTTAATTGAGTGCGCCAAGGGCACAGCCACTCTGCCCGTGTGTACCAGGCAGGCCAAAATAACTGGAGACAGGTGGCCAAGCAGATAATCAGGCCCTATGCAACCGAAGACTTTATGGGTGACAAGCTGCACTTTGAACTGTACCCCGACGGCAATTGACAGCCAATGCAACTTGCACTCCAGTGATGACGTGGGCACAGTGAGTAGTGCCCTTTACTGCTGAGATGTTTTATTTTGGATCAGCTGTCATTTCTGGTTGATCTCCAAGGACCGCCCCAGGTATCTCACATTGCAGTAGTCCAGCCAGGAGATGAGTAGGATGCAATTGCCTCAAGTCAAGGAATGGGTGTGAATGGTGCACAAAAGAGGAACCTGTACAAAATCCTCCTGCCACAGCTTCCATATGCTCATCAAGCTGCAAGTCCAGGACTGCCAAGCTGTGCAGAGGGACATCATGCAATCCCATCCGGGACTGTGTTGTGCTGCCTAGTAGGGTTCGCTCCACTACTCTCTTCTAGGGGGGAACCCGACTAGGCAGCACAACACAGTCCCGGATGGGATTGCATGTCCCTCTGCACAGCTTGGCAGTCCTGGACTTGCAGCTTGATGAGCATATGGAAGCTGTGGCAGGAGGATCTCTCTCTCTCTCTCTCTCTCTCTCACACACACACACACACACACACACACAGAGAGAGAGAGAGAGAGAGAGAGAGAAAGAGAGAGAGAGAGAGAGAGAATGAGATTTCCTGGACTTTACTTTTATCCTGATGACAAATTCATTATTTACTAAGTCTTGCTGCATGCAAAGACTGGCTTGCTGGGATAATCCTTGAGGTGGGTCTTTCCCCACAGGCCAGCACAAAGTGGGCATGAAATGGGCTGCCCCAATACCAGCCTTTCTGGCGGGTGTCATTGCATCTCTTCCAAGGAATTGCAGGGGGGGGCTGAATGGTGCCCCTGCCAGACAGTCCCGTGGCAGGTGAGGCTCCATGCTGGAGGGGCTGCCTCTCCCTTCCGGTGTCCCTGGGAAGCAGACTTCGCATCCACAAAGGGGGCCCCAGCAGGGAAAGTTTCATGGACTCCCTGCGAACTAACCCTAATATGCAACTTTTCTTCCCGTTCCAAGAAGTGGTCTTGTAGGGATGTGACATTCATGCACGGGAGATCGTGGGAAGCAGGAGGGTGTTAAGGTGAGGCTGGGGGTGCTGAAGAAGACTGCAAGGGAAGGAGGGGAGCGGGGGAAGGGGGTACTCCTTCATCCCTAATGTTCACACACACACACACACACACACACACACACACACACACACACGTTTCAAGTGCCCAGCTCTGTCTACCAACTTGCTTTTTGTGTGCCAACGATTGTAAGGAACGATTATAATTGATAAGGAATTGCGACAAATAGATAAATGGGTAGAATATAAGCTTTAAATCTTAGGTTTGAGGCGAGGAAGGTCTCAAATCTACCGATCAAGCAGCACGCTGGGTCAAGAACAAGCGCGGGTGGGGGAGTGGCGCTGAAAACTCCGTCCCTGCCAGGCGAACGGAGCCGGCGGCCGGCGGCCAGGAGGGCGGACCGGCACAAGCTCCCTTGGCGGCAGCATCCCCGGACCACGCGAAGCGGGCCTTTCCTCGGGCAGTGACGTCCAAGCCGGCTGGTTCGCGGCTTCCGCGAGATTCGGCCGGTAGCGGGACGATCCGCGACCGCCACCGCCGCGTTTCTGCCGAGGCCGGGGCGGTGGGGGGGGGGTGCAGCAGCCCCTTCCAGGTGGACCTCGGAAGGTTTTCCCCGTTTGGCCAGGCCCGGGAGCGGCGAGAGGCATTCGTGCTCTCCAGAGGTCCAGAAACGCCGGTCGAGAGCAGCGAAGGGCCGCCGGGCCCGGGGAGGGAACGGGAACGGGGAAACCGGCCCCGGACCAGAGAATCGCCCAGCTCCCCTTCCACTCGCGGCGGGTGGGGGGGTGTCACCCAGTTGGGTTAAAGGCAGAAAAAGGGGCGCTTGGGCTCCAAAGAGGCCCTTAAGGTGGAGGTCGCCGAAAGGTGCCTTTTCTCGCTGCCCCGGGAGCCCTTTACGCGCCAACCACGTCTGCGGTGGTGGCGGCGGAGTCGAGCAACTGCCGCTACTCCGAGAGGCCGCTCGGACTGTTCCCGAATGGCGCTGAGGGTTGCGTCCCAAAGGTTGTCCCTCTCTGCCCCTAAAGGGGTGAGCCGCACCTGGTCCACCTTGGGGACAAACGTGGAGGTCGTGGGACTTGCACTATGGGCAGGGTCTGTGCGTCCCCGCGAATCCCTGGGAGGACCGTGGCAGAACATAGAATGACGGGGTTGGAAGGGACCTTGGAGGACTTTTAGTCCAACTTTCTGCTCGAGCAGGAGACCCCAGACCGTCTCGGACAAATGGCTGTCCAGCCTCTCCTTGAAGACCTGCAGGGTTGGAGCGCCCGCAATTCCTGGAGGCCAGCCGTTCCATTCTTGTCACTGTCCGGAAATTCGGCGGGACGGTTGGACCACCGGGCTCCCAGCCCTGCCGGGGGAGCCTTCCAGAGGGAGAAACCGAGCAGCCTCCAAGACCCATTCGGAAGTCCCTCGCTCGCCGGACGGCGGAATCGGAGAAGCCGAGAAGGGAGCGCAGTCCTCTGGAGAGGGTCAGACGCTAATCGCCGGCCAGAGTCGGAAGATGAGTCCGGGCCGGGGACGAAGCCGGTGACCAGAAGGAAGCGCCCGGCGTCCCGCGATGCTCGGGCTCCCTTGGCTTTAGCGACGAAGCTGCAGCGGCCGGGAAGCCGAGCCGGCGGCGGAGGCACCACGCGGTGCTACTCCGCGCTGCGAAACGAGCCACCAAAGCGACTTTGAGCTCCCGCGATTTGACTCCGGAGCGGGCCGAGCGCGCCACCCACCCTTCGGGAAAAGGGGAACCTCGCGGGGCGCGGAACTTCAATGTCCCCCCCCCAAAAAAAAACAGTTCGGGGAGCGGCTTCCTCCTGAACCCCGGAGAAATGAGCTTCCTAGGGAAACTCGGCTCGCCGCCTGTGCACTCACCTGGACGGACGCCGGTGGGCTCCTGCTCCCGCTTCCCCGGCCTGGAAGAGCGAAGAGGCCAGCGGGCACGCAGAAGGGGCCACGAAGAGCCCGGCGGCGCAGGCTTGCTCCCTCCCGTCTCCTCCAGCAGCTGCGGGCGCGCTTCTTGCCTTCCGCCCACGCGCTGAGCGCCGGAGCCCCACGCAAGAAGCACCTCCCGCTCCAGTCAGGCATCCCCTCCCTGGGCAAATCCCGGGCCGGCGTCTCTAGACGGGGCGGGGGCGGGTCCCTGGCCGGGGCGCCCTATGGAGGTGCGGGACTGCCTGCCACTCGCGGGCGACGGAACCAATAGGGCGCGCGGGGGGGAGTGGCTGCGCGCAGAGCCGAACCGGGGCTCTAAAGCGCGCCCCGCCGCCCAGGGTGTCCCAGTGAGAGCCGCAGAGCGGAGCGCGGCCCAGCCACCTCCCGTGCGCGACCCGAGCGGCCATGGCCACCACGGCTCAGTACTTGCCGCGCGGCGCCTCGCTCCTGCCCATGTCCGCGCCGGAGGCCGAGCGGCTGCACCAGGGCCCCACCTACCGCGAGGTCCAGAAGATGATGCACCACGAGTACCTCCAGGGGCTGGCGGCCACCCCGGGCCACCCCATGGGGACCCTCCCGCACCACCAGTGGCTCCCGGGCGCCACGGGCGACTGGGGCAGCGGCGGGACCCATCTGGACCACGCCAAGGCCAGCTGCGGGCCGCGCGGAGACTTGGACGGCAGCGGAGGCGGCTTCCACTCGCGCTCCCACCTGGTGCACCAGCAGGCGGCGGGAGGCGGCGGGGGTCACTGGGGCCAGGGCGGCCCCACGCACCACCTGGGCGGCTGCCCCGCCGCCATGTCCCCGACGGCGGGCGGCCCGCAGCCTCTGCTCTACTCTCAGGCGGCGTACCCGGGGCTCAACGGGATGCTGGGCCCGCAGGCGCCCGCCCTCCACCTGCCGCACGGCCACGACGAGGTGGCCGAGGCCCATCTGGAGGGCTCCCCGACGCCGCTAGGCCACGCGGGGCCCGAGCCGCCCTCCGACGAGGACGCGCCCAGCTCCGACGACCTGGAGCAGTTCGCCAAGCAGTTCAAGCAGCGGCGGATCAAGCTGGGCTTCACGCAGGCGGACGTGGGGCTGGCGCTGGGCACCCTGTACGGCAACGTCTTCTCGCAGACCACCATCTGCCGCTTCGAGGCGCTGCAGCTGAGCTTCAAGAACATGTGCAAGCTGAAGCCGCTGCTCAACAAGTGGCTGGAGGAAACCGACGCGGGCAGCGGCAGCCCGGCCAGCCTGGACAAGATCGCGGCGCAGGGTCGCAAGCGCAAGAAGCGCACCTCCATCGAGGTCGGGGTGAAAGGCGCGCTGGAGAGCCACTTCCTCCGCTGCCCCAAGCCGTCGGCCCACGAGATCACCTCGCTGGCGGACTCGCTGCAGCTGGAGAAGGAGGTGGTGCGCGTGTGGTTCTGCAACCGGCGGCAGAAGGAGAAGCGCATGACGCCGGCCGGCGGCCCGCACGCGCCCGCCATGGAGGACGCTTACTCGCAGGGCGAGGCCTCCCCGCCGCTGCACCACACTCTCCGGAGCCCGGTGCCATGACTAGATAGCGGCGCCGGCGGCTGGGCAGCCGGCTGGTCTGGCTGGGACCTGCGGCAGGACTCTTGCGCGGGCGACGTGTTGGGCCTCGGGGACAGCGGGCGGCCTCGGAGCTAGGAGAGCCGCCGCCGGCCGCATCCCCGCCCGGGGGAGCGCCCTGGGCCTTCCCGCCGCGACTCGGCTCTAATTTAAACTGGCTATTTATTGACCCCCCCCCCCCGGAAAAGCACCGGCCGAGAGAAGCGCGGAGGGACTCCGCTTCCTTGAGGACGCGTCCGGGCTGCGCCTGTCTCCCTCGCCCGGAGGACTCAAGGCGGCGCTTCTAGACCCGACGGTCCAGCCCTCCTCCCTCAGCCGAGCGGGTCCCTGGGGTCTTTCCGAAGGGGGCTGGGGGGCAGCGCCCTCGGAGGGGCTCCGCGCCCAGCGAGCGGTTGAAGCCGTTGTCTTCCCCCTTATTTATGTTACAATCAATTATTTTATTACTCTCATAAAACATTTATTCCGGAACCCGCCTCGTGTCTTTGTTTTTAAACACCGAAGAGAAAGGCGGGGAGGGCGCAGGGCAGGTTCACCTTGGGTCCTGGGGAGGGGCGCGGCTAAGCCCTCCTTCGCCCACCAGGCTTCCCCTTCTTCCCGCCGCAGGGCCTGGGCAAGATCCTGCGGTCTCCAGGCGGCCGGGTAAAGCCTGGCCTTAGGGCCGCGCTCTCGAGTCGCTCCGGAGCTCCCCGCCCGGCAGCGCAGAGAGGCGAGCGACGGCTGGGTTGCCCCCGTCTTCTCCATTCGGGGCCGGACTACTCCGTTCTTCCCCTGCCGCTCAAGCGGGGCCGGCGCGGGTAACGATGGCGAGTCGGCGCCGGGATATTCTGCTGGAGTGCCGCCGTCCATCCGCCGTCCAGGGCTCTGCTTCCGAGATCGGCCTTCGCTGGCCTCCTTAGGAGAGGAGGTCGTTTTCGGTGGAAAGCCACCAAGGTGAAAATAATCGGGAAAACGCTAGCCTTTTTCCTGAAAGGGGAGCCGCGTTTCCACCCGAAGGGCTTTCAAGGCGAGCGTTCAGGTTAGGCCAGGATAAACGCCTTAGAGACTTTAGGGCGCCAAAGCAGCTTTTTCTTTTTTTATTATTATATTTTTTAAAAAAAAACAGCAAACGATATCTAAGTAGTAATTTTCGAATTATGGCCATCTCCATGCTTTCATTCTTTTTTTATTATTTAATCCACTTTTAAGTGCTTGAAATCAACTTTGATGACAAGAGGAAGACCAAAAGCGATCCCGTACCTTTTATTACCTTAAACCCTTCGGGGTGCCTCAGATGCTTTCTGGTTTATTCCTTGGACTTCCCGGACGGGGCTCCGGAGGAGATGAGAGAAAAAGGCAGGAAGGGGAGCCGGGCCACGCTCCACCACGTTGTTGCTGCAAGCCAAAGCAGCCTTTCGAAGAATTTCTCCGAGTGAGATGGGGAGGAAGGAGCATCCTTTGGAAATAGGGTGAGTGTCTTAGATGAACTTCACCACCTCCCATCATTCTTGAGGTTGTCGGGCAGAGAATTGAAGTAAATGCGGGGCTTTTTTTGGTCATAGAACGCCCAGAACGGAGTTCCGGCACCTTTTTTGGGATGGAACCTTGTAGGGTAGGCAAGGCGGGTAGTATGATGTGTGTGTGAGTTCCGGCACCTTTTTTTTTTTTTTTTTTACAAAAAAAGCACTGAGTAAATGGTTTTCTGCCACTGCCTCTTGCCTGGCAAACATCCACTTTTAGAACAGTTCTGTTGCCGTTTACATCACAACCTGTTCTGTGCCTAAGTGGCACAGCTTCAAGTCGGTCTTTTGGCTCCACTTCCCTCCCTCCCCCCTCCTGACATTGGGGATTCCCCCATTTCCAGAGCCTGGGGGGGAGGGGGCAGGGGGGTGTCTCTATTGGGCCATTAGCTGCCAGTTGGCAGGCTTTTGCTCTGCTAGCACAGAAGGGCCGGCCAAGCTGTTGGGAGATGCTTTGTCCTTCTTGTCCCAGAAGGAAGCAAGTCCCCGAAAGCCAACTCACTAGGCTGGAGGAAGCAGAGATTAAGCAACCGGCCTCCGCTCAGCTCAGCTCAGCTCTTCTCTTCTCTGCTAAAGAGCAAACAGCACACAGATGTCAATTTGCCCTGGCTGAAGGAGGAAGGGAATCTTCTCATCGGAGGACAGTATTTATTTATTTTTTCCCCAGCAGAGCATGAAGACAGCAGCAAAAGGGAACTACAGTAAAGATTTGGAGATTTTCAGTTGCGTTTTCAGAATTGCATCTGGGTAGAAAGAGCTCCGCTGGCTCGGCGCTTCCCTCCCGCGTGTGAAGGATAGGAGAAGAAAAGGCAGGAGGGAACCGGGCCCTTGTCTGACTGCTGAGGAGCAAAGGCAATCTTTGACCCTGCTAGAAAGATCCTGTGGGGTCCTTGGTGCTCTCGGAGGATCCTTCCCTCCAGGGGTACAAATGTCCTCCGTTCTCTCCAGAGAGGCTTTTTTTTCCCCTGTGAGAGCCCCCCCCTCTCCAAAAGCAGCCAGGCTGCACCGCTACCCCCTTCCCCCACCTCTTGGCTGCCCTGGAAGGTAGGGAAAGGTGGAAATCGGAATCCAGATGTTAATCTATTTGGGTTATGTACACAAAACAGAGAGGAGCCCATCCTTTGCCCCAGGGGCAAAATGGATGGATGCCCAATGTGCAATGGTGGTTTTCTGCAGGGTCTTTCTCTTAAGGAAGTTAATGGGGTAAGCCAAAGATGTTCTCTTTCTTTCGTGGGAGGGGGAGAGATCGTATGGGCTCCTTGTTAGGGAAGAAACTGCTTATTTTGAGCCAACTGCTGGGGAAAGGAAGCCATATATTGATCATGAGGAAAAACCCAGTTAGTTCTTCCGCTTTTTTGGAATGCTACATAAATCCACCAGTCATTGGACCAAGTCATCAAGTTCAGGGAAACAGCCCCCTTGCATTCACAGGGCTGTTGCTTTGTTTCTTCAGCATCTGCCAGGCATAAAAATTATTCCTGAGAAATGCATCGCGCTAATGCATCTCCCCCCCTTTCTCTCTCTCTCTCTCTCTCTCTCTCTCTCTCTCTCTCTCTCTCTCTCTCTCTCTCTCTCTCTCTCTCTCTCTCTCTCACACACACACACACACACACACACACACACACTGCATGGCTCCACACTGAATGGCATCTCTAAAGCTGAATTACCCATACACAACAGGATACGACTCAGCCCTTGAGAATGGCCTCTTTCCAATTGTGTCCCTGTGACTCTGCTAGGCACCTCAAGGGGATGCCCAGGGCAAGGCATACCCATTGTGCCAATGGCATGTGGACACCAGTCTGAGGGATAAAGGGCATAAGCCGGCGGGGGGGGGGGAGTGTAGAGAGAGATTTGCCTTTTTTGGAGAAAAAATATAAATTGACTAACTTGGTTGGTCAGTTCATTGATGGATGAGAATTCAGGTTTCTGACTTACACAGAGAATTGATTACTAATATTTGGTACTTTTAGGCTGCTCAAATGAAGGAACTTTATTATTACAGTTCAGGTCCTAAAATTGAAAACAACCAGATGGAATTTCAAAATGCAATACAATCTCACTAATTAGGTAACTCACTACTTAGTGAAGCTTTACGGTTTGCCTGCAAACTTTTGCTGTTGCATGGGTGATACCATCGAAGTGGTTTTCTTCACGAGAAAATTATAAATTTGCTTGCTGTGAACAGGCCAGCAGTCTTTGTCTTATTGAGAGCACCCTTCTTGTGCAATCCACATCCCAGGCGGCTCTAGGAGCTGTTCTCAGGGTCATCTAAAAGGGTCTACATCCATACATCCATACAATTGTGAAAAACCTGGGAAAGAAAATGTTTGGGGTGTAAGGTCCGGGGAGATCACTGACCAGCCTTTCCTGGGTGTCAGGAAAAGGAGAGCAGCCCTCATAGGCAGGACGCAGGAAGCACCCCAATTATGGTGAACCAGGGTGCGCATCACCTTGGCAGCTGCCTATCAGACTGAGCCCCACCACTGGGCTCCAGCCATGAGCCGGAGAGAAAGAGAAGAAGCCACATCTTTTCCAGGAATTTTCTAGGGTTAACTCGTGTAACCTCCATCTGCAAAGGTTCCCTGTAATTTCAGTGGGATCTGAGAAGAGAAAGGTTGGTGGCTGTGAGTAATGCCAGGAGCCGAGAATGAGCAAGGGCACCATCTGAGAGGCTACTCCATCCAACCTGGAAAGGAGGAGGAGGAGGAGGCGAGCTTGAAGGGGATGGAGTCTCCTGGCACACCTCAGCTTTGTGGCTGCCACTGTGACAGTTACAGGTAGGTTACAGGTAGGTGGTCCATTGATAAGGCCACCTCTTATCCCCTTGCCCAGCCCCCAGCTTATACACACAAGACCTCCTTTTCACGACGCGTTTTTTATTTTTAAACTGCGTTGGCTAAAGAACAGAATATAACAAAGAGAGTTGGAAGGGACCTTGGAGGTCTTCTAGTCCAACCCCCTGCACAAGCAGGAGACCCTATGCCAGACATGTCAAACACAAGGCCCGGGGGCCGGATCCGGCCCACGAAGTGGTTTTATGCAGCCCGCAAAGCCATCCTGGAAACAGTGAGGGAATGGCCCCCACTGCCTTGGCCCTGGCCCAGAGACCCTCCTTCTGCCCGAGACCCCCAGATCTGTCCCACTCCTGCCCAGGCCCCCATAGGCACCCTTGATGCCAACGATGCCCACCCAGTAGGCCATACACACTCCGGCCACGCCCACCCAGTAGGCCACACCCACCCTGGCCACGCCCACCTGGCCCCCTGAGGGCAACCACAATGCTGATGCGGCCCTCAATGAAATTGAGTTTGACACCCCTGCCCTATGCCATTCTGGACAAATGGCTGTCCCATAGGCAAGCTGTTCCACTGGTTGATTATTCCCATAGCCAGGAAATTTCTCTTTATTTCTACATTGGATCTCTCCTTGATTAGTTTGAAAAGTGAAAGAAAACTGATTTCATTTAATCACAAAGACATTTTTCCACCCTCCAACCGTAACTGATATTTACAAAATGGTTAGATATTATACTGAAAAAAATTTAAAATTTTCACTCATGGCCATGTTTAAAATGATACAATTTGTTTTTCAAACATCACTGTAAACAGATGAAATGTGCTAGAAAATATGAACTTACTTATTCATAAGAATGTAGCAGATTAAAATGATTCAAAACCACTAAAAACCGTACATATACAATAGTTTACCTGAAATAAAATGTGTTTGGATGGTCAACATTAAAATAAAACCACAATGGGAGCAGTTAAAGAGGGAATATGATTTCTTTTCAATAATGGCTTACAGGAACTTGTGGAGAAACATAACTTTTATTTTCTCAAATCTTCACTTAAAATTATACCGAAGCTTTCACTTCAGGTTTAGAGTTTTACCACATTACCATACATAAGGATTTCCTAATATGTGTATATCTCCTACCCATGTAAGATAATGTTGCCCTTATATCGAGCAAAACTGGACACCTCATCATTTTTGACCATCTCCTGAACCAGTGGTATTAGTTAAGAAGCACATATTGCAAAAAGAAAGTAACTGTCTTTTTGCAGTGATGTATTTCTAATGGGATTTTTTTTTGAGGCAGGCAGGAACAGAAAATTCTTGGACTGCAATCCTGTATAGAATTTAGCTGTGAGAAGCTCCCACTGAGGTCAGTGGGGCTTATTTCTGATTAGAAGTGCATATAATTCTATTGCAAAAGTCCAGAATGAAAAGCATATGCTGCCAATAAAATGTATTCTGTTTTTATTTTAACCTTGTCTACAGATGCCTTATAGGGACGCGGTGGCTCAGTGGGTTAGGACGCTGAGCTTGTCGATCAGAAGGTCGGCAGTTTGGCAGGTCGAATCCCGAGTGCCGCGTAACAGAGTGAGCGCCTGTGACTCATCCCAGCTTCTGCCAACCTAGCAGATTGAAAGCACGTAAAAATGCAAGTAGAAAAATAGGGACCGCTACGGTGGGAAGGTAACAGCGCTCCGTGCGCCTTTGGCGTCTAGTCATGCCAGCTACATGACCACGGAGACATCCTCGGACAAGCGCTGGCTCTTCAGCTTTGGAACGGAGATGAGCACCGGCCGCTAGAGTTGGAAACGACTAGCACGCATGTGCGGGGGAACCTTTACCTTTACCTTACAGATGCCTTGTGCCTGCTTTGCAGCAAAAAAAGCGGAATGGGGAAGGAGCTGTCATATTTACCACAGAGCAAATAAGATCATAACAGACCAGTATTTTCAGTGGTGGAAATCAATGTAGGTTGATTCTAGTCTATGAGAGATGGCATTTGTTAGTAAATATATTTGGTACCAATAAAGAAGAATATTTGTAGCTCAGGATTGGAATGAGGAGTTCTCGGTGCTCTCTGAGCTTTTTAATCAGTAACATTTAAATACTGTATGTATAAGCCTAATATATTTGAGGGGTCCGTGATGCTGTCTGGCCTTGGCTGTTTTCTCGCAGACATTTTATTGCCCAAACTAGCTAACGTCATCAGAGCTAAATGTCTATGGAGATTCTCAGTCATCCAGGTCATGGTTCTCCCAAAAGTGCTTTTCCAAAGGCAACTGGGCTAACTTTGTTTTTCTTTGAAAACATTTTGCTTCTCAGCCAAGAATCTTCTTCAGAAGCAAAGAAAGTCCAGCTGCCTTCAGAAAAGCACCTTTGGGACAATCATCAGTGCTAGTAACATCATTAGCGCTAACGATGTTACCTAGTTTGGATAATGAAATATCTGCAAGAAAATAACCAAACTCAGAGAGCACCAAGGACCCCTCAAATATATCCGGCTTATACGTATTTATGTTACTGATTAAAAGAAACTCCTATGGTGTCCAATAAGACTAAAAGCGATGATTAATTAAATATCGCAAAAATGCAAAATGACAGTGAAAATTCGACACACAGGCTACAGCAAACTTCCAAGCGCAAAAATAGCTAGCTTCTTGCCAGCAGCAAACTAATCAAAGCCATGTTAAAGTGGGGAAATAATCCATGTTTTCCTCTTATTCCCTAAAGGAGGGAGGGATCCGCGCGAAGCCGCCTGGGATCGACCTTGCCACTTTCCAGGAGCAACTGCCACAACTTCTCATCCTGCAACTTCATTTGTTATGTACGAGGTTCATATGTCCCTCCAATAAAGAAGTGATGCTTGATGTTTCCCAAACCTCATGCAGCAATTGAATAAAAAAATAAGATGATAGTAATAATAATAATAAAATAAGAGTAATAATCGTACTAACAAAAGAGAAAAGAGTTAAGGGGAAAGGAACATAACCGACAAACATCCCCCTGTACGAAGGGACCTCCCCAAGCTTCAGGTCCCAAAGTCTGAAAGATTCAGGACCCTAAGGAGACTCTGGTCTCAGGGAGAGCCTCGGTTTCAGAGACGTTCGGAGTTGCAGAGAAGACCCCCCCCCTCTCTCAGTTTAACTTTTATTACAGATTTTTTTAAAAAAAAGATAAAGATTTTTATACTAATGCAAACTAGTATAAAGTAAGAAAAAGATGAAAAGAAATCAAAGAGGAAGAAGGCCTACTCTCAAAAGTCTACTTTAAATAGGGTAGGGACCCACAGGGAACGGGAACAACAACAACAACAATCGAGTTGGAAGGGACTTTGGAGGTCTTCTAGTCCAACCCCTTGCTCAGGCAGGGAACCCTATACCCTTTCAGACAAATGGCTGTCCAGTCTCTTCTTAAAAACATCCAGTGTTGGAGCATTCACCGCTTCTGGAGGCAGGTTGTTCCACGGATTCATTGTTCTAACTGTCAGGAAATTCCTCCTTGGTTCTAGGTTGCTTCTCTCTTTGATTAGTTTGCTTCTTGTCCTGCCTTCAGGTGCTTTGGAGAAGAGCTTGACTCCCTCTTCTTCGTGGCAGCCCCTGAGATATTGGAGTTCATCCTCTTAGATCTTATGGGACCAGTGGAAGATGCTGGTCCTGAAGAGACTCAAGTCCACAGCCATGAAGGGCTTCAAAGATAAAAGTACCCCCTTGAACTGCACCTAGAAGCAGCCAACAGGTATCTCTAGGGATGCTCTCTTATACCATCCAACACCCGTATTTACCTGAGCCATTGAATTCGGCAACAATTGCAACTTCCAAATTCTTTCCCAAGACATCCCAAGCAGAGAGCATTGCCATAATCCAGACTTGTGATTTGGAACTGGAGGAAAAGAAGGTCCAAGAGTAGAGGGTTGTTTATGTGTGTGAGAGGGAGGGGGTAGCCATTCTCTAAAGCAGACATGTCAAACCCAAGGCCCGGGGGCCGGATCCGGCCCACGAAGTGGTTTCATGTGGCCTGCGAAGCCATCCTGGAAACAGTGAGGGAACGGCCCCCACTGCCTTGGCCCTGGCCCAGAGACCCTCCTCCTGCCAGAGACCCTCAGATCTGTCCCACTCCTGCCCAGGCCCCCATAGGCACCCTTGATGCAAACGATGTAGAGCTGGCCAAGCCCACCCAGTAGGCCATATGCACTCTAGCCACGCCCACCCAGTAGGCCACGCCCACCCAGGCCACACCCACCCGGACCCCTGAGGGCAACCGCCATGCTGATGTGGCCCTCAATGAAATTGAGTTTGACACCCCTGCTCTAAAGCTTTATGATTAAAAGATCAGGGCAGAGCCAAAGAGGGCTTTCACAGAGCCTCGACTAGAAGACCGCAGGAATTGCCATTGTGAAGTTAGTGACAGCCACTGATTTCATCCCGTTCAAAGGGGAAGCAGACAAATTCTGATTGTAGGAGCAGATCCCTACCCCCAGTGACCAACCCGGTGACTGTTCCAAGGTGTCAGGAGCACTTAGATGGCTCAGACTCTGTAGCTGCACCTCACCCCACCATCCTTTCCTGGCTTTGGGATACTTATTTGGATTCAAACCTCTTCCACCTCACACAGTCGCTCTGCCCGACTCTCCCCAAACTCCATCCCGTGAATTCAGCTTCAGCGGGAAGCGGCGGCACCTGAGTACATCTGTGGGTGACTCTCTCTGTTTCCCAGCATGCTCCCTCCAGGGGATTTCCAGCCTGTTTGGCTGACAACTTCCTTCTTGAGTTGATTGTCTATCTTTACCTTGATCCTGATCTGCAGGGAGAGCTCTGTGGTGGAAGAAAAAAGAAAACTGGGTGAAGATGCCACGTAATGCTAGAGAAGCGAAAGCCACATCTGCAAAGCACACGCTTGGAGTTTAACCGGCGTAAATCAGTGGCAAAGAGGAAAAAGTGCCTGGAATTGGCGAAGGGTCTGAAAAAGGAGATACTAACACTCAAGGAATTCCAACCTGAAAATAGTAGAAGGCAAACAGAATAAAATAGCTGAACAAAAACTTGATGATGCTCTGTAAACAACAACAGGAAGAACATAGGCACAAGGTGGGGAACAAAGACAGATTGCCAAGGAAGTGTGTGAGACTGCTTGGAATTGTAGAGAGATTGGTGAGAGATGCCCTGGGGGAAAAAGGGAGCTCCGAGGCTTTTGCAAATGCCCAAGAAAACCGGCCAAGAGGTAGCTGGCAGCTCCCCAGTTAGGTTAATTTAGCCCTAAGTCATGGCTGGATTGCCAGAAGGAACCCTGACTGACTTCTGCCTAGAAAAGAGGGGTAAAAAGGTGCCCCATCAGGTGTGGAAATCGCTAGTCTGCTGGGGCCCAGACTCTCGGCAACGTAGGCCGGCCCTGAGCAGCAACAAGAGGCCCACCACCATCCTTCTCTTTGCCCACCTCAGGAAATGAATTTGGGACTCTGCTGAGCTCCGAGGAGGACCCATTTCTTTTCACCTGTGTGCTTGTTTTTCTCATGAGATTTTGAGACAGCCCCTGCGCAGGTGTACCCACGGCTTTAATGCCACCTGAGATATCTGACAAATGGAAACACTCTAGATTTCCAAAGCTGATGCAAAGCTGATTGCGATTCCATTTCTTGCATGTCTAATTCTTTCCTTGTTCCTTGTGTGTCTAATTACACTTGGCCAATAAAGAATATCCATTCGTATGACAGCTCTGAGTCAGGGCAAAAAGAGCTGAGGCATCATAAGGGCAGCCTCTGGATGGCAGGTACTGAGCAGAGAGGACCGAGCAAGCACACAGGCAGGTAGGCATGGTGGAAGGCTATGGGAAGACGGCAATCAAAGAAAGTACAATTGATTGTGTCATTCTTGGTTCCTGACCAAGGCAGTGGACCAGCCACGCACACACTCTGCCTTGCCTTGGCAAAAGTGTCACAGCTACACATAACTGCAGCCGCAGCCCATCCTTCAGCATCACTCCTTCGGGCCATCACTCTGTTGATGGAAGTGGGTGTCTTGTTGCTCTCATTCCGGCATCTCAGAGTTTAGTTGGTGGGTAGAGAATGCAGGGGCTTCAGTTGCATCCTCTGGAGATTCCCGTAGTTCCAAGCAAAGGAAGGCAAGGAAAGAGGCCTTCCCATCCCTGCCCAACACACAGAGCTCACTGGAAGACTAGCGTTTGCTCACTGCCTTGGAAACAAAGTAGCTCCCTTGCCACAATGCTGGATTTTTGTGCCAGCATGCTTCTCGTGCCATAGAATCCCCTCGGCAACCAGCCTCAGCCTTGACATGGCCTGATTGAGGCGGGCTGTCCCCACCCTCCTGGCACCCACCGGGATCTTGCTTGACAGCAACTGTCCCGGAACACGATGGCTCATCTGGTCTCGGATTTGATCCCCAAATGGGGTGCTTGCAAAATTAGGGACCGTGTATGGCAAGAGGTGCTTCCCCCCACCACCACAAGGTGGGAGAGTTGGAGGCTCCTTTTCACCTGAAAATCTGTCCAGAGTTGCACTCACCATGTTCACAGCAACAACACAACAAAGCAGATGCTCTGTTTCTTTATTTTGCATCCCCTTGGAAGAAGCTGCTTATTTCTCTCCTGTATTTAAGTGGCCACAATCTCTGGCAAGAGCATCCTTGACTTAAACATCAGCAGTAAAAGCTATGCATGCTCCAAAATACTCTTTATGACCACTCTCTCTATTCCAAGGCTGAAGGTGGAGGGTTAGCTAGGAAAATGGCCAAGCCCTCCAGAGAACATCTGAACCCATGGTGGCGAACCTATTGCACGTGTGCCACAGGTGGCACGCAGAGCCCTCTCTGTGGGCACGCGCACCGTCGCCCCAGTCCTAGGCCTTCAGCTGGGTTTTATAAAACCTTTTCGCTTTAGGCCTCCGCCACCGTGTGCAAAAAAAAAAAGGTTCAATCAATCAATTTCAACTTCTCTCGTGTAAAAAAAAGATCTCGCAAAGTTGGAATTGATTGAACTTTTTAGTCCCACCCAGTCTGCCGTTACTACCGCAGCCACGCCCACCCAATGGGCCACGCCCACCCAATGGGCCACACGCACCCAATTGGTCACGCCCACCCAATGGGTCACGCCCACCCGGCACCCAATGATACATAAGTGGGTTTTGGGTTGCAGTTTGGGCACTTGGCCTCTAAAAAGTTCACCATCACTGGGAGACCAGAGCAGGTGTCAGGAGCCCCAGCTGAGACCTCCATGGGAAGTTCAGGGAAGGGGAGAACTAGGGAAGAAAGGGGCCATTTTGCTATTTTCCCCCACTTCCTCCTGGAGCTCTGCAACTTGGAAGGGGAAAAATATAATTTTTGAGTTTTCCAGGAAACTATCTTCTTCCTTAAGCACCTGGAAAGATGCCTGCCGTGCCTGGAGAGTTTTGTGCCAAAGCAGTCTTGCCTGTTTTGCATCTGTTATGTTAATCAGACACTGAAATGATGCCAGTTTACTTTTGCCAAACTTTTGGCAGCCAAGCGAGAGAAGGAAACTTCATTTTTGGGTGACCATGTCAAGACACACAATGCTGGACTAAAATGGATTGGACTCTGTGTTGTTCTTATATAGTTTTATTCTCGTGAATAAAGTGAGCCTTCCGTGGGCTTCTGTTGGAACAATATGCCATGGCTCTAGGAGGTCAGCCCTGGAGCTTCTGTTCCCTGTTGCCTGATAGTCCACCACAGCCTGAAAGCCCTTCTGTTACTGTACAGAAGGCAGAATAACAGAAAGGGGCTTTGGAGGTCCTCTAGTCCAACCCTGTACTCAAGCTGGAGACCTAGGCCTAGACCAGAGGTAGGCAACCTTGGCTCTTTTATGACTCATGAAGTCCATGAGTCATAAAAGAGCCGAGGTTGCCTACCTCTGGCCTAGACCATTCTGGACCAATGGCTGTCTAGTCTCTTCTTGAAAACCATCAGTGATGGAGCAGAGGAACCTTCTAGAACCAGCCTTCCTAGCAGCCACACCTGGGCATAGATCAAGGACCAAAAATTGCATCTTTTGGATGAGTCAAGGTGGGAGGATGCCCCAGTTCTCCACTGAAGAAAACGTGTTTTCGAAGGTGAGCCCATAAAGCAATAGTCATAGGAAGAGGAGATGCCTTGGTGGAGCAGTGGGCTAATGCCTCCTTAAGTAACAGCAGCTGCCTGCAATTAGTGCAGGTTCGAGTCCCACCAGGCTCAAGGTTGACTCAGCCTTCCATCCTTCCAAGGTAGGTAAAATGAGGACCCAGATTGTTGGGGGTAATAAGTTGACTTTGCAATAATGCCGCTTGGGGGGTGTGTGAAAGCCCTAATAAGCAGGCATATACATAGAATGAAGGCTACTGCTAAGCTTGTAAGCCGCCCTGAGTCTTCGGAGAAGGGCGGGATATAAATGGAATTAAAAAAAGAAAAGATGCGTTCTCCAGCAGGATGGCCCAAGCTGGCTTCAACTGCAAAAGATCCAGAACCACCAGCCAGGAACAAGCAGCCAAGGTGAGACTTCCTCCCATTTGCACTTTCCTGTGTCCTTGAAGGAGCTTGCTGCCTCCGAGTCTCAACAAGGTGCCCTTCATCGTCTTCCAGCCCCTCATAAAAACCAAGATGCTCTCTCTCCTCCAAACTAGAGAGACCTCCTGGTAAAGCTGCATTTCATCCCCTTGTAGCAACAGGATCTCTTTAAAGGAGGGGAAGTTGTGGGCAACACGTTTAGATGCCCCACAAACCTCCAGACACGGGGACCAAGGACTCCGGAGGGGGCTTCCCTTCACTCACTGGGTTCAAAGGGAAGCCAGAAGGCCATCTGGAGAAAGCCTGCTCTGGTTTGGGTTCCTACATAAAGCGGGGGGGGGGGGCGTCTTTATTGCACTCAATTCCAGCCACAGAAACACCCTGGGCGTTATCCCAATTCCAGCCTAGCAGCTCCCACATGAAAGCCCACCGACGGTTCAAACACCGGCTGGTTCCCACAGACCCTCAGCCACATTATGTGCTCCTTGTGCCCTGGAGCTGACTGGCCCTCCTTGGAACTGACCAAATTGGCCGATGTGTGTGTGTGTGTGTGTGTGTGTGTGTGTGTTGGTGTTGGGGGGGGGAATGTAAAAACCACACGTGGTAACTGCAAAGGAGGCGGGAAATCTGTTGTGTTTCTCAACTTTCCAAATGCTATTTTTTTTAAAAAAAAAAAAACACCATTTATTTAATCACCTGCCACATTCCAGAGTCAGCTCCATCGCCGCGTGGAAATGATGTCACCGAAAGCTACAGTGCTGATAGTTGGGGAAAACTCCAGGTCTACTGGGGAGCAACAGAGGAAGGCGGAGGAAGGCTGCTTCTAAGGGTGTCCATCAGTCAGGGAAAAGAGAGGGACACCCCCACCCACCCCCGAAGGTCCTCCTGCTTTTCTCCCCATCCGAGGAGAGGCCCCTGGGTTTGTCTGCAGCAAGAGGGCGGGGCGGGGGGGGCGCGGGGAGGGGTGTCCCACACCTTCCTCTGGGAGAGCAACCCGGTGCGCTTGCCAAAAGCGAAGCGCGGCGGCGTTCCCGAAGCGGGCTCCGAGCGCCCGGGCTCCTTAGAGCAGCGTTTCCCAACCTTAGGAACTTGAAGATGCGTGGACTTCAACTCCCAGAATTCCCCAGCCAGCTATGCTGGCTGGGGAATTCTGGGAGTTGAAGTCCACGCATCTTCAAGTTCCTAAGGTTGGGAAATGCTGCCTTAGAGACGCATCTCGCTTGGCTGCGGTCCCGCGCCTTCCAGCTCGTTAGAAAGATGCCGTGGCTGCTGGCTGCGCCCCAATCAATCTCTGCAATCAGCGCCTTTAATTAGGCTAATTAAATTGTATCAACCTCGCAGCCACAGCGTGCCCCGGATGCTGACGAGCGGCCAGCCAGCCAGCCCTTGCTCCAGCCGCAGCCACAGCCCTGCCTTCCTCCGCGCACCGGCAGCCCCGGAGAAGCGGCTGGGGAGAAGCGCTTCTTCCCCAGGGCCTTCTGGCCTTTCCCAGCCGGTGAAGCAGCCGCTGGTCCGGCTCGGCGGAGGCTGCCCGGGACGGCCTCCCCTTCTCCTCGGCAGGACCCGCAGCTCCGCCGCCGGCGGGAAGGGCGCGCCGGAGCGCAGTCCTGGGAAGGCTTGGGTGGCCGAAGAGGGGCTCCAACGTGATGGGCTACCCGGGGTGGGCACCGCTGGCTTCCTGGCGGGGAGACAAGCCCTCGATCTCCGGGCGAGTAAAGCTCCCCAGTGGCGTAGCGTGGGGGGGTGCAGGGGGGGCCGGGCGCAACATCTGGGGGGGGTACGCATTAGATGCATTTTACTTTAATTACATCAGTATTTTCATAACAAACAATACATGTGCTTAGGGAGTAAGGGTTTCTTTAACTAATCTAGTGGAAGAGACTCGAGTGCTAAAATCCACGGGTTAGGGGGCGCAAATTACTTGCCTTGCCCCCGGGTGCTGACAACCCACGCTACGCCACTGAAGGTCACACTAGGAGAGCTGAAACCGGCTCGCCCAGCGCCCGGGCACTTTGGACCCTCGCGAAATTGTGTGTGTGTGGTGGGGTGCAGACTGTTGCCGGGAGCGGGACCTGCGGGGAGAGAGGAGCCGAGAAGGGCTGATCTGGACGGCCCAGATCAGCCCTTCTCGGCTCCTCTCTCCCCGCAGGTCCCGCTCCCGGCAACAGTCTGCACCCCTCCACACACATAATTTCGCCATCTTCATCAGAGTATGAAGAGGGAAAAGGTTTCTAGCCCACGCACGTTGCCCGACATTTTTTTTTTCGGAGATGGTCCTTGACCGTTTGGCCTTTTTCAGCTTTGTCGCACCCCGTTTGAACTATATATAGTCAGAACCGTCTGCCCAGTCTGGTCCGTATTCTAAATAATAAAAATAAAAATAATGGTCCAGTTTTTATTTTCCAGCCTTTGGCATTACGTCCGTTACAGAATTGGCTTTTTCACAACTGCTGCAGCTGAAGGCATCAAAGGGAGATTTCAGTTTTGATCCTGCCTGTGTGTGTCATCTTATCAGAATTTCTCCCCCCCCCCCCATCTTTTTCAGGCAAAGGGGACGGGTGGCTTTCTCCCAGGCGCCAGCCACCCCATTGTGAGAGATTTTACTGCTGCTGTTTGCAATTGCTTTTGAGTTCACTGCCCTGAATCCCCAGTTCCTCATGGACTTGCAAGACAAGCCCTTAAGACGCTTCCCCTTCCAGCAGGAACGTTTCCCAATGCCCAGCGGTAGGGCAGAAAGGAAAAGATCATGCTGAGAATTTTTCTCCTCCTCCAAGACACAGGCGTGGGACTGAAGAAGAGACGGGAAGCCAAAGGAAATCAGAAAAATGGAGAAACCACAAATCAGTCAGAATGCTGCCTCTCTGTTCACACAAAACCCTCTCTTGGTTGCTCACCTACCCTAGAAGAGCTGGCTTGATACCACAAACCAGATTTTCCAGCTACCTTTTAGCCTTGCACAATTGCAACAAACCACAAGGTTGTGTCTCCCATCATCACAGCCATTATCTTTCAGGGACAAATACTTCAAATGGGGGGGGGGGGGGAAGGAGGAGAGCAGCAAGACTAGCCAACCAGATTATATCCAGTGTATCTGCTGGCAGAGCCGAGCAAGCCCATCCGGCGGAAGGCCCCGTTCTGGTTAGCGCCTAAATCCAACCACAGCTGTCACGTTCCCAGCCAGCCTTCGGTGAAACCGCACTGCCACCTGCTGGGCATCCGTTCACAACACCCACCTGCGCCTAGCAACTCACACCGAAGCCTCTGGGGCAGACATGTCAAACACAAGGCCCGGGGGCTGGATCCGGCCGGGGAAGTGGTTTCATGCGGCCCACGAAGCCATCCTGGAAACAGTGAGGGAACGGCCCCCACTGCCTTGGCCCTGGCCCAGGGACCCTCCTTCCGCCAGAGACCCTCAGATCTGTCCCACTCCTGCCCAGGCCCCCATAGGCACCCTTGATGCGAACGATGTAGAGCTGGCCACGCCCACCCAGTAGGCCATACGCACTCTAGCCATGCCCACAGTAGGCCACGCCCACCCAGGCCACACCCACCCAGCCCCCTGAGGGCAACCGCAATGCTGATGTGGCCCTCAATGAAATTGAGTCTGACACCCCTGCTCTGGGGCATAGAAGCACAGCAGCAAATTCTAAAATCATGCAGAAGTGTCGCCTTTTTTTACACTTGCATCACAACCCTGGAACGCGCATTTTCATCCCTCCACTCCTGCAAGTCCCTTTCCTCCCTCAGGAGCGGCGCAAACCCCAAGCCAGGTGGGAGGCTGTCGAAGCCCAGCCTGGCCCAGCTGCTCCCCACTTTCAGAGCGCTTCGGGAAGGAGAGAGGCACCCTGTCCCAGTGCTTACCTTCCCCTTCCATCTGACCTGGCCAGGATCGGGCGCAGGGTTCTTTTTCCCCCAGCCCTTCTACCTCGAAAGGGGGCAACGCAGGAGCCGAGCTCCAAAGAGAGCGCCCGGATGGGCAGGGTGGAAAGGACAGCCACACACTCACAACCGTTCTTGTTGGGTTTATTGAACTGGTACAAGAGGCGGGAAAAGCATTTGTAAAGTTTGCAAGCCAATAAAGGGAAGAGATCCCTCTTCACAGAAGAGTCAGCGCTTCCGTCTAAACTGGAACTTATAAATTGCTGGCTGATTTACAGTTTCCTTCTTCAACTTCACTCTCTCTGTTTTGTCCTGAAATCAAGAAGAGAAGATTCCCTAGGCAACCTGCTCTGTCAAAAGCCCGGCCACTGCTTCCAGAGAAGGGCTGGGTGCCCAGACCAGCCCTCGGCCCCATCAGCCAGCTGCTTCCCCACAGAAGAAGCACAGGGTCTTCCCGAGCTGGTGGTCAGATGCATCCCTTAAGGACGAAATGCCAGAAGGGAAGGAGGTTGCTGTTTCCATGGCCTGCAAGGGGGAGCAGAGGCCGCCTCCTGCGGGGCCCATAAGCAGCCATCCTCACCAAGAGATCTTTCCGGGTCTGGAGCTTCTGCGCAATGACAAACAACTTCCGCTCACGCTCGATGCGCTGCCTCAGCAGGCTGTACTGATTCTTCCTCTGGCGGGCCAACCTCTGGAGACAGAGAAGAGAGAGGCCATTCTTTTCACCCAGGTGCTCCCAAAGGCCGGGCAGGCCTCTCCTTGCAACCAGGTCCTTCTGCAACTGGGCTGTCAAGGGAAGTCCCCAAAATCATGCAAGTCTGCAAGACAAGACGGCTGGGGCAGGACCACCTAACGGAAGCGCTCTGAAGCTGCAGTCAAGCGACGCTGCTCTGGCTTTGCAGGAGGAGAACCAGAGGGGGCAGGGGCTGGCTCACCCCAGCAACAGGGCTGTCCATTCCTGCTGCACCCGTGCCCCAGCCCAAGCATTCCTGACACAACCCATCATGGCAGGTGTGGGCTAATTAGCACCAACACTCAGGACAGATCCAAACTTGTTCCCCTGTAGATGATGATGACTCAAGTCTCCTGGGAGAGAAGAAAACCCACCAGTCTGAACTAGTCTAGGGATGTCAGCAATAAGCCAGCCAGAGAGAATGGGAGCTTATCATCATCTGTTGAAGTTCCCTCCCCCTCGGTGGTTCTAGGCAACCTTCACATGTCCCCACATCGCATCTCCCGCCGGGTCCTACCCATCCCAAAGGCACCCTGGTGCAACTCCATTGCAGCTTCCGGAGCTAAGTTCCCTCCACTCCAGCTGTACCGGAGGAGACCAAGTGAACAGCAACAACCCCACATGCAGAGGAAGCAGCTGCATTCAGCCCTGAAAGCGGCTTCCCTGGCAGATCAGCCTGAAATCCACAACAGGAGGGAGAAGATTTGCACTCTTCCGTAGCTCAGCTGTTCCCTCCAGCCGCCATGCCAAAAGCCTTCTGCCAACGGAGCAGTAAGACGCCACCGAGAGTCAAACCTGGCGGCGGTCCTGTTCACCTGCCACAAGCTCATTGGAGTCCCTTGAAAAGGGTGAACAGCCACTTCCCATCACCTCCCAGATGCCACTTAAGACACTGGAGTCGGTCACTTCCTTCTGAAGCATGTTTTACAAACCACAAAAAAAACCTTGAGTCTGGAGAACCCAAGAGGACTTTGTCCATCCTGACCTCTTCCTACATGTTGCCCCCTCCAGGAGGAGGGGATTGAAGGCACACTGGGAAGAGCATAAACCTTTTCCTCTGTTCCAGTAGAAGAAAGGCGAGGGCCTACTCAGCTTTGGCACGTACAACTGAGGTGTCCTGTCCACTCCCAACGACTTCAGGTATCCGTACAAATTTGCTCCTCCTCCCGCCCCCGGGTGCAAACTGAGACCAAGAGAAGACTCTTGGCATCCAAGAAGCTTTAGAATATCAGACCTGTAACTGTCCATCAGTGGTGATCCCCGAAACAGCGTTTTTCTTCAGGGTTTCAAGGGTCGGCCTGTTGTAGACTCTGCTGACCAGCTCCGGAGCAGTGTTCAGATGGAGAGCAACATCAAACCCTTGCACTGAGAAAAGGACAGGTTGGTTTTTCATAATTAGTTGGGCCCTCCCTCCCTGACTCCCAGCTTGCAAACCAACTGAGGCCAGCCTTAGGCTTACAAAGGAAATGTGCTGCACCAAGGGGAAAAGGCCAAACAACCCAGGCATGCTACTTCACTTAGAAGAGCTTCAACAGAGGGAGAGCAGAAGCCGGTTGCATTCTTCCTTTGGGAGTCCCTAATCTTCTTAAAAAGGTTCGCCATCTCAAGAAACCATTATTCTAGACAATTCCTACTGATATTGAATACCAACAAAGTCTTGAATACCTTGAGCCTTGGAAGTTTCACCAATCTGTTTTAGGTGAATTGCAATTCAGCTAAACTGAAAAACTTGCTAGTTCTGAGTTTTGGCTGAGACAAAAGGGTGAATACAGTGGATATAAAACCACCACACACCCCTGTCAAATGCAAGGATTTTGACATGTAAAAAAAATCAGATCGAGATAAAATCATTTCAGGATTTTTTTTCACCTTTAATATAACATATAAGCAATTCAGTTGAAAACAACTGAAATCTTTTAGGAGGAAAAATAACAATAAAAAGATACAATAACATGATTGTTTAAGTGTGTTTAAGGGATGTGGCCGTGTTCAGAATTAACCAATCATGTTCAGATTTATGGTAAATAGTCAATACATAAAGGTAGGTAAAGGTTTCCCCACACAAGCATGCTAGTCGTTTCCAACTCTAGGGGCCGGTGCTCATCTCTGTTTCAAAGCCGAAGAGCCAGCACTTGTCCAAGGACGTCTCTGTGGTCATGTGGCCGGCATGACTAGATGCCAAAGGCGCATGGAACACTGTTACCTTCCCACCGGAGTGGTCCCTATCTTTCTACTTGCATTTTTACGTGCTTTCGAACTGCTAGGTGGGCAGAAGCTGGGATGAGTAACAGGTGCTCAGTCTGTTACGCGGCACTCGGGATTCGACCCACCAAACTGCCAACCATCTGATCGACAAGCTCAGTGTCCTAACCCACTGAGCCACCGTGTCCCTCTAGTCAATACATACCTGTCATCAATTAAATTGACTCTGATCAAGCCCATATAAAGTTCAGCAGTTCCTGCAGGATTTTTTTTTGACATTTACTCAATTGCCTCTTAGCAAAAGCAATGGTCTGCAAAGAGCTTACAAAGCTTCAAAGCAATTTTCCTGGCTGAGGAATTCTGGGAGTTGAAGTCCACAAGTCATAAAAGGGACAAGTTTGAAGACCCGTGCTTCAAAGGGATCTCATTATTGCAAGGTATCAGCCAAGAGAATGGTACAAAACCATTTCCAAGGCATTGGATATATCATGGAACACAGTGAAGACAATGATCAACAAGTGGAGAACTTATAACAATGACATTACCAAGAACTAGAGGTCCTTCCAAAATTGATTTTTAAAAATGAAGAAAACTGGTCCAAGAGGCTGCCAAGAGGCCCTATGGGAACGGTTTTGCCATTGCCGGCAATAGGGTGGGCGCGGCTTCTGGATGACGGAACGGCAGTTTGACACCCCTGCCCTATAGCAACATTGAAGGAGATACAGGAATTTCCAGCAAGTTATTTACTACATGTGACAACAATCCCCTGTATTTTTCATATATCTGTGCTGTGGAATAGGGTGGCAAGACAGAAGCTTTTTCTTACCCCAAAAAAATCCAAGACCAGCTAGATTTTGCAAAAAATTACCTTAAGTCTGACAAAAGCATGTGAGAAAACATGTTACATTCTGATGAGACCAAGTTGAGCTTTTTGGCCATAATTCCAAAAAGTGTATTTGGTACAAAAATAATATTGTGCACCATCAAAAATACACTATACCCACAGCTTCCTTTGGGGCTGCTTTTCTTCAGTTGGAAGAAGGGCTTTAGTCCAGCACAAGGAATAGACAGTTTCAAACCTCTGCTAAAATGCTGAAGATGAAGAGGAATTTCACCTTTCAACAGAGTGACCAAAGGCATACCTCCAAATCAACAAAATAATGGCTTCACCTGGAAAACATCAAAGTTTTGGAATGGCTCAGCTAGAGTCCAGACCCAAATCCAATTGAAAATGTGTGGGGTGACCCGAAAAGGGCTGTGCACCGGAGATTCCCTCACAATCTGTCAAAAAGTACTTCAAGAAAATATTACTTTAAGGGTATGCACGCTTATGCAACCTTGTTATATTTTTTCTTCCTAAAATATCTGTTCTTCAATTGAACTGTACAGCTTATATGTTATGTTAAAGGTGGGAAAAATCTGAAGTAATCTATCTTGGTCTAATTTTTTTTACATCTCAAAAAGCTGGCATTTTAACAGGGATATGTTAACATTTTATATCCATTTGCCCTTTTCTTTCTCAGAACTAGCAGGTTTTTCAATTTAGTTGAATTACAACTCACCTAGAAGAGATTGGTGAAATTTCAGAGACTTAAGATGACAAAACCACAGGCTTTTTCTCTTTTGTGTGCATCTCTAGTTTTCACCTCAGCTAGCCTTTATAAAAAATTCTTAATATTGGATCTGGAGTTGTTTCTTTCCTCCCGTGGGCACCCCCCCTTTCCATTTTTCTTTTATCTTTTTAGATCGCAAGCTCAAGGACAGAACCATCATTTTGATATTTGTAAGTCACTCCTTGTGAGTTAGTGATTAGAATAAACGACGTTAGCATGAATTACAATTTGCTGCAATTCAGTTGCCTGTTGCTGGCAAGCCTGTCTGCCAGACAGGAAACATTTCACAGAACAGGGTTTTATTTTTAAGCAGCACCAACAAGGCAACCCTGCTCCTTTTCCTCCAGCATTCTACCAGAAGGCCAAAATCCACTTAGGCAGGTTTGTCCATACCCAGTTAGGATATGGTGCTGGAGAAGACTGCTGCGAGTCCCTTGGACTGCAAGGCGATCAAACCGGTCAGTCCTAGAGGAGATCAACCCTGACTGCTCTTTAGAAGGCCAGATCCTGAAGCTAAAACTCAAATACTTTGGCCACCTAATGAGAAGGAAGGACTCACTGGAGAAGAGCCTCATGCTGGGAAAGGTTGAGGGCAATAGAAGAAGGGGACGACCGAGGAGGTGATGGCTGGATGGAGTCACTGAAGCAGTAGGCGTGAGCTTAAATGGACTCCAGAAGATGGTAGAGGACAGGAAAGCCTGGAGGAACATTGTCCATGGGGTCGCGATGGGTCGGACACGACTTCGCAACTAACAACAACAAATACAGATTTAATTCCTAATCCCTTATTCTTTTCCCCAGCCATTGGTAAAATAAGTTCCAAGTTTAAAAGTACTCTGTTAAACAGTTAACAACAACAAAGTCAGGGGCAGCCGCCAACCAACACACACACACACACCCTCTTACCTTCCTCCTTGGTGTCAAAAAAGAACACGTGCTTATTGGGCTGCTTCCCCTCGGCGTCCAGCAGGTGGAGCTCCGACTTCAGCTGCTCGATTTTCTGTGATTACAAAGATGCCAGGCCAGAGTGGCCAAACCGAGGCTTGGGCAGCTGCCTCCCCCCTCCGCCGCCCCCCCCCAGCACAATTCGGAGGTCGGGCATCGGCTCCCCCTCCCACCCCCAAAAGGCGACCCTGGGCCCGGCCGCAGCAGCTGAACAAGGAGAAGCCGGGAGGACTCCCGGCCTGCAACCGCCATCCCTCGCAGCGCCAGGACCGGGTTGGAACTGGCCGGCTGGACCGCAGCGCCAACAGGCGGAGAGACCTGACCGGCGGCCGGGGGAAGGGGGTGAGCCCAGCGGCCGGGGTGGGGAGGGGAAGGGGGGTGGGGTCTCCTGACCTGGACCTCGGCCACTCGCTTCATCTCCACGTACTTCAGGTCCTGCGTCTTCAGCAGCTTCTGCTGCTCGGGCGGGCAGTCCTCTTCCTGCCGGCGGATCACGTGCGCCCCGTCCTGCCGGCAAGGCAGCGGGCGTCGGGCTCCGAGGGCGGGCAACGGGCGCCCGGCACCCTTTCGGCCCCCCTCGGCCCCCCCCCTGCCCCCCCCACGCCCCCCCCGGCCGGCCCCCCACCTGCAGCCGCTCGCGGCTCATCCGGAAGTAGAACTCGTCGGGGTTCTTCTCCTGCGCCCGGCGGCGCAGCGCCCGCAACGCATCCCGCTTCTTCTGGAAGTCGCTGCGGGGAAAGGCGCGCGGTCAGCAGCCCCGGGGAGACCCCCCCCCGTCCCCCCCTCCCCGCTCCCCCGGGAGCCCCGTCACTCACGCGGCGCGCAGCCGGTAGTCGGCCTTCTTCTCCAGCAGCCCCAGGGCCTTGCGCGAGGCGAGCTGAGGGGAAACGCACAGTCAGGGGGGGGTGAGAAACAGGGCCCGCCGCCGCCCCCCCCGCCGTACCCCCCCGCCGCGCCCACCTGGCCCCGCTCGAGGTGCTGCCGCTGCCGCGACTTGGCCGCCTTCGCGAACGCCGCCATGACTGCCGCTTCCGGCGGAAGTCCCGCCCAGTCCGCGCTACGCAGGCCCGAGAGGCGGGGCCTGAGCCCCTCGCCCCGCCCCCTCGCCCCGCCCCGGGCTCCCTCCGACGCTCCCAACCTGCTGGGCGGGGCCGCGCCTCTGGCTCCGAAGCCCCGCCCCCCACACATACGTGTGGCGGCGGCCCCGCCCCCGCGCTCCGAGGCCCCGCCCTCCAGGGGGCAAGGCGGGCGGGTGGCGTGGCCGCTCGGACTCGGCGGGCTGCCTCCCACGGGCCCCGTCGCGCGCCGGACCGCTGCGGGTAAGAGCGGGCGAGGGGCGGCGGGGGCGCGTTGCCGGCGGCTGCAGCAGCGGGGAGGCTCGGGCGATCGAAGGGGGGGAAAGCCGCCCCTTTGTCCCTTTGTTCGCGCTTCCCCTCCTGGATCTATATGCCCGGGGCGGAGCGGCCGACGCTGGAGCCCGAGTGGGTCGTCGGAGGCGGAAAGTGCCCGGCGGCAGTTTGAATGGGGATGGGGAGGCGCGGCCGCTCGGCCTGGCGTTTCCCCTTCGGGCTGTCCGAGCAGAGCAGGGGTAGGCAAGCTCGGCTCTTTTAGGACTCGTGGACTTCAACTCCCAGAATTCCTGAGCCAGCATAGCTGGCTCAGGAATTCTGGGAGTTGAAGTCCACGAGTCCTAAAAGAGCCGAGCTTGCCTACCCCTGGACCAGAGCCTCCCCAAGTGCGGCGGCCCAGAGGGGCTTCTCGACGGAGCCGATCTCCTCTTTTCGGCTGGGGCGGGGTCTCCGCAGCCTGCTCGGCTTCGGGAGCGGAGGACGGCCGGCCCGAGGTCTCCGGGAGGGGCGAGGCTGGCGGACGGGGGGGGTTGAGCCGCGGACGCCCTTCTCGGGTCACCCACTTCAGTCCCAGGAGATTCCCCTCGTTGCTCTGCAGGCGGACGGGGCAGATTTCCCGTCTCCCCCCTCCCCGTTAGCGAGGGACCTGGTCCCGCCGGCCCTGCCGGGATTAGAGGCTTCCTTCCTGGAGGCCCCGAGGGGGTCCGGGGGGGCCGCTTCCCTCCTCGCTCTGGAGCTGTGGGCGAAAGGCAGAGGGGGCACAAGTTGGCGACCGTCCCTCTCCCATCCGCTGCCAGCAATGCCGCGATCTCTTCGTGAATCTTGGCTCAAACCTTCTCCATTCCCGCTGCCCCCCCCCTCCGCCAGTTTGGGTTCTTTGTTCTTCGGTCAGTTTGAAAACTGCAGCTGGAACTGGCGGAAAGCGAGTGCCCCGTCAGCCCCGCTGCCTCCGTCGAAGGGTCTCTGCTGCTTAGGAAGTTGGCTGCTTATCTCGGTCGCAGGAGGGGGAGACAGACTTCCTTACCAAAGGCTGCTAAAAAGTTGAGCCCTCGAGGAGTGGGGCCAGAGTCTCGCCCTGGAGGTGCCCGCTTGGCATCTTACCAGGTGACCCGTTGTGCTGCTTATTCCTAAAGGAGCTTCTGGAGTCCCAGCTGGGGAGAATTTCATCTGGGAGGTGTTGGCTACTATTGCATCGCCAAAGAGCGGTGGTTCCTTGAAGAGATAATTGGCGGGTGTGTGTGTGTGTGCTTCGTTTTCATTTGTGAAAATGAAAAGTTCATGCTAGGAGGAAAAAAAAACAAGGTGAAATTGTAATACTTGACTCCAGAGCATTTGCATGCCATTTTCGTGTTGTTACTGTGGGTGTGTTAAGATCCTGACCAGGGTCCCTCTCCAGCATGCGGTTTTTCATCGGAAAGCAGAAAGGCTTCCAGCTTCAGGAGGATTTTAGTAGAAGACTCCAGTCCCAGGAACCAGCTGTTGTTTGGAGGGTGGAGGTTTCCTTATTGGGGTGCTGGCTGGGTCAGCATAAACTCCATGCCAACAGGGTCAAACCACGTTGATGAGAGACTGTTTGATTTCCTCCTACCATGTATTTCTAAATGGGGTGGCATTTGCAGGATTGACATAGAATACGATTTGGTGACCAGAATCAATCTTCAAAGGGATCTCAGTAGATTTGACACTGGGCCCTCTCTGATCATACGCAGTCCAGTGGTGAGAAATGTGGCATTCTGCATTTAAATAGGGAAAACCAGATGCACAGTAAAGGACATTTGTCTCACCAACAATGTGTGTGCGAAGGCCTGGGTGTCCTAGGAGACCAAAAATTAAGTCAGCAGTGCAGCCACTGTAACCTTGGGATGCATTAACGGGGTTGACGGAGCAGTTTTCCTCTATGTTGAACTGGTCAAGTAGCACCCGGTTTGCAATACCAGATATTCGATATTTTGTGACTAGTGAGCAATGCTTTCTTCTCACAACACACTGGATTCCAGTGTCTCTGGCAGCTGGGGGTGCCTGGAGGAGACTCCATGTGTGGTGGGGGCATTTGTGAGACTCAGAGATAGCAAGCCAGCTTAGCTGCTGGCAGAACCCTGCCGTCTTCTGTACAGTCGGACCTGTTTCCCTGGGGAACGCTTGAGTCCTCTCGCAGGCCAGGATCTAAGTGCCTAATTGAAAACTGTTCGATCTCCCCATGTGCACATTCGCAAAATGAGCAATTTGCCTCCTGCCCACTTGTAGCTATTTATTTCAGATTGCCAGGTTCTACAACAACCCTGGACGGTGTACCCTAAAAACCCCTGGAGGATTTCAGAGCTTTTTCCAATGCAGCCACGGTGGGAGCCAATCGTACTGGGGGGGAGGGGGGGAATAGATAAAGCCACCAGCTCTGGTGGCCCTTGTATGTTTCCTGCTGCAAAATGGGCTGCCAGGGCAGCTGAAATCTCTGGCCAAAGAAAACAGTGGCTGGGAAATGGAGTACAGCAGCTATTGAATCCGTTCTCTGCTATTCCTAGAGCAGCAGGCTCGTTCTCTGGGGCCACACTGCATTCCGTAGGGGATTCAACCCGAGGAACGGTGCCAAGGAGCAGCCAGCCTGGAGACGGACTTGGCTGTGAGGCACTGCTAAGACTAACAGTTTCTGGTTGCTGGCTTTCAAAGCAGAAAAGCCAGCTCAAGCCCACAGCTTCCTGCATGGCATCTGTAGCACCTTGAGATGCCTCCACACACACACACACCTCCCGATCCTCTGGCCAAGATGCTGAAAGCTTTCTGAACTTTTGGTCATGGCAGCTCAGAGCCTGGCTGGGTCTTTCCAAACATGAAGCATGGGGTTGGGGTTAGTTCTTTACGATGCTCTCTGGCCTGGTCGGTGCTTAGGGTGGAGATTGGCCCCCGTTTTTGTTGTTGCTGCCGCTGCAAAGATTATCCTTGGAGAGAGTTGTCCTTGCTCTGCTTCTGGTATCCAATCCAGCCAAAGTGCCATGTCCTTCCAGCTGGGGACAGGTTGATACTTTCCTAGATTCCTCTGGGGGGATGAGGTTGCAAAACCGGCCCCACAGTGTTTGGGTCAGGGTCTCTGGAGGCATGAATCGCGTCTCCCTTTTGCTTCTACATGGACCTCGTGCTGAGGCACCTGAAAGAGGCTTTTGAGACTCAGGCTGGATGGCAAGGCCATGCAAATGGATGGGATTGCTCTTTCCCCTCCTTGTCTGCCTCCTTGGGTGCAAAGGCCATCTGGACTCTCACGTATCTTCAGTTACAACTCAAATAGGAAATTGTGGTCTGATTCCAGGCGATGGAGTCTGGGTGGGGCAGCCCATCAATCCTTTCTCCAGACACTCCCCCCACTCCTGAGTTACTCAGTCTTTCAGGACCTGGATTTGCAACAGGAGTAACCATAAACTTCTTGTTTAAAAAGTTCTCTTGCATTTATCCTAGACTCACTTGACAACCAGGTGAAATTGAAGATCCATGCAGTGAATCGCCCAATGAAGCAGATAGTTTATATCAAATAAATAGTGGCCTGAAGAGCAGGTTTGGCAGAAGTACAGAGAAGCCCCCTGCGCTTGAGGAACTTCTCCCACCCAGACCGAGCCCCTGAGGTTGCAACACGGGTGGCAGAGACAGGCAACCTCTCCAGAGCCCCTTCTTTTGAGCCTTGTGGGCTTGGGATCTATTTTGAGGCTACTGAAGAAGCCACTGTATCCACCAATTCACCCCCAGCCCTGGGCAGGTTGACTCAGTGGTCTGGAATGTTCTCTTTCCAGATCTTTCCACCCCATCTCCCCCCCCCCCGCCCACCGCCAACCCGCCTTCCCAGAGAAACCACCTCTTTTGTTGTCAGATGAAGCCATTCCCTCAGAGATCTGGAGTGATTCCCATGCAGAAGCCGAGGTCTTGCTCAGAGAGGCTTGGCCCAAGGCTGCCTGGCTTTGCTTTCGCAATGTGGCTTCCCTTTTCTCCCTTCCTCCCAGCTGCTGATTCATTTCACAATCTCACACAGGGCCAGTGTGAGTCTTAAGGTCTCAAAGGTAGCTCCCTGCAGCCTCCGCCAGGCTCTGTTCTGGTTCCCAGGTGGGGAATGGAACTCAGCGCTTGCTTTGTGCTGTATCTGCTGCCCTCCTGGGTGCCAGGCTCCGCTGGGCCTTCGGCAGCCTCCTGGCCTGGCCTTGATCCCCACCTGGGGTGAGGGGGGGGATGGGTGAATAGCTAAGGCAAATGGAGATCATCTTGGCGGTCATGGCTGTGCCAGGGATCCACGTCAGCAGCCCCATGAGAGTGTTGGGAATGTGCTGTTTCTCCTTTTGCAGCCCTGGATTTCCCAAAGGTCCCTGGCTGGGCAACATGAAAAGGAAAAAAATAAATAAACCAGATTTAAGTCATGCTGCATTTGTATGCCAAGAGAGAGGCCGCAAGCTTCCAATGCTGACCAACTTCCTGTGCATGGCTAAGTAGGAAGAAAGTGTAGGCTGCAGAGTGTAGAGTGCAACTGCTTTCTTTTGGGCAGCCCAGGGCCTCAGACACACATCCAAAGGCTTCGTGCTTTGGCAGGGTCATTGCTGCAGGTTTCGGCAGACGGCGTGGGAGCCACAAGGAACCGCAAGGGGGTCTGTCTACAGCGATCCCCTTGTCAAGGACTCAAGGCCTCTGTGAGCACACAGTTAAACCAACTGAACGTTAATCTTCAGGAAGCAGCCCTCCTGCTGCAGTGGAGCCTCTCCTCAAGACACCCCATTTTTCTGTGTCGGGGGGCTTGCTACAAATGCCTGGATGCTCCCCCTCCCCTCCCAGCGTGCTGGCTTCTGCCAAGCGCAGCTGCTGGCTTGAATCTTCTGCTCTCTTTCCTGCTTTCACTAATGCCTGGCATCTCTCAGACTAAAAATACTGGTTCCAGATTAGAAGGTCCTTCTGTGGTGACCCATCATACGGGTGCCTGGAGGGTCCAAAGCAGCTGGCCAAAGACCTTGGCCTCCTCCCGTGTTGGAGGCTGCCCTTTTCCACCTGCTCTCTCTGTCATCAGGGCATGCCTCCCTATTCTTTCCCAGGCTGCACAGCAACCAAAATAGACTTGGGGATTGTGACAGACAGCTATGTTACTCTTCTGCCAGCCGTGTATTGATTCCACCCCTTTATGCTACACTTGGAAAGTCATTAGGGTGTTCGTTGGAGTGTGTGTGTGTGTGTGCGCGTGTGTGTAGAGGATCACCACCTTGCCTAAAGAAAGGAGTGGGAGAACCTGTCTGGGACTGAGGAAGATCACCTGCTCTTTCTCCATACAAAGCTGCATCTGTAGCCCCCACCTTTTCTCTCACTCAGCCACTGAACTGTCAGGAACAAGGAGCCAGGATAGAGTTCAAAAGCAAATTTATCCTATGCAGTCTATTCATTCACAAGGACCTGATCTACTAATAGTCAGTGTGAATTGGCGCCAGATAAGAGTCAAGGGACTTCAAGGGAGGCTGGACTTAGGTCTCTTTTCAAGGGCACAGGGACTCCGGACTGAACCTGGTCATCTCCTACAGAACTGCCTTTTAAAGAGGGCTTTCAATCTCTCAAGAAGAGCCTCGAACCTCTGTTACCGCTTTAATGCCTGCTTTTCACCTCTTTCCTAGGCAACTCCATACTAGAGCTTGGTGGAAAAGGGTATGTGCTGTGCATCAGTTGGGAGCTGCCAGTATATCTCTTTTAGTTCAATTCTAGAGAGAGGTTTAATATTGTTGCATCTGTGTGCATTTTAAAGGGCTAGCAGATGAAAGATTACAAGAATTCACAGATACCATTATACCCACACCCTTCTTTAGAATGACAGGCATTCAGTTATTTGGTAGTTCTGAGCATTGCGACTGACCTCGCATTATGTGTCAGTCAAAAAAATTTCCTGCACCATTGTACTGGCCAAGAAGCAGGTCTGCCCTTAACGCTTTATACAATGCATTCTTGTGCTTTATGACATTGGCTTGAACACCTTGACCCAACTTTGCAAAGTGAAGGAAAATTGCTTGAATTTCTGGGTCCTTTTTGAACCCCAGTGTTGCAGCAGCTACAGACCCCATGGAGCACTGGGGCTCAAGTTGCCACTGTTCTTTCAGCCTCTTGTTTTGAAAGCTCTGAAGTTGCCTTGCCAACTGTCAAAAGTCAAGACTAATTTGGATATGACTCCAGTTGAATCCCAAGCACGGCAGAGCTTTCCAATTGGAGAGAAGCCCTTTCTGATAGCTGAAGAGGAGGCTGAAGGTCAGGTGGGGTGGGGAGGGGTGGGCTAAAGTCAGACCATGTACCCAATGTACGAAGCACGGCTGATATTTGACAACAGGGTAAATAAACGCTGACATTTGGTTTGTAAAGGCCTTTAAAAAGTGGAGGCAATATGGAGGTAAACCCAAATGCAATCCTCATTATTCTCTTCTCTGAAAACTCCCATGGTGACCAAATGAAAGCGGACGGATGGGTGAGGTTGCTCCCCCCCCCCACCTAGACCTTCTCCACACTGTTGTTTAGAGGTTCATGAGTGCAAAAGGTTCGGAACAGATTGTCAGTGGGGGGGTTTCCTGCCCCTGGATTGGGTCCTCTGGTTCGGAGTGGCCCGTCTCTTCTGCCTTTGCCTGTGGGGATGGCTGTCATCCGCATGTCTAGGTGGAGGAAGGAGGGACAGGGCAAAGATGGAAAAATCCCCCTCACACTTTTCCCATTAAAAACGTAACAGTTAATTTGGGTTTTGCCTTTTGTGACCAGGGGATCCTGGTCTTGGATGGTGCTGACTGATTTTTGGTACCCTTTGCGACATACGCCACCGAGCCAATGTTCTTAGTGGCATAGAGGGGATCCAGGTGGATCTGGCCTCAGGTTTTCCATTGGTGCCCCGTCACTCCTGCCACGGAAGCTCTCCCCAGCTTAGAATGTGGAAAAACAAACTTGCTCCCTCGGATGTGTCAGTCTGTCTCCTCGGGTGAATCAGGCGTGGCGCCGGCAGGTTTATGTTTTGCAACTGCTTTTCTGCCCAAAGGTGAAACTTTCAGCAGAGCAGGAAGCTTCCTTGTGGATTTCAAAATTGCCCTCCCTCCCTGAGGGCTGGCTCTGTGGCTCTTAGACCACGTTCAGCCTCAACTCAGTGGCTGTTTGTTGAGAGCACCCCTTCCTGCTAGGTGCTCACCAGTCATGGACCAGCAGGTGCCAGATCAGCAGCGCCCTCTCCCCCCCCCAAAAAAAATCCCTTTATACTTGAACGCCTACCCCCAATTGTAAGGATGTATGCAAGAAGGTGATGCCATAGGCCAGACATGTCAAACACAAGGCCCGGGGGTCGGATCCGGCCCGCGAAGTGGTTTCATGTGGCCCGCAAAACCATCCTGGAAAGAGTGAGGGAACGGCCCCCACTGCCTTGGCCCTGACCCAGAGACCCTCCTTCTGCCAGAGACCCCCAGATCTGTCCCACTCCTGCCCAGGCCCCCATAGGCACCCTTGATGCGAACGATGTAGAGCTGGCCACGCCCACCCGGTAGGCCATACGCACTCTAGCCACGCCCACCCAGTAGGCCACGCCCACCCGGCCCCCTGAGGGCAACTGCAGTGCTGATGCGGCCCTCAATGAAATTGAGTTTGACACCCCTGCCATAGGCCCTGTAGGGCAGGTTGGAGGAGCCATGTGAAAATTTCAGTGCAGATGTTGGTTTATTTAACAGTGTCTATAGCCTAGTGGACTCTGGGCAGTGCACAGTCGATCAACAGAAGTAGAATAACACAATAATGTAATGGAATAATCTGTCCACCCATAATCACACAACCATAAATCCTTATAGTCAGCTTGGGCTAAGCTCTGTTGAATCTCATTGGCTTTATCTGCTTGAGAAATGTCAACAGCAGGGGTCTTCAAACTTGGCCCTTTTATGACTTGTGGACTTCAACTCCCAGAATTCCTCAGCCAGCAAAGCTGGCTGAGGAATTCTGGGAGTTGAAGTCCACAAGTCATAAAAGGGCCAAGTTTGAAGACCCCTGGTCAACAGGATGGAAGCTACGTGTCCATCCAGAGGACCTTCCAATGAGAGGGGCTACCCCAGAGAAGGAGCACTGCCTCATCCATTTCCTTTGCACTTTGGGTGGGAGGGTCATCAGTGGGCCTCTCCTAGAAGTCTGGGCCAGATGGGCAGATCCTGGTGCTGTCTCATAAAGGGGTTGGTTTAGGACAGGGGTAGGCAACTTTGGCTCTCTTACGACTCGTGGACTTCAACTCCCAGAATTCCTGAGCCAGAAGTCCACGAGTCATAAAAGAGCCAAGGTTGCCTACCCCTGCACTAGACCAAACTGGCCTTCTTAAAAATTCTGGCTCTACCACTGTTGTGCAAATCCAGAGGACTATCAGGACAATGCTACATCCTGCCAGGTTCTTAAGGTTGCTTTAGGACAGGGGTAAGCAACTTTATCTCTTTTACCACTCATGGACTTCAACTCCCAGAATTCCTGAGCCAGCCTTGCTGAGGGGAAAGGGAGAGGTTTCCAAGCTGAGCCACGCTGGCTCAGGAATTCTGGGAGTTGAAGTCCACGAGTCGTAAAAGAGCCCAGGGTGCCTACCCCTGGTTTAGGACTAGGAAGCAGCAGTGTGTCCTGGGCTGGAAGCTCTTGAGGTAACTTTAAGATGGCATTTCCCAACCATGGCAGGACGTTCTCCCCAACGCACTCACCGATATTTTTTTTTAATTTTAATTCCATTTATATCCCGCCCTTCTCCGAAGACTCAGGGCAGCTTACAAGCTTAGCAGTAGCCTTCATTCTATGTATATGCCTGCTTATTAGGGCTTTCACACACACCCCAAGCGGCATTATTACAAAGTCAGCTTATTGCCCCCAACAATCTGGGTACTCATTTTACCTACCTCGGAAGGATGGAAGGCTGAGTCAACCTTGAGCCTGGTGGGATGCGAACCTGCACTAATTGCAGGCAGCTGGTGTTATCTGGCCTGGTTTGTGCCAGTCTCGGTTTGGGATCATTTCCAACAGCTGCCTGACAGAATGTCTTATGTTGTCCCCCTGGCATTTCCTTTTCTCTACCTGGTATGGCTGCAAGCTGAGCTTGGTTTTTACCTGCTGTTTACGCAGTTGCCACCAGTCAGGAGGACCTCCCTCCGAGGGAGCGTGTTCCCTGCCAGAGGGTTACTCCTGGCAAAGCAGGGTTTAATCAGAAGTTGCTCTCACCCGTCCAGATGCAAACTTCCCTCTTTGCCCTCAGATCAATTGCACTGTGGGAGATGGGCTTGGTGGACTCCTTGCTTCCAGGAGGAGGAATACTCAGTCTGCCTCTTGGATCTGTGGTTCACATGGGGGGGGGATATTTTTCCTAGTTTCCTGAATTTAATAGATGAATGCGGTGGGGGGAGGGGTCCCCTTTGTCTCCTCCGCAACCCTTTCATCGTAGGCATCTCTGAGCTTCCTTCTGGGGTAGTTTGGGTCAGCGTGCTCTCTCAAGCGTGGCAAGCTGAACTCTACGATGATGCTTCCCCCCAAATCTCCCCAGTGAAATGGGATGGCTTGCCTCTGAGCCGTGGCACCGAAGAGGACATTCATCACGGCCTTGAAAGGTCTCTTCCTGGGAAAGATTCCTCCTCCTTGCTTGAGCATTGGCGCTTTTGACCGGGCTGGGAGTACTGAGTTGTGCAGGGCTTTAAAAGAAGAAAAGCTTTCGTAGAGAGTTACGGTTGGTTTGCGCTAGGGCTGTAATAGATACTGGATGGCCCGTGCCCAGTCTCTGCTGAGGGAATTCTATCCAGCCTTCCCCCCACCCCTCTCCCGCTCGCTCGCAAACACACAGCAGCAGATGGCCGGAGAAGAACAGCCTGAGTCCATCAGCTCTGTGTCATTTCAGACGGGGGAGGGGGGTGTTCCTTGCTGGAAAAGAGATCAAAAGTTCTTTTTTTATTGTCAGTAACCAAGATACGGGCACTTGACTTGATTTCTCATCAGGGAGGGTTGCAAAGCCTTCACACCCTTAAACACCTGATTTATATCCTCCCCGTCTCTCTCTCTCCCCCCCCCCATGGCAGCTCTCCAAACAAAGAGTCACCACCGTGGAGCGAGCCTGTTTTGACCAAATTTGGGGAAAAAAGTTCCCTTGAGCAGTTGAGCAACATTAGTATGTGGAAGATGGAGAACTGCTGCCTCCCCTGGCTGAACACACAACCAGTTCCAAGGAGAGCACCGTCTCCGTCAAGTTTCCGCTTTGGTTTGCCTGAGCACAATAGAGCACCTTCCTCTATTCCAGCCCTGCTTGTTTTAGGGAGTCATGCGATGAGGACACGGGTTGGATAATCAGACAAGTGACTCTGGCCCTGGGGTCCCTCTGACCTGTAGGAGGGACTGTGCTTCCACAGAAGAAGCAGGTTTGTTGGGGGGCCATGGAAGGACAGCAGCCAAGAACCCCTCTTTGCGGCTGCCTTTCCTGTAAAAGGCAGGCCCAGCTACAGGAGGGTACCCAAATCACTGCAATATCTTCTTTAAGGGGCTGTCCTTGGAGACTGCCAGCTCTCCAAGAAAACCCAGACCAGGAAACCAAAGTCATGCAAGCTAATACAGTAGCAGTAGCCTTTACAGTGGCAATTGGGACTGCTTGTAAAATGCAACCTCATGTGGCCACATTGCTTAGCAACAGCTGTTCCTGCTATCTCTCTTGCTGCCTTTAAGCAAAGGTTGTGGGTCTCCTCACAATTTCTTATAAGCTTCCAACAACCAAACTCTGGGGAAGCTGGAAGGAAGTTGCACGCCCCAGGTGGCTTGCAAGCAAGAGGCCAGGCAAGTCAGCAGCTGCTGCTGGGAGGGAGCGATGTGGCGAGGTGTGGGGTGAGTGCTGCCAGGTGGAAGAGGGCGCCTGAGTGGGTGGGGGCAGGGCGCAGCACGGAGGGACAGGCAGGATGCACAGATGGGGGAGACTTTCTCAAGCAACGTTCTCTGCCAGCTTCCCTTGGTTGACTTTGTAGGAAGTTGACAGGGAAGGTTGAAAATGGCAACCACGTGACTGCGGGACACTGTAACCCTCATAAGTGTGAGCCAGTTACCAAGTGCCCAAATCACAAATAGTAATGTGACTGTGGGGTGCTGGAATGGCTGAAGCTTCGAGGACTTGTAAGCACCGTTCGTCCAGGACCCTCGTAACTTTGAAGGCTTGGTGAATGAGTGGTTGTTAACCGAGGACTACCGCTGTTACTTCTGTTATAGGGTTGCAGGAACAGAATCTTGCAAGTCTGAACGCTCTTCCCCCTCCTCCATCCCTTTCTCTTCATGAGAATAGGGTCTTGCGTGAGATGCTTTCTCAAATTACATTTTGGCCCCAGACTTGGATTTTCTTTCTGTGCTCCTGTGGTCTTGATTCTGGTTCTCTCCCCTCAAGGATATTCCTTCTGCCCATTGCGGCTAAAGAGGGCTTTTCAGCTGAATAGTCAGTTGCGTTGGGCCCCCAGTGAGAAGGGCTGTTTCTTGCTGCTAAAGCTTGCAGGAAACGTGGACTTTGCCTCCCTTATGAACTTGTCACCAAAAGTCCCGCTTCCTTGTCAACTAAAAGTCATCACCTCATTTACGAACCTGGGAGCCAGAACACTGAGCCTTGGGGGGGGGCCCGCAAACCCCCACCCACTACAGTCACACAGTAGTGCTAAAAGCGGGGGGGGGGAGAGGCAGCCCACCAGACCTAGGCTGTCACCTATGCTGAGCTGGGGGGGGGGCGGCATCCTCAAGCATGCTTGGGCTCTGGGAGGGCACAGAGCAGAGTCGCCGGGGCCGAGGCCAGGCCTGCTCTGGCTGTGAAGAAGGTGCTTACTCGAGTCTTGGGCTGTCAGGGAACCGCTGTGCTGCTGCTCCCCATCAGTCCGCCCGCTTGGCTCTCACCTCCCTGAAACGGGAGTCGAATGATTCAGAAGGCTCCATGTGGGCAGTGAGCCCCAATGTCAAGGCTTGCTTGCGGTGAATGTTAATGATTTGAACAGTTCCACTCTTTCTGGAAGCCTCGAAATATCTTGTTTGTTGTGGGGGGGGAAAAAGTGCCTTTCAAGTTGCTTACGGCCCCAGGGTGGGGATGGGGAAGCAGAGATTTAATGGACGGTGGGTTCTAAGGCCGGGTCACTGAGGGAAGCATCTGTTTCCCAGCCTCCTTGGAGGGTGGGCCAGTAAGCTTAATGTAATCGCTAGGTTGGGAGAGACCCTTGCAAGCCAATTGCAGGAGTTCAACTATCTGGACAGAGGGAGGACATGCTTATCACCACCAGTGGAATGAATTGCTTTCAGAAGCTGTGGGTGCTCCGACCCTGGAGGTTTTCAACAAGTGATTGGGCAGCCATTTATGACTCGCGGACTTCAACTCCCAGAATTCCTGAGTCAGCTATGGATTGGACTAGAAGACCTCCAAGGTCCCTTCCAACTCTGTTATTCTGTGTTCTGTATCACATGCCTTTCCGGAACAGATTCCTTACTCTGTAAGTCGCTCTTGGGAATGATAAAAAAAATAGCCTGGTGTTTGAAGGATGCTGTCCTTCCCCCCCCCCCCACCACCACCCTGTCTTTTCTCAGCTCCTTCAGTTGTACTTCGTAGGGTTTACATTGACCTTTACATTTTATTCTGGAGGCATCCAGAATGGGCCAGTCCTTCAGAGGCATCTGACTGAAGTAGGAGAGTGGAATGATCGTGTCCTATGAATGGAACATGATACTTTTGTTAGCCACCTAAACTGCATGTCTCCTTTGCTGCTACAGGACACTTCTGGGTCCTATTCAGTTACATATCTGAGCTTTTTTTTTAAATAATTGCTTATCTCTGTTAAATTTCATTTTGTTAGTCTCAGCCCTTTTCTCTAACTATCACGTTCATTGTGAATCTTATTACTGTATATATTTCTGTCTTTTAGGGTATTAGCTATTAGGGTATAAACTATTCTACCTTTGTGTCTCCCTTCACAGGCATTTTCCCCGTCTTAATTCTTCTTGGTTCCCCTTCTCATTTCATAAAAACGATGAAAAATAAAGGCCCCGAGACTGATCTTTGGGGCATCCCACCTGTTGCCCTCATTTGATGAGGAATAATTGATCATCATCTTTCAGTAGATGGTTTGGGGCCCAGGAATCTTTCCTGATCATTGTCGCACTTTCTGGTTCATATTGATTAGAATCCTAATCAGCCTGCCGCAATGGACTTTATCCAATACTTCACCGAAAACAAGATACATATTTATAGCAGTGTGCCATGTATTGGGGGAAAATTATCCCATCAAAAAAAAATGAGGTGAAATTAATCTGGCAAGAAGCCCATGCCGATACTTGTAATTACTACTACATTTTCAAAGTGCTGGTCTGTAATTTATTGGAATTTCCTTCCTTGCCTTTTCCTTCCAGACAACAGCTGCCCTTTTCCAGTCATCCAGCACTTCCCTGTTCTGGATTTCTCAAAGGCAAATGCATGGAGGATTGTCTAGACCTGCCCCTTGTTGTTCTTGTCTTCCCCGCAGTGCACTTTAACGGCTCCTGGAGATTTAGACCCATTCGAAATAAAAAGATGTTCCAGATGAGATTTTTTATCAAGTTTAAATCCTGTTCCCTTTTTTGTTGCTTCAGTTTCTTTCGAATAACTCTTGCATTTTGGCGAATCCACCTGACCTCCATTGTGCCTATAATGTTTTCTGCTATCCTTATTATTTTTCACACTGAATGTTACTGTAGAAGCAGTGGAGGCCGTGAATTTCATCAGCCTATATTCCGTTGTTTTTTTTCTTTGAGTGGTTTAAGGAGCTTTGCGGACCAGCGGGGGGGGGGAGGGCAGGGAAGACGAAATAGCTCCGTGCGCGTGGCAGGCACAGCTCCATTTGCACGAGTGACAGGCACTCCTCCACGGGCATGAAGTTCCATTTGCGTGAGCAGTGGCCACTTGCACGTGCATGTGAAGCTCCGTTTGTGCAAATGGCCGGCACTCGCACATGCATGTGCTCCATCTGGGCTTGCACAAATGGGAGCTTCACACACTCACACTAGTGCCCACCACATGTGCATATGGAGCTATGGGCTTGCCTGGTTCCTAACAACCCACGGCTCAGTACCGGGTCATGGCCCAGGTCTTGGGGACCCCCCCCCTTTAAGAGCCCCCCTTTCAGCAACACCTTCACTTTCTACAGTGCATATTTCTTTATATGATAGCGTTTTCATCTTCAGTTGCTATTTAAAGCCCACCCGAAACCAATTTTACCATGTTAGCCAAACCCTTTTTTTAAAAAAAAAACAATCCTTGTTTGATGCAATCCGTCTTGTGTCAAGAGTCCTTTATGTAGATATTTCAGGCCCTGGCTCCAGAAGCCAAATTGCTCCCACGGATACCCCATTTGTGTAGCCGTGTCATGACTTGCAGGGATCCACTTGGCCTTTTCGGTCCTCTCTTAGGGACTGAAAGAACGATGAGCGCACGCTTGAGGTCTTGCGCTTCCTTCCAAGGTCTGCATGCCTGTGGTGTCTGGGTTGCAGCTATCTCTCTCCATATCATTCCTTCCACACGTCTAAGCAAGAAGGGATAATTGCCTTGTCGGTGGACTGGAAAGGTCTTGGGAGTTGTTCTGTCATGTCCTTGATCTTTACTCCAGGCAGACAGTGCACCTCTTTCGCTAATGGATCCAGTCAACGTAGTCTTTGTTTCAATTCCTTTTGTAGTCATGAATCACCACCTGTCACGATTCTTATCAGACACAATCTCCTCCTTTGCACCCTTTGGAGATCCATCCTCTCTTTCTCTTGCCACCTTTGGCTTCTAAGAACCTGGGCACGGTTTCTAAGTTTCTAGAGGGCTTCTAACCCCTTGGCTTCTGGTCACTGCCCTCCTTCACTGGGCTGCTCCCAGTTCATCTTGCCTTAATGGTGGAGGAAGTCTTTGTCATAGCACCTCCCTGTCTTTGCACGTCCACCTCCTTTCTCACCAACTCAGGTGTGTGACATCTGCTGCTCCGGTTCTTCCCAGACTTGCCGGTCACAACTGCAGGCTCCTGTCCTGTCCATGCTCACGTTTGTTTCACTGAGTTTTCCTTTCTTCTCCTGTTCCCTTCTTCTCCGGCTCTCATTGCCCAAATGCAAACACTCTTGTTTTAGAGAAAGGATTTGGGAAGGAGTTGGCTCCCTCTTTCTCCCCCGCCCCCCCCCCCCCTGCTGCTGTAGGAACTTCATTCTCACCATTTCTGGAGGTGAGATGCTGAATGACAGGGAAGGGGGCAGGCACAGAGAGACCTACAAAATAGCCTCTAAGCACACGAGGAGCACATGCAATGAGAGCTGCTGTCTCTGGAGTCTGTTGGGGTTCCGGTTTCAAATGTAAGGAAATATTAGCATTTGGAGAAGGGGCAAAAGATGAAGTTTGCGGAAGAAAGCTCGCAAGCTTTCTAGCCACTTGGGACATTGCAGCAGAGCTGGGTGACCAAGTGCACTGGAGTTGTTCGATCGAATAATAAAAATCTGCCTTTCATTTACGGCAGCTACACGGGTACTATTGAATGCAAAACTAGCCATTTTGTTCATAGCGTGGAGTGTAAAACCAGCCACTGGCTGGGAAGATTGCTGTTGGGGAGCCAGGATGTGGTTCTTCTGCTCAAGACAGCATTTGTCACAGGAGGCAGGGCTCTTGGCTTGGCAAGGACCGGTGGAAGTTCAGCTTTTGTTGCAACATGGCCCTGCGTGTGCTGCTTTTGCAGTTTTTCCCTCTTCCTCATCCCTCTTCATCCCCCCCCCCTCCTCCTTCCTTCTCTGGTTTATTTCAAAAAGAATTGAAATGCTGGAATTTCCTGGAGGCTACAGTGATTGCTCACCCTCTCCCAGTTTCAGGACAGCTAGTCCAGGCATGCTAACGCGGGAGCTCCTGGCTGGAGACCAAGCCATCGGCTCTTTTGGAAGAGGACAGCAGCTCCTCGCTCATCTGGCGAGGATGCTGCCGTTCGCTGACAGGAGATGAGAGGTCTGGAGGAACTCCCTGCTTTTGCGGCACTGGATGACGCTGTGGTCATGGGGGGGGGGAGCCTCTAGCTAAAGCTTCTGGGGAGAACTGGCTTTCTGCTGGCAACAAAGGCACTTGCAGGTGAGGAGTGGGGAACTGGCCCCCACTCCCAGATGGCTGCCTGGCTGACAGCCAAGGAAGCTGGAGGGCTACCTAGCCAAGGGTGCCCCCGATACCCAGAGTTTGAAAGTGAGGGCCGAGACCCCCTGTACCTAGAGCTCATCCAGAGATGTAGAAAAAGAAAACCGCACCAAGAATTGAATTCTGATTCTGAAAACTTCAGGAACCGTTTCCTATCTTGCAGTTCCCTCCCCACTCGACCCCAGTGCGAGGTGGGGCTTGTGCAGCTCATGGGGAGCAGCACCCCTCCTCTCTCCAGCTTGTGTGGGTATGCCTATGCAAGACAAAGAGGACCACTTTCCCCCAGCGAGCAGATCTTTCCCCCCCAAAAAAAACTTGGCTAAGGAAGCCAACTGCACTTTGTTTTGTCTTGTTTCCCAGGAAGCACCTCCACTTCCAGCCAGCAACATGACGGAGAGCTTTGACTGTGCCAGCTGCAAGGAGACTCTTTACGGGCGCAAGTACATCCAGGGAGATGGGGGTCCCTTCTGCATCCCCTGCTACGACTCCCACTTTGCCAACACCTGTGACGAATGCAAGGAGCTGATTGGACATGACTGCCGGGTGAGGTGCACCAGTTCTGCTCAGGCTGCCCCTGCTTCCCCCACCCCACCCCTCCCCCCCTGTTCATATGGGACCTTTAAAAGGAAGGCCTGGGAAAATGTAAACTACCATCAGGTGATCAAGACAGTGCCCAAAACAAATCGGAATTAAGGTCCCACAGCACCCCCCTAGGACATAGCGTTGCTTTAACAGCTAAGGAAGCAAGAAACCCAGCCACCTCAATGAGCAGAGGAGAGGCCCCAGTACTTCCAGCCTTTGGGGCTACCGTGACTGAAGGAGGCCCAAGGCCACCTTGGCCTACTCGAGACTCAGGACTTGCCCTTTTGACCTACCTTCTCAGCTGCTGACCCCTTTTATTTATTCCTCTCTCCCAGCCCCCCTACAAGCCCTTTCATGGATCCTTCCCGCCCGCCCCCGCTGCCACCATTGCTGTGGCTACCCAGTTGAACTTTCTCGGAGCAGCCTCTCCAGGTTTCAGTCCTGAGAATTTGTAGGATGGTTCCAGGAGCCTCCTGATTCACACATGTTACACCATGGAATTGTCTGCTCTCTGGAGCTGCCCTTCCCTTGGTCAGATGGGGCTTGAGGTTTTTTTTGTTGTTTTTTTTTAATTCCATTTATATCCCGCCCTTCTCCGAAGACTCAGGGCGGCTTACAAGCTTAGCAGTAGCCTTCATTCTATGTATATGCCTGCTTATTAGGGCTTTCACACCCCCCCCAAGCGGCATTATTACAAAGTCAGCTTATTGCCCCCAACAATCTGGGTCCTCATTTTACCTACCTCGGAAGGATGGAAGGCTGAGTCAACCTTGAGCCTGGTGGGATGCGAACCTGCACTAATTGCAGGCAGCTGGTGTTACTTAAGGAGGCGTTAGCCCACTGCTCCACCAAGGCTCAATCAAAGGTTGGGGGTTGGGTCGACAGGATTCAAACAAGGATGAGAGGAGGATGGGAAGGGAGGCAGACCAGTGTGAAATAGATTTCAAGAGCTTTATTAGTTGCTTGTGTGACTGTGTTTGTGTGAGTCTGACAGTCTGATGTGTATGAATCCAGCAATTAATTCATCAGAATCAAGCTGGAAGGGATCTTGGAGGTCTTCTAGTCCAACCCCCTGCAGGAGACCCTGTACCATTTCAAATAGGTGGCCGTCCAGTCTTTTGTCATCGTTCCAAGACGGCTACCTTGAGGTATTGGTGCAGGGTCCTGGGAGGTTAAAAGGCTCTGATATCACCGTGTTGCTCTTGTCAAACCTAATTGTTTTGCACAAAGTTGGTCCCATTCCTGCTATGCAGAATCCTGATAGGCCAGATCCCATTAGCGGAAGAGATGCCTTGTGTGCGTTATTTGTTGAGACCTGTGGTGGTGCTTTAGATGGGGGGGGGGCAAAGTAAATGTGGGTGTGTTGCCGTCTGCTTCTGGTGTTAGCATCATCTCCTCTTGTCCTTTGCTGCTGATGAAAGTCTGCCTCAGGCTGGGCAGAGTCAGCCTGTAGGTGTGGTTCAGGCTCCTGAGGCAGGGCAGGGCCTCCTCTGCTTTGGGCTGGGCATAGAGCGAATGCGTTTGAGTGAGCTGCAGGGGGCAGCCGACAGGCTCCGGCCGCTGTTTCTGGGGCTACCTGCACGGCATGGAGGGGCCATCCCAGAGGAGAAATAGAAACCTCAGTCCCAGGTGCCTGGAAGCAGGAGGCCACCGCCCTCTGACCTCTGCTTCTCTCCCCCACAGGAGCTGTACTACGAGGACCGCCATTACCACGAGGGCTGCTTCCGCTGCTTCCGCTGCGACTGCTCCTTGGCCGACGAGCCCTTCACCTGCCAGGGACAGGAGCTGCTCTGCAACGGCTGCTATTGCCGGGAGTTCTCCTCCCAGTGTGTGGCCTGCCAGCAGGTGGTCATGCCAGGTGCGCTGACGACGCCCCGAGCCCCAGACCCAGCAGCCCCTGGGCTTTTGGGTGCTCACCCGCCATCCCTCTGCCCGCAGGCTCTCGGAAGCTGGAGTACAGCGGGCAGACTTGGCACGAGCACTGCTTCATCTGCAGCAGCTGCCAGCAGCCCATTGGCGCTCGTTCCTTCATCCCGGAGCAGAAGGAGTATTACTGCGTCCCCTGCTACGAGAGCAAGTTTGCGCCGCGCTGCACCCGCTGCAAGAAGGTTGGGTCTTGAACGCTCGAGGGGAGGGGGATGCGGCTGGGGCAGGGGGGCCCACGCCAGCCCCTGAGATGAACCCCTGCTCCTGTGCTCACAGTCGCTGACCAAGGGAGGAGTGACTTACCGGGAGGAGCCGTGGCACAAGGAGTGCTTCGTCTGCACAGGCTGCCAGGCCCCCCTGGCTGGGCAGCAGTTCACCTCTCAAGAGGATCAGCCCTACTGCATCAAGTGCTTTGGCAGCCTTTATGCCAAGAAGTGCAGCGCCTGCGCAAAGCCCATCACAGGTGAGTCGAGCGGGAGGGCAGCCCGGCCTCTGACTCTGGAGAGTTGCGCGGGGGACGGACGGACGGACGGACGGCCCGGCTCCTCTGCAGAATCAGATGGAGGTGGGGCCCTGTCCCATGCCGCCTCCTTTTTTTTTCCAGGTTTTGGGGGAGGCAAGTACGTCTCCTTCGAGGATCGCCACTGGCACCAAAGTTGCTTCAGCTGCTCCCGCTGTACTACCTCCCTGGTGGGGAAGGGCTTCATCCCTGACAGCGATGAGATCCTGTGTCGCGATTGTGCCAACAGTCTCTGAAAGGACATCCCCTGTGGTTGTCCTCTAGATTGTGTGTGTGCCAAAGTTCTCTGCTGGGGCAGTGGCAGGGCAGGGATGGTCGCCCCCTCCCTGGCATCGCTGACCGGCGCCAGCTGCCTCTTTCCTGCCAGACAAAAATTGTGGCTTCCTCACTTGGCCTGTTGTCTCTGACGAGCTGGGGCCGCTTCCCTTTTTCACCAGCAGCGTGGTGGTGACGTCCACCCCCACCGACCGTGATCTGCCTCGACGGCTGTTTTCTTCTGGGTCCAGAAGAGAGCAGGCGCGTGTCTCTCAGAGGGAGGCAGCCTTCCATTTCCCACCCAAGTGCATTTGCTCTTCCCTGGGATCCACCCGGGTTGTCCGCCGGTTAGCAGGACAAGCTCAGCCGTTCCCCCTCCACCATCGTGTTTCTTTCTAGCCACCCCACTTCCCCCTGCTCACTTTTGCATGGGGAATGGAGACCTCCACCCCTGAGGCATGGAGTACCATTTCTCTCAAACCACCCCCCCAAGTTCTGGAGTGACAGCCAGCCCTTTGGCAGGGCATCCCTCCTTTGCTTTGGTCCCCAGGAATCCCTGAGTGGCTGCAAAAGAAAGCTTGCAAGGCTAAAGGCTTTTAGTTTTTTCTCCCACAAACCCTGGGCTTGAGTTTTGAATCCCCTGACCTCCGCTACCCTCCCCCCCTCTGGGCCTGGACTCTCTACTAGCTGTGTTCTGTCCTGGGAGTCTCCCACTCTTCGATCCTGCCCTCCCACCTGGAAGGAAGGGGCTCTGTTGCTTTCTGCAAACATTCTCTGTGGCCTGAACTGCTTTCCTGCTTTTCTTTGGTGAAATGCTATGCATGTTCCTTTAAATGCACTGTGTAGCCATTGCCTCAGATGCTCTGCTGTTGGGGAGTCAGAGACCACCCCTGGGTGTCTGCCTGTTGATGGGGTTGCTCACCTCTGGCCTGTGGATCTCTCCCCTCCTTTTCTGACTTTCTCTAATAAATCATGTTAATGGATTATTAAGGATAACTCACTTCAAGAACGGGGGAGGGATAAGATGGGTTTGCCATGCTGGATTGGACATTCAGTCTTCTCACCGAGCTGTTTCCCAAATCCTAAAGAATTCAACACTTTGTCCTCCAGCCCACCATCGGACGCTGCTGGGTGTTCCCAGACCTCTGCTCCACTCGGGATTTGGTGCAAGGAAGGGGAAGAGTGTCTCATAACAAAATTGAGGGATCGTTCCCACTTTTGAGTAGGCATTGCTTCACCTCCAGGCCAATCTGGCACTGTATTCGGCTGCAGCCCCTCCAGAGTGGAAAGGAGGGGGAAACGTCTGCAACCAAAGTCAAGACTCTCTGGCAAGTTGTGCTCATAATAACTGAACGTCAGCCAAAGTAGATGTGGTGTACTATAGCTTCCCCGTGCCATCCTTTCCTTCCTGTTCAGGGACTTCCGGCCGCTTGGGAAAGGGAGTAAATTTGGGTCAGACTTTTTCCTGCTTGCAGAAGACGCTCGGCAACATTACGGGCTACCTGAAGAGGCTTGTGTAGCATTTGAACAGGGGGAGGGTGGGGGCCCACCTCTAGGCACTTGGCAACCCAGTGCCTAGTTACCTCTATACTGCTGGAACCTATTAGTGGTGGGGTGTATCTTCCCAAAAAAGGAAGCGGATCAGTTTCGTTTGGCCAGCCACATCTGGATTCTATCCCAAGGGGGTGGATGGGTCATGACCTGCTCTGCCTGCCTGATTTATTTGTGGGCTGAAATGAGATCATGCGGTAAAGGCTGGCGGAGCAGTAGCGAAAAGGCCTCCGAGCTGGTTTCAACCAGATGCTCTGGGCAAGGAGGTGGAGCTCAAGGGGGAAGGAAGCCAGACACATAGAAGAAGCCCCACAGGCGTTCTGGAGAGGCTTCAGTCAACTCTCCTAATTCAGCCTGGGCAGGGCGGGCCCAGTGCTGCCCTGAGGGGCCTGGCACCCTTTCTTGCCTTTACCACCGTGGGCCTCCTGGAAAGATCACCCACTGCTGCAAACCACAGTGCTCTGGAATCAGCCCTTCTCCCAAGTCCAGTTATGTCCATCCCAAAAGATAATCAAGCAACAAACAACAAGAAACCAGCAAAGCTATTATTAGAAGCCAACATTTCTCAAAAACAGATCGTGCCAGTCAAACCTTACTGCATTCTATGACAAAGTGACTAAATTAGTCCACCCGCAAAATGCTGTGGACATAGTATGCTTGGCATTTGACAAAATAGTCCATAACCTACTTCTCGATAAAATAGAAAAATATGGGATAGACAGCATCACCAAAGTGTAGTCCTGAATGGAATTATATTTACACTGAGGGAAGTATGCAGTGGGGTACCCCAAGGCTTTGTCTTAAGCTCAGTACTCTTCATTATCTTCATAAATGATTTAGACTAGGGGATTGAAGGGGAACTCATCAAATTTGCAGATGACACCCACTGGGAGGAATAGCCAATACACCAGAAGATAGGCTAAAGATCCAGAAGGACTGGCCCTATCTAACAAAATGAAATTCAATGATGAGAAAAGTAAAGTTTTACACTTAGGCAGGGGAAAAAAATGCACAGGTACAGAATAGGTGACACCTGGCTCAATAGCAGTAACTGCAAGAGGGATCCAGAAATTCTAGTGGACAACCACTTAAATGTGAGCCAGCAGTGTGCTGCAGCTACCAAAAAAGCCAATGCAGTCCTAGCTGCTTCAACAGCAGAATTATATCAAGGTCATGTGAAGTGTCAATGCCACTTTACACTGCCTTGCTAAGACTACAGTTGGAATACTGTATCCAGTTTTGGTCACCACAATACACACACCCCCCCCAAAAAAAATGTTGAGGCTCTAGAAAGAGTGTAGAGAAGAACAACAAAGACGATAAGGGATCGGGAGGCTAAAACGTGAGCAGTTGCAAGAACTGAGTATGTTTAGTATAATGAAGAGAGGGAGTAGGGGTGATAGTCTTCCAATATTTGAGTGGCTGTTACAGAGAAGAGGGTGTTAACCTATTCTGTAAAGCACCTGAGGACTGGACAAGAAATAACTAATGGAAACTTATCAAGGACAGATCCAATTTAGAACTAAGGAGACATTTCCTGAAAGAACTATTAATGGAATGGATTGCCTTCAGAAGTTGTGGGTGCTCCATCACTGGGTGTTTGTTTGTTTTTTTTAAAAAAGATATTGGACAGCAATTTGTCTGGAGTGGTAAAAGGTCTACTCAAGCAAGGGGCTGGACTAGACTTCCAAGGGTCCTTCCAACTCTGTTATTCTGTATTCTGTAACTATTCTACACATTGATAAGTATTCATGAACCACACTGGTCTAACTTCATTTCTAGCTTTGCTATCTGCCAGGATGCCTTATATGTTTATTAAAGGATGTTTCAGTAAATCTAAAAGACGAGAAGTAGCTTACAAAGTTCATAAAGGATCGATCGTTCACAATTCATATTCAGTGACTACGTAATCAATGGGCATATGGAGCCAGTCATATTTCCATTAAGATCCACATTTCTTGCAAGAAGCTACCAACGATTAATGCATTTTTCAGACTCTCTTCAGCGTTCTCGGAGCACAATGGCTGTAGCAACAAGCTGAACCATCCGTGCCCGTCATGTAAAGGATTCAAAGGCAGACAAAGAAGGGCTTCAGCTAAGATCATCCCAGTAGGGGACGGTAAGCAAAAGCACCTTTAAGAGGCTGTCCAAGGTTAAAAGCCCAGCCGTGTTCACTGACTTTACAAACACTCTGGTTGCTGCTAAAGACTAGCGAGCGCGTGGGCAGCCACGTTTTGCATCCCAAAGCAACTTAAAAACTATTCTAATGATGACATTGACAGATTGCTCGCTGAAGCTGTCCAGCCTTTCTGGGATAGCTCCTTCCACCTGTTATTCTGTAGCCCAAAATCCTATTTATTTGATTTATATTGTCTCCCATCTCTTTATGCAAGGCTCTACAATAAAAATAGACAAAATACATAGCTGGGCATCAACTGCTCAATTAGCCACACAGGAGATTGGCTCTATTCCAGGGCCCCAGGCTTGGGCACAACACCAAGTTTTCAAGGGCATCTAATGCCTGTGCCACTGCATTCTGCACCAACTAAAGCTTCCAAAGGCACTTCAAGGGCAACCCCATGTAAAACACATTACAGTAGTAGAATCTGGAGGTCACAAAGGCATGGCCATGAACAGGACACCACCACCCAAGTCCAGGCTTGGGTACAATGGATGTGCGATCTGAAGTTGTGCAAATGCCCTCCTAGCTGTGGCTTCCCTCTGCTTCTTGAGCAGGAGCCATGAGTTCACAGGATCCTGGATTGCACACTGGTTCCATATAATGGGCAATAAGAATAGCCTTGAGGAACAAGAGGAAGAGCCACAGCCAAGACAATGGCCGGACAAAAGAAATCTTGGATCTCAGGCAGGATCTGAGAAAACGTCTCAAAAACTTCCCTAGTTCTCTTGAAGGGAGGGAGAGGTACATTCAGAGGTGCAAAATAATGTTATCATAACCTTGTAATAAAAGTAAATATTAGTATAGTCTTGGTTTCCTGGTATGGTCTGCCACCAAGGGCTGACACAATTTTAAGATGGTATCACGCCATCCTTGGCCAACTGTAGAAGGTCTCTGGAACCAGGAGGTCCCAAACCCCAGATCTATCCAGTTTTCTCTCAATTATGCTGAAGCCTGTTGTGCCCCATCCAGGCCCCCATAGCCTCCAGACTCTGAGACAGAACTAACCCCCACTTCGTTCAGTAGAAGACAATGAGCCCTCTGAGGGGCTTTTCTCCCAACTTCAACTAGGACCAGCCCAAGGGAACAAAGACAACCTGCATAAAACCGCTGCCCATCCCCAACTCCCAGAGCCTAGCCACAAGGATACCATGATCTCTAATAGGTCAAGGATGGACGCACTATCCTCATCCCTCTCCTACCAGTGGACATCTAAGAGTGCAGTCAATGCCATCTATATCCAGGGTACATACCCAAGCCTGAACTCAAATTGAAAGGGATCCAGATGATCCACTCCTTCTAAGGCCTCCTGAAGCTGAAGCTAAACACTTTCTGTACAACCTTCAGCAATAGTCTTATGAGATGGGAATGCACTACTGTGACCACCCCCTCTCTTAGCGAGGAATTGATCCGCGCCTAGACAGCCATGATAAGATTTAACATAGAGGTGGATGAGCTAACAGTCACAAGCATCCTGTCCCCTTCCTCTGGCCCAAAAGGATCAACCTCCCCCCAGATAACTAAGCCATTCCCAGCCCTCACAGAATCCACTCCAAGGCCAGACTCTACCTTAGATCTGATCAACCTTTTCCATCAGATGCCCAACGTATTCCCCACAATGAGCCTATAAGTGCATCCCCAAACCAGGCTCAGGCCACCCCAAATAAGTCTGCAATAAGGGCAGAGAGTGCCCAATGTAGTGCCATGAGATAGACTCCAATAGCGGCTGTAGCTCATGTTTGATCAAGTTCACTCCTCTTGAGGCATCTCTTCTTCCATGTCATTTCTCTCTGCTGCTCCATGAAGCCGGGGAGTTCTGTGATCCTTAGGGGAGGAAATGCTATTCAGGCACAATCCAATATGCAGCCCGTTGCCCTCTCAATCCAGATAGCCATTTCAGTTGAACCCTGCAGCAGACTCTCTGGAACAACCCCAAGTCCCTTTGGAACCAACTGGGTTCATTCATTGCCTGGGCAGACCAATTTCATAGGTCCAGCCCAGTGGTGGGATTCAGCCGGTTCGCACCACTTCGGCAGAACCAGTAGCTAATTTTTTGTTGCCCAGGCCCAGAATGGACTTCCGGAAGCGGCATCCACACAGAGAACCGGTTGTTCACCTATTTGAATCCCACCACTGGTCCAGCCTCCCTGCGTGAGAAGGGGCATAAGAGAACTGCAGAAAGAACTCCTACCAGGGAGTGGTCTGACTCTGGTAAGAGAAAAACTTCCCCCTCCCCTAAATCCAAATTACCTTGTCACTGCTCCAGCAGAAAAAACAGGTCAGGTGTAGGGCTGCTGTTATGTGTCTGGCTGTGGAGGACTTGTGGCAGGCCCATGGATGTCATTGTGGCCATGAACTCCTGAGCCATCTCCAACCCAGCAGCCAGAGAAAACAGATTAAAGCCCCCCCAAGATCATGAACACCATTGACAGCTGAGCCATGGAGTCAAGGAGCTCAGACAGGGAGGTTGCTACATAGCAAGGAGGTTGCTACAACAGCAACAGTTGCAACTGAACCTTAGAGCCCAACAAACAAGGTCCCACACCCAGCAACCTGTAACTCATAACTCAGTCTGCTTTCATACCTTATTTAATGCCCTTCTGTAGGTCACCCTACCATATTATTAGAGCTATTTTCTATTTGGTATAAAAGTGACTTGGCTATTTTTCCTTGAGCTGGAGCTGTGAATGCAGAAGAACTCCCAAATTGTACACCAGCTCAGTCTGCAGAAATGTCACCCCTTCCAGAGTCAAAGATGGAAGAATCAACTGGCCCTAGAGGTTCAAAAACTCATGGCCACTCCATCTTGTAGGGTTGAGTTGAAGCCAGTTCCTCCCCACCCAGACTTTTACAGATTCCAGGCACTTGGCCAACATTGCCACAATATCACTTCTCTATCTAGGAATGGAGATCTATAATTGGGTATTATCAACATACCGGACCCCATATGGTCAGATGACCTCCCACAGCACTTTCATGTAGATGTTATGAAAGGCTCAAGCCCTGGAGCAGCCCACATTGCAGGCGCCTAGGGCTCAGCCTCTCTTCTACCAACACCGACTGGAACCAGCCATGATGGAAGGAGAAGCACCGTCAACACAGGGCCTCTCATCACATTCCCCAAAGGTGGTCCATAAAGATGTCATGGTCAATAGTATCAAAAGCCACCAGGAGATCTAGGAGGGTCAGAAAGGTGCACCACCTCAATCCCAAGTCCTCCAAAGGTCACTGACAAGCGCAACTAATGTTGTTTCAGTGCTGTGCACCAGCCTGAATGCAGACTGAAAAGGGTCTAGATAGTCCATCCAAGGCCCTTGCATGTGCTGTGTGCCAACCACCTTCTCAATAATCTTCCCTTACAAACAGGTTGGAGACCAGTGAAAATTGTCCCAATACTTGGGAGTCCAAGGATGGCCTCTGAGAAGGGGTACACCACCATCTCCAAGGCAGGTGGAAATACCCCCTCCTACAAAGAATTAACCATTACTTGGACATAACCACATGCCACCTCCCAGGAGAGGAGGTCATCATCAGCCATGGGCCCAGAACACAGGTGGCTGAACTCATAGCCCCCAGATCCTGTCCCCTACCTCAAGAGGAACCCGCTAAAACTCCTTCCAGATAAGAAGGCTCAAAATGTCTCCATCATGTCCAAAGAGTCTGCTTATCCAGAGTCCAATTCTAAGCAGTCAAGCAACTTTTTGTAACAGATGCCAAGAATATTCCCCACAGCAACCCTGCAGGGACTCCCCTAGCTCCTCCTTTATCCAGGAAGAACATGAGTAAATAAAAAGAGGGGTGGAAGGAACTAGATATTTTTAGACATTAGAAAGTTGATAGAGAATACGATACTGTCCTTAACTGGAGCCAGTTTCGTCTAATGGTTGCTCCAGGCTAGAAAAGTGGCAAACCATGAGTTCAAGTCCAACCTTAGCCATGAAAGCCAGCTGGGCGACTTTGGACCCACTTGACAGCATGTGGAAAAAAAGTACTGTGTGTTGGATATGTTTGCCATGAGTTATTTGTATACATAATAAAGGCTTGATAAACAAACAAACAATCAGACGAAGTGGAATACAGAGGCCAACTCTCTGAGTGCAGGGAGTGGCATGATGGACTTAAGTTGCAGCAGCATGATGTAACTCTTTGGGTGCAAGATACACTTAGTGAGTTCACACCCTCAGCAAAATATGTGGGCAGACGGGCAACCCACAATAAACTGCAAAGGATAGGAATCTGAGAATTGTGGACTCGTAGTGTGCAAAACATTATCAACAGAAATAAAGTTTTTTATATATTCCTTTTTGGTGTGAGGGCACCCATGGGTTAGTTCTCCTATCCAAAAGAAGCAATAGGATTAATTCAATTCAGAACAATTTGCAAATGTGCAGTATTGCTGGATTCAGCCTGAACAACACATAGTAGGGCACACTGTATCCTGGTTCCTATTGCTTCTTAAGTGTGAGATGGAACTGAGAGATGGAAATAGAACTTAACCCATCGGCTTGGTGTAGATTCTTTCTTTGCAGCTCACATCTGGTGTAATGGATGCTGCTTCAAAATGCAGGGAGTCATTATTTGGACCAACTTTTCCTGGATTGTTGGAATCCATTTCTGATGGGTCACCCTGCCCAAAGGCATTTTTGAGGTTCTGGAAGAGGCATTTAAAAGACAGAAAGACGGAGACAACCTAACAGACAAAATTAATTATTTATTCAAAATTTATGGGCCATCCAATGGACCATGGATGGCAAACAAAACTAAAAAAAAACATCAAAAGAGCTATAAACAATACATCAAACAGACGGCCCAGACTTAAATAACCTTACAGAGGAGAGAAACAAACAAGCATTGAACAAATCATAAAGAGCAACCCCAGTCCTGGGACCCGGGTCAGAACCCCAGGAAAATGATGATAACTTGATAATGATAACTTTATTGTCACTTCGAATGTACACCAATCGGCATACATCAAAATGAAATTTCGTTGCATACAGCTCTCAAAGGGTCACCACCTCCGATATATACTTGTTCGTGGCCCGCTCAAATTTCACATTGTCCATTTTAGTCTCTAGGGAGTGAACGATGGCACACAAGACAGATGGAAATGGGGCTCCATGTGGATTAGCCCTCAAGTTAGCTTGTATTCTGACAACCTCACCTTCTTTCCTTTTTCTGATCCTGACTCTTCCACCTTTTCCTTAAAGAGGCCTTGCTTCTTTTCACCCACCAACTCCTCCAAAAGCCTCTCTCTCTCTTCCTCTGGGCCTGCCGACAGCCTCATCCAGTTCCTTTGCTCCATAAGCTCCAGGTCCTCTCCTCCTCTGGAAACAGCCCATGCCAGCAAAGATTGTGGGTCGTATGTTACCTTAGTTCCACCATGTTGCTCAAACACATTAAAATCTTCCTGATCATGTGGCCTATAGCCCTTACTATCCCTCCCAAAACTATTTGCCTTCAAGAGCCAATGCAGCCGCAGCCATGCCAGGCTTCCCAGCATCCTCGAGACGCCCGCCACATTTAATGGGGGGGGGGGACCTGGAGGGACCCCACTCTGCTGGCAGAAAGAGTTGGAGGGCCTCTCCGGCCCTAGGCCTAAAATGGAGGCTCTATCCCAGCGACCCTTCGGAGGGGGCCAGAGTCAAAGCCGGCTCCTCTCCTTGCCCAAGGGTAGGCAACCTCGGCTCTTTTATGACTCATGGACTTCAACTCCCAGAATTCCTGAGTCAGCTACGCTGACTCAGGAATTCTGGGAGTTGAAGTCCATGAGTCATAAAAGAGCCGAGGTTGCCTGCCCCTGTCATCCGGGTCCTGAAACGACCCCCCTCCCCGCCGCCATGAACTAAGGAAGGGAAGCTGCGCCGGCCCAGCCCCGGCAGCCAAAGAGAGGCGATGCAACGCGGTAGCGAGGGAGACGCCGCCACGTCCCGGGACCCTCGAGCGGCTCCGTCTCGTTCCCGCGGCCGGGAAGGCAGCTGGAGGCCTAACCGAGACCGCCCCGCTTTCCCCGACCCTCCCCTTCGCCTCCCTCTCTGGCCGCCGCGAGCCTAGAGCGCCGCCTCCTGCGGGGACAGACGCTCTAGCCCGGCCCGCCGACTTCCGCTAGGCCGCGCGGAACCTTCCTGCGCGGGCGAGGGGGGGAACCCGGGCGCAGGGAGGCGGCTTCCGGGTACGCCGCCGCCCGCCGCCCGCCGCCGCCATGGAGACCATCCTGGAGCAGCAGCGCCGCTACCACGAGGAGCGCGAGCGGCTGATGGACGTGATGGTCAAGGAGATGCTGACGCGCAAGTCCACGGTGGGCCGCGGGCCGGGAGAGGCCGGGGGAGGCGGGCGGCGGCGGCGGCGGGGGGCTCGCGGGGCCGGGCCTAACCCTTCTCTCTCCCGGGCAGCTTCGGGACCAGATCAACTCGGACCACCGCACGCGGGCCATGCAGGACGTGAGTGGCCGGGAGGGGAGGGGAGGGGAGGGGGCGCCGGGCCTCGGGGGGGGTTGCGGGGCGGGGGGGTCGGCGGACGACTGACGCGCCGGGCCTCTTTTGCAGCGCTACATGGAAGTGAGCGGCAACCTGAGGGACCTCTACGACGACAAGGACGGGTAAGCGCCGGGGAGGGGGGAGCGGGCCGCGGGGAGGGCGGGGAGGGGAGCAGCAGGGCGGCCCCAAGACCCGCTTGTCAAGGTATCAATCACCTTAGTAGAGGGCGAAGGACCGTGCTTCAGAGAATTTGTATTTATTTATTTATTTATTTTAATCCCATTTATATCCCGCCCTTCTCCGAAGACTCAGGGCGGCTTACACTCTAAAGCAGCGTTTCCCAACCTTTAGGAACTTGAAGATGCGTGGACTTCAACTCCCAGAATTCCCCAGCCAGCATAGCTGGCTGGGGAATTCTGGGAGTTGAAGTCCACGCATCTTCAAGTTCCTAAAGGTTGGGAAACGCTGCTCTAAAGCACAAATCAATGTGCTTAGCAATAGCCTTCATTCTATGTATATGCCTGCTTATTAGGGCTTTCGCCAAGCGGCATTATTACAAAGTCAGCTTATTGCCCCCAACAATCTGGGTCCTCATTTTACCTACCTCGGAAGGATGGAAGGCTGAGTCAACCTTGAGCCTGGTGGGATGCGAACCTGCACTAATTGCAGGCAGCTGGGGTTACTTAAGGAGGCATTAGCCCACTGCTCCACATCATGCATGATGTGCATGAAGGAAGGAAATAAAACACGACGCGTAATCTTACTAAATACCTTTTAATTACAAAAATATAAAAACTAAATATACAGTTGCAAGAAAAAGTATGTGAACCCTTTGGGATTATGTGGTTTTTTGCATGAATTGGCCATAAAATGCGCTCTAAACGTCATGTAAGTCACAACAATAGAAAAACACAGTCTGCTTAAAATAATACTACACAAACATTAGCTGTTGTCATGTTTTAATTGAAGATAAAATGGAAACATTCACAGTGCAGGATGGAAAAAGTATGTGAACCTTTGGACTTAATAACTGGTTGACCCTCCTTTGGCAGCAATAACCTCAACCAAACGTTTCCTGTAGTTGCAGATCAGACCTGCACAACGATCTGGAGTAATTTTGGACCACTCCTCTGCACAAAACTGTTTCAGTGTAGCAATATTCTTGGGATGTCTGGTGTGAATCGCTCTCTTAAGGTCATGCCACAGCATTTCAATCGGGTTGAGGTCAGGACTCTGACTGGGCCACTCCAGAAGGCGTATTCTGTTCTGTTGAAGCCATTGTTTTGTTGAATTACTTGTATGCTTTAGGTCATTGTCCTGTTGCATCACCCATCCTCTGCGGAGCTCCAGTGGCGGACAGATGGTCGTATGTTTTCCTGCAAAATGTCCTGATAAACTCTGGAATACATTTTCCCATCAATGACAACAATCCGTCCAGGCCCTGAGGCAGCAAAGCAGCCCCAAACCATGATGCTCCCTCCGCCATGTTTTACTTTGGGGATGAGGTTTTGATGTTGCCGTGCTGTGCCATTTTTTCTCCACACATAGTGTTGTGTGTTTTTCCCAGACAACTCAATTTTGGTTTCATCTGTCCATGTTTGAAGTTTGCAAAAGAGCACCTGGATGTTCCACAGCATTACTGGCAAAATATACTGTGGACAGATGAAACCAAAATTGAGTTGTCTGGGAAAAACACACAACACTATGTGTGGAGAAAAAATGGCACAGCACAGCAACATCAAAACCTCATCCCCAAAGTAAAACATGGCGGAGGGAGCATCATGGTTTGGGGCTGCTTTGCTGCCTCAGGGCCTGGGCGGATTGTTGTCATTGATGGGAAAATGTATTCCAGAGTTTATCAGGACATTTTGCAAGAAAACGTACAACCATCTGTCCGCCACTGGAGCTCCGCAGAGGATGGGTGATGCAACAGGACAATGACCCAAAGCATACAAGTAATTCAACAAAACAATGGCTTCAACAGAACAGAATACACATTCTGGAGTGGCCCAGTCAGAGTCCTGACCTCAACCCGATTGAAATGCTGTGGCATGACCTTAAGAGAGCAATTCACACCAGACATCCCAAGAATATTGCTACACTGAAACTGTTTTGTGCAGAGGAGTGGTCCAAAATTACTCCAGATCGTTGTGCAGGTCTGATCTGCAACTACAGGAAACGTTTGGTTGAGGTTATTGCTGCCAAAGGAGGGTCAACCAGTTATTAAGTCCAAAGGTTCACATACTTTTTCCATCCTGCACTGTGAATGTTTCCATTTTATCTTCAATTAAAACATGACAACAGCTAATGTTTGTGTAGTATTATTTTAAGCAGACTGTGTTTTTCTATTGTTGTGACTTACATAACGTTTAGAGCGCATTTTATGGCCAATTCATGCAAAAAACCACATAATCCCAAAGGGTTCACATACTTTTTCTTGCAACTGTATATTATAAAGAGAGCTAGCTCACTACATCCTAACGTAACAGACAGTAACAGCAAAGTGAAACACAATAAAGAAATAACTGTGGGAACCTTTTCCTAGACATGCGCACTAAACAGACTGAAACCGTAACATAACTGGTCGTATGGGATTCACTATGGTTACCAGATAAGTTATCACAACAGGTGCAGAGAGCAGGGGAAATGTACAGTTAGAAATGAACTTTCTGACGAACAAAAAAAAAACATGCAGTGACACCGCTGACCCCCCCCTCCCCCGTGTTGGGCTCCCCCCCTCTCCCCCAGGTTGCGGAAGGAGGAGCTCAGCGCGATTTCCGGGCCCAACGAGTTCGCCGAGTTCTACAACCGGCTGAAGCAGATCAAGGAGTTCCACCGCAAGCATCCCAACGAGGTCAGCGGGCCCAGGCCGGGCAGGAACCCCCACCCCCGCTTGCCTGGGCTTTCCCTTAACACTCTGGCGATTTTGATCGTTTAAGCAAGGAATTCTCCTCCTGGGGTTTTTTTTGGGGGGGTGGGGGAATTGTCTCAATGCATTAGTTTTTATAGAAAACGGAGCTTTCTACCTTACCTTGTATGCATTTACAGTTTTGTTTGTATCGAAATATTTAAAACCAAGAGAGCTTCCCAAAGCTCTTGCACCTTATGACACAATGTAAACATTTCACAGTTGACTTGGAGGAGGCCATCTCAGACCCACTGGCAGTGTCAAGCAGAGGCTCTGTGTGCTTCCCTCTGTCTTGCAGAGGTTCTGGGCTTTAGGCCATCCAAGGCCCTGAAACAAGGGCTGAGTGTGACTGGCTGTAGCTTTCCGTTTAGTGCAGGGGTAGGCATGCTGGCTCAGGAATTCTGGGAGTTGAAGTCCATGAGTCATAAAAGAGCCGAGGTTGCCTACCCCTGGTTTAGTAGGACTGTTTCCTTTTTGCCAAGAGGTGTGAGAGAACAACTCTTGCTCATTGAATGGAAGAGCTGGAAGTGACCACAAAGATCACCTCATCCAGCCCTTTGCAAATGAATAGTTGTAAGTCTTAAGATTACCTATGCTACGCTCTCATTCTGTTATTCTGGATATTGGCCAGACCTCCAATGTGACGTTACCTGCAAATTAGATAAGCAGCCCATCAAACTTGCTGGCTGCATCTTAAAAGAAAATGTGGAATGGTTGTGGCCTCAAGAGAGATCCCCAGTGATGCTGTCCATCAACTCCGTGTAGAGCAGACATGTCAAACTCACGATGTCATGTGACGTGCAACGTATCGGGACGGTTTTGCCATTGCCGGCAATGGGGTGTGCGTGGCTTCCGGGTGACACATCCGGCCCGCGGGCCAGCAGTTTGACACCCCTGGTGTAGAGCCATTGATGTCTTTGAATTCAGACTCTTCTTACTGTTGTGCAGTCTGCCTTCTCTCTAAGAGATGGCCGTATGGAATGTTGTAAGACGTTTTGCTGCTTGATTATTTAACTTTACTGCAGTTCCCTTTTCAAAGGAAATAAGAATTATCTCATGCAATCTTCACAAAGCCACACTGATATTTCTTTAGTTGATAATTTCTAGAATCTTCTTCCCCCCCCCCTTTTCTGCAAGAGGGGTGCCATATTTTCTCTTGTCCTCTGGCACCTCCCCAGCTCTCCTGAAAAATAATTAAGATTCTGACAGCTGTTCAGCCTTTGGATATATAGACAGACAAAAGTTCCTCTGCTTTCTCCATTTGGAATCAACAATGTGTTCACTAACTCATTGGTCTTCCTCTTATTGTTGACATGTTTGAAAGAGCTCTTCTTGCTGGCAGAGCCAGTTTGGTGTCACAGTTAAGGCACAGGCTTATCCCAGTTCAAGCATAAAACCAGGCTGGGTGACCTTGACCATTTACTGTCCCTCAGCCTAGGAAAAAGGAGGCGAGGGCAAACCATTTTGAAATTTTGCCAAGAAAATAGCAGGGGTGTGTCCAGACCAGACAGTTATCAGGTGTCAAGTTTGACTTGAAGGCATCCTCACCACCTTTCTAGATTTTGCCTCTCCCACTAGCCTTAAGTCATTTCTGACTTTGTCCTCCCGACGTTATTTCTTGGTCCTTTCTATCATTTCCAGTAAGTTTGAGATGTATCTTCAGCTACATTGACTTCTTTGTGTGTCTCTTTGTTTTTGCTGTTGTTGATACTGTTTGAAAAAATGCTGTCCTTAATTTCCTCTACAAGAAGTTCTGGTCAACTACAAAACCTTTGCCTTTAAGGCTTTCTTTCCAGAACATCTTTCTTTTATTTCTCTTTAGTAAAATTGAACTTTCTAAAATCCATGGTTTGTGTCTGACTGCTTTTTAAAGAAGAATTTTGCATTTGCCTCCAAGTAGTAGTCATGACTTCAGTCTCTTTAGGCCACACTTGAACTACTGCTACGGTTCTAGTCACCATGATAGAAAAAAGACGCTGAAACTCTAGAAAGTGTGCAGAGAAGAGTGACAGCTATGATAAGGGGTCTGGAGGCTAAATCGTATGATGAACAGGTGAGGAAGTTAGGTGTGTGTAGCCTATTGAAGGGAAGGATTATGGGGGACATGATAACTATCTTCCAGTATTTGAGGGGCCATCACAGAGAAGAAGGAATTGACTTATTCTCCAGAAAACCAGAAGGCAGGGCAAGAAGTAACGCGTGGAAACTTATCAAAGAGAAATCCAGCCTAGAAATGAGATATTTTTTGACAGTGACAACAGTTAGACAATGGAACAACTTGCCTCCTGGAGTTACTCAAAAGTAGACTGGACAAGCATTTGACAGGGACGGCAGGCCCAAGGTCTCCTGCCTTAAGCAGGGAGTTGAACAAGAAGACCTCTGAGGTCCTTTCCGCCCCTACGTTTAGCCTCCTCCCAGTTAGTAAGGACAAATTCTAAAGAAGCAGCTTTCCTGTGTCAACTTAAACTCTTGAAGACAGTATTCAAATCAATTCAAATCAGTAATGTGCCTGACACGTACTGTTTGGCAGAATTAGTTTTCCAACAAATGTTGAAATCTCCCATCACAACCAGTCCATGATTTGCTGAGTTCAGTTTAGCTTTAAAAAAAAGTCTTCTAATTGCCTTGGTCTACAGCAGACTAATTTTTCTGTTGGCTTGCCTTTGTTCCAGATGCTTTAAACTCCCATGAGCCTCTATACTAGCTAAATTCATTTTTTTATATATGCAGTGCTGTACATCCTCTCTTGTGTTTCCTGTTCGTTTGCAACAGTTGACATCCATCAAGCTTAATTATTTCCCTGGTGGGATTTATCCCGCCCTGTTTCTGTAATCCATGTTATCTGACACTTGTTCTTGTGCCCCATGATATTCAGCACACCTTGCGTGTTAGCAACACTTTTTGCATTGGTCCAGAGACTTTTAAGGTTATGGATCAGAACCCCTGGCTTCAGTCTGCCTTTTCTTTTTGGCCAGATTTTCTGTTATTTCAAACCACTTTGCTAAGATCTTGTGTTCTCTGTCCTCTCTCTGAATAAAGTCCTCCTGAACAGGTTTCCCAGCCATTGTCCATCTCCTCAACAAGACATATTCAGTCTCTACAGAACAGAATTTCCTTTGTGAACTTTGTACTATTGTTGTAAAAACCCAAACCTCTGTTACTGGCAGTAAAATTCACTTGAACGACTTGCCTTGCCTTTCGGCTTCCAAAGTCAAGAAGACCCTTTGGTCATGGCAGTGGTTTTACCTTGCAGTAAGCCTTGTGCTCATGTGGAAGACAATGGTTTAATTGTGTTTAAACACGGTCGAGTGACTTCCTGCATGCAGCACGGGTTTTTTTTTTCTTTTTCTTTCAGTTCTTGGGGAGGGGGGTCATGAAGCAAAACCAAAAACCATTTGTTACCTTTGCAGATTTGTGTGCCGATGTCAGTAGAATTTGAAGAGCTCTTAAAGGCCCGGGAAAACCCAAGCGAAGAGGCTCAGAGTAAGTCCGTGTGGCAGGATTCTTGTTTGGCATTCTTTTTTCCAAACGGATAAATTATGTGCTGAGGGTGGCTGTCCTAGAGACACACGGCTTTTGCTTCCTCCTCTGGGTTGGTTCTGGGCCGTCTTTCATTCTTGGCTTCTCGCAGACCTTGTGGAGTTCACGGACGAAGAAGGATATGGCCGCTATCTGGACCTGCACGACTGCTACCTGAAGTACATCAACCTCAAGTCATCTGAGGTGAGGCTTCCATACTGTTTTTTTTTCCAGATTTGGGGGTACAACTGATGCTGTCTCGTTTTGCGGATTGTGTCCTCAGATTTATGCTTAATAGAGTTATGTAAAAGGGAAGCCCCACTGAAGCGGCACAAAATGTTCTGGGACTGGAGATGAGGGAGGGAAAAGAATAGATTGAAGGTTGTCTCTTGCTGGGCTGAAAGGGAGGGGTGACCCATGTGCAAGGCCCTTCTCTCCCCCAGCCATAGAAACCTCTAGAGAGAAGTTGCTTTGGCCCTAGGATTTCAGAGAATTGTGTCAAACTCCCTTCTCCTTCTTCGCGCTATTGCAGAAACTGGACTACATCACTTACCTGTCTACTTTTGACCAGCTCTTTGACATTCCAAAGGAGAGAAAAAATGCAGAGTACAGAAGGTGAGGATTTCCTGTGAAAGGGGGAATGAGTCATCCTCAGGGCTATTAAGGTAAAGGTAAAGGTTCCCCCACACATGCGTCCTAGTCGTTTCCGACTCTAGGGGCCGGTGCTCATCTCCGTTTCAAAGCCAAAGAGCCAGCGCTTGTCCGAGGACGTCTCCGTGGTCATGTGGCCGGCATGACTAGACGCCAAAGGCACACAGAACGCTGTTACCTTCCCACCGGAGTGGTCCCTATTTTTCTACTTGCATTTTTACGTGCTTTCGAACTGCTAGGTTGGCAGAAGCCGGGACGAGTAATAGGCGCTCTCTCTGTTACGTGGCACTCGGGATTCGACCCGCCAAACTGCCGACCTTCTGATTGACAAGCTCAGCATCTTAACTCACTGATCCACCGCGTCCCTTTCTGGGCTATTAAAGCTAGTCAAATTAATTGACTAATTGTGTTAGCAGAAGTGGGTTCACAGCATCATTTCTCATTTTCCCACCTGGGTTACAGTAGCAGGCACAGACAGGTTTAAAGTTGCTTGACTTCTTGCCTGTGCATCGTGTATGGCATGGTTGTGCTCAGTTGCTGCCAGTTGACAAGAGGGATGGGCAAGAAGCCCATCGGGGTGGAGAGCGCCAGGCTCTCCTGCCACAGTCCATCTGATTTTTACAGGTACTTGGAGATGCTGTTGGAATATCTGCAGGATTATACAGACCGAGTAAAGCCTCTGCTTGACCAGAATGAGCTGTTTGGCAAAATCCAGGGAGATTTTGAGAAAAAGTGGGAGATTGGCACTTTCCCTGGTTGGCCGGTGAGTGCCATTCTGTGGTGGGTGAGGCTTATGTGAAGCACAACTGTTGTAAACCGTGTTAATTGTTCATGTTTCCGGGAGAGACGCCTCCTCCCAGCCTGGGCCTCTGCGTCCCCAGTCAGCCTAAATGGCTGGGAGAGTTGGGGCTAAGTGCAGCTGGAGGCCACTGGCCTGCAGAACCTCTGTCCATATATCCTTTCTGTCGTTTGGCAGAAAGAGACCAGCAGCGCCCTCACCCATGCTGGGGCCCACCTGGACCTCTCTGCCTTCTCCTCTTGGGAGGTTGGTAGCCATTCTGAATCTCTTCTGCATCCGGGATGGGGTGGGGGTGGGAGGGGGACTCCCTCCCTTGGGGCCTCTGGGAGTGCAGGGGGCCAGCTTCCTCCATGGCCTTGCAAGGAGGGAGACGGCTGCTCCCACTAGAGCTTTTGCTCCTTGCCCACAGGAGTTGGCCTCCCTTGGTCTAGATCGGCTGAAATCTGCCCTGCTGGCCTTAGGTCTGAAATGTGGAGGGTAAGTGGAAACAGCTTTTAGCGTTCACGATGACCTGGCAGTCGGTGTGTGTGTGTGTGTGTGCGCGCGCGCGCGCACAGAGAAGCGGCACAGGCGTATCAGCCCTGCCCTTGGCTTTCCGTGAAAGTGTGGACTCTTTCCTGGGTGGGGATGGCACCCCCTTGCAAAATTAGCAGAAGCATTTAATCTCAGCAATTTTGAAAGCCGAAATAGCTCTTGCACAAAAGAATTGAGCTGTTTTCTCTGCTTCCTACCCCAAAACACATTCTGTATATCCTGGGGTGACAAGGAACTTCCAGCATTTTTCAGCTCGCCCTTCCCTAGTTACACGCCTGGCTCTTATTTGCAATGCAAAAATGTGCCTGAAGGGTTCGTGCTTTTCTTCTCGCCCAGGACGCTGGAGGAACGTGCCCAGAGGCTCTTCGGCACAAAGGGCAAGTCCCTGGAAGCCCTGGATCCCTCTCTCTTTGCCAAAAACCCGAAGACAAAAGGGAGCAAGCGGTGAGTTTGCCCTGGGTTGGGGTGAGGGTGAGTTCGCATTGCCTGCTCTGGCCCTTCTTGACCGGGTCCTCTCCTTTGGTTGCCTCATGTCCTGGGGTGAAGGACCGTTGGTGCCAGCTGGGGTTGCTCACTTGCGGGCGCCGTCATTGTCTTGACAGGGACACAGAGCGGAATAAGGACGTGGCCTTCCTGGAGGCCCAGATCTACGAGTACGTGGAGATCCTTGGGGTAAGGGCCGCCCCCCCCCACTCCTCTGAGCATGGAGGTCCCAGGCAGGGACTGCTGCATTCACAGCCCTCACTCTCCCTTAGGAGCAACGGCAGCTGACACATGAGAATGTGCAGCGCAAGCAGGCGCGGACTGGGGAAGAGCGGGAGGAGGAGGAGGAGGAGCAGATCAGTGAGAGCGAAAGTGAGGACGAAGAGAACGAGATCATCTACAACCCCAAGAACCTGCCCCTGGGCTGGGATGGTAAGGTAAGGCCTCTGGCAAGAAGGCGGGCCTCGGTCTCCCCCCGGGACTGGCCTCGCACGGGGTGACCGCTCTGGCTCCTTACCTTCCAGCCAATTCCCTACTGGCTCTACAAGCTCCACGGGTTGAACATCAACTACAACTGTGAGATCTGTGGGAACTACACATACCGTGGGCCCAAAGCTTTCCAGCGACACTTTGCGGTAAGAAGTGCCATGGCTTGCTTTCATCTGGGAGAGGGTGGGATTCCTGAGGCCGGGGTGGGGGCGGCAGATGGGCTTTCCTGACTGGCCTGGCATCTCTAGCAGTCTCCGTGCTGCTGCTCGGGGCCTGGGAGAGAGCTGCTTTGCCTCCTGCCTCTCTGGTGCCGCAGCATTCTTTCAGGAAGAGGCAGAGAATGCATGCATGCGTCTGGGATCCTTTAATTGGGATGAAGCTGGGGGTGGACTCTGTGGCCAAAATGTCTCCTCTACACTCTAGGACTCCTAACTTCCCCAGGCCGTTCTCGGCTGCCCAAGAGCAGTCCTTGTTTGTGCGGGGGGGGGCACATCCTCGGTTTGATGATCTCTCGTGTTCTGTAGGAATGGCGCCACGCTCATGGGATGCGATGCTTGGGCATCCCCAACACAGCTCACTTTGCAAACGTCACGCAGATTGAAGACGCCGTGTCGTGTAAGTGGGACAAATCCTCACCTGTTGGCCCTGACCTCAGGGGTGGGAAAGATCCTGGGGGTGTCGAGTGGCGGGACAGGCAGAGTCAAGATGGCTGGGCTTGCACCAGGGAAAAGACTTTGGGAGCACTATTAGCATCTCAGAGGAGCTTCTGGAAGCTCCCCAATTGGTGTGTAATTATTCCTCCCCTCAGCACCAACGCACGACTTGGTTTTCCTCTCTTTTTTCAGTGTGGGCAAAGTTGAAGCAACAGAAGGCTTCAGAGAGATGGCAGCCAGATACAGAAGTAAGTTGGGATAGGAGGGGGTTCTTCCTAGCCCTTGTGTTGCAGCACCTGAGCCCTTGGACCAGACTGGAGGTTGAGTGTAACCTAAGGCAGTGGTGGCGAACCTTTTAGAGACCGAGTGCCCAAACTGCAACCCAAAACCCACTTACGTATCATTGGGTGCTGGGTGGGCGTGACTGTGGTGGTAATGGCAGACTGGGTGGGAGTAAAAAGTTCAATTCCAACTTTGCGAAATCTTTTTTTTTCCCTGCAACAAGTTGAAATTGATTGATTGATTGAACCTTTTTTTTTCACATGGCGGTGGTGGCCTAAAGCGAAAAGGTTTTATAAAACCCAGCTGAAGGCCTAGGACTGGGGCGACGCCACGTGTGCCCACAGAGAGGGCTCTGCATGCCACCTGTGGCACATGTGCCCTAGGTTCACCACCACAGACCTAAGGGGTTGAGGCAGAAAGAAAACCATTTGTAATGACTATGGCCATTCAGATAAACAACTGTTGAGCTGCAGTAAGATACTACTTTGTAACTCTTCTGTTTCATTTTGAATCATCCTTGTTATATTGTGTTACAAACTGCCCCTTTTCAAAGGATATTTTTGTAAAAAATTAAATTCCTCTCCTCTGGTCAGGGTCTCTAGGTTAAAATGCTTGGCCTTTCTTATTTTCTTTCAATCACTGCTGTCCCCGCTTCTGGTCTAATACAGTATTTTTAAAAAACCAGAAGTCAGATACTCACCTTTACTTTGTCTATGACTTCTAGTTTTGCCAGTCTTTATATCCAATTGTGACTCCAAACTTGGGTTCATTTATTAGGACGGGAATGGGCAAAAGGTCTTAAGTTAACCAATTATTTCCACAGTTGTCCGTGTTGGTTTTTTTTCAAAGCTGTTATTACATCCGATCAGTTTCTTCCTATTGTTGTAAGGCAGATTCTCCTACAGATTCTGCCCTTTCCCCTTTTTAATACATTGGTCAAAGATTCGACTGTAGTTCCACTAACAAATCAATTTCCCCCCCCCCCCAAGGGGGTCTGCCATTATTTTTTCTTACAGTGACCAAAGGGACAAAAAAGAAGCAACTCTGTTTAGTAATGGAACTGCCTCCAGTCACCTTCAACATTTGCCTGCTGGACCTCATGGGGTTGGGAGTGGCGGCAGGTTCAACACAGAAACCTTGCAACCCTCTCAGCGTCAATAGGGCCATTCGTGGTGGTGGTGGAGGAGTGGGGGGGTGAGGAGGAAGAGGAGGAGAAATGTCAGAGACGTCAAAATATTGGGTTTAGATATTTCCTTGCATTTATGTATACATTTACTATTTCAATTCACAAACCATAGAACTTATGGTGTGTCACAAAAAGGGCACTGAACAATTTATCCTGTAGAAGTATCATAAATATCTAGGAAATAACGTTAGCTACTTTTTCCCTAGTAACTCAGCTATGATCTTTAAGTAGAACCCCAGCTTTAGGTTATAGAACATTTCTATATTTGCTGGTTGTTGGTGTACTGCCATCGATTAAAAAGTCAAATCAACAGACTTATTAAGGTTATCCTGTTCAACATTACAACTTAAGGCCTTACATTTTGTGTAGGGTAATAAAATGTATCAAAGACAGCATGCATTCTGACAAAGGAGACGCAACTCCAACCAAGACATATGCCTCAGTTTCTGAATGGTATCTTAACTTCCTATTAATACTGTGTAACATTTAGTAGGGAATAGCACAATGAGAAATATCATTATGGAATGGCGAAGTAACTGCCTTCAAAACATTAAAAGGGAGGGAGGTGAAAAGAGACATCTCGGGGGGGTGTGTGATGGACCAGTCAAGTTCAACAAAGGAGTCATAAAAATGGTGCATGTGGGTCAAAAAGTAGGCATATAGGAACAGCAGCAGGAAAACAGTTGGCTGCAGCAATGGGCGGGGAACCGGAAATTGAAAATGCCAGACAGCAGGTGAGGAAGAGCCCCTCCCCCAATCAAGTCTTGCACTAAAATGAAAAAAGGAAACTGCATTCTTCACAAATGGACAGGCCCAGGGGCATCATCCAGGAGCATTCCAAGGTTACACCTGCAGCCCAGAGAAAATAGTACAGAAATGAAAGCTTTTCCATTCGGATGGGTCAAAATCCTCGTGTTCGGTCACAGAAAGAGAGTGCCTTGCTGTTGTGCTGTGTTGGATGTTTGGCTTTGCATTTGGCCGTCAGCAGCTTCCTTTATTGTTCCAGGAGGAATACGAAGACTCCAGTGGGAACGTGGTCAACAAAAAGACCTATGAAGACCTGAAACGCCAAGGCCTGCTGTAAGCAGAGGAATAACCCACCCCCGGAAAATTCGCTCATCTCCCCTTGCCTCTCTCTCGGTGACTGGAGTCCTTGTGGGCGGGCACTCCAGAGATGCTCCTAGTCAACAGAATGGATTTTGTAAGACCCTTGCTTTATGTGGAAGCGATATACAGAAATAAACTACTTTTAAAGGCAGAAGGGATGGGCATTTGGTGTGGTGTAGCCTTGTTTGATGTCATTAAACCTTGATTCTCGGTATTTGGAGGCCCACACAGTTCAAACCCAACTTAGATTCCCTCTGCAGGAAACGTGGAAGGAAAGTTCCTCTTATTTTAGGTAAGACCGTAGGAATTCCGTGCTTGTGTTCATAGCTGAGGGGCTGCCTTTGGCCCTGCTATTTCCCTCGCCTCTCTTTGCAGCCACTGTTTCTGAATAGTCGCTCCCTCGTTTCCATTTGCTGAAGAGAGCAGAAAAAAGCAAGCACTGGCGTATTAGACAACCTTGTTGGGGGAAGAGCTAGTGACGTTTTGATGAAAGGCTGCCATGTAGATCTTTTCCCAAACCCTCACTGGTGGAGAAGCAGGCTTCTCTTGCAGATGCCGTGTAAGGTAGGAGGTGGGCAGTTGGAAAGGGGGATGAACGGAAGCTGCTGCCCTCCTTCCAAGCGTATAATTTAGGGGCTACCCAGTACCTGCTACCCTCAGTTAAGCCTGCGTCAATCTGCCCCTGAACAGTGTTTTTCCTTTGTTGACACCGGAGCTGCTACTCTGAGACCCCTGGGAATAGAAAGAGTGGATCATTAAGTCTAATTGGGGCGGGTTTGTTTCTGTAATTGCCTCAGGAAGCTGAGGGCCCTGGCGGGGGCTTCACCAAAAACGACCCACAGGGGTGGAGACTTTTCTGGGAAATGGGGCAAACTCTTGCTTCCTTTCCAGAAGCACTGGGCTAAGCTCAAGCAGACTAGCAGAGCCGGTTACCCGGATCCCCTTAGGTGGGGGCAGGGAGCAGCAGCTGTAAGCTAAGGATTGGCTTCATAGTATGTAGGAAGATCCGTCAGGAGGCTGAGGCTAATCTGGAGCGGAACAGTTGATCAGAGAGAGGTCTTAACAACAGTTCCTGTCTGCCCTTGATCTTAGTGGGCTGGTCTCTGAAAAACGGCCTTTACTGGGGTTCGTCTTCTGTGAGATTGCCAGGAAGCAGCTACTGCCAGCCCAAGGAGCAGATCGAGCCATGGTGCAAACTGAGACAGAGGCCCATGGCCGCTTCTTGGCTCTCAGAAAGGAAAGGGTTTCACCCTTGGAATGGAGGAGGCAACCTTGTTTGGCAGAACTCCCTGTAGCAAGTGGAGTTTTCGGATACTCTGCAGAAACAGCAATGGCGGGCAGGTGCCCCTCTCTGTTCCCTGCCCAGTTGCCATAAATCAGGTGGCAAACTGGGAGGACCAGCGTAGAAAGATTTCTTGGATGAGCCGCAGTTGCTCCAGAGGCAGGGAACATGTTGCCCAGAGCATCAGGGAGCCAGGTGCCTCTTCTCCCCCACCTTGGAGCGCTCTCGGCTGGTTGGCTCCATCTCTACCTGGGCGGAGATGAGGGCTCTCAAGGGGGCATTTCTTCTGCCAGTGCTGCAGGCAGAGAGCATTCAGACAGACACCAAGGCTCCCTGCGAGCAAGGTAAGTGAGCAGAGCAGGCACGGGGTCCTGTGCAAAACAGACTGCGGGGGGGGGGCTGTCAGTTACCAAGAATGTCCAGGTTGGGGAGGCAGAAGCTGAGCTGATAGCAAGCCAGAACCTACGCACTTGATGCTGGGAGGAATTCCCAGGGAATGAGTTAGCCAAGAGACTGATCCTCTTTCTTGTGCTTGGATTGTGCATGTCTGCAGAGGAGCCAAAGATAGCTTACATGTGGCTTCTGAGCTGCTGCTAGGCCATTTGTAGCCCTCCGGAGCATTAAGGCAGGGGTCCTCAACCCCTGGGCCACGGCATGCCAGCAGCCGGTCTGCACAAACAAGCAAAGCCCCATCCGTGGGATGCAGGCAGCACACAAAACCACACACTCTCCGGTCCGCAGAAAAACCTTTCCACAGAACGGGTCCCTGGTGCCCGAAAGGTCAGGCACCTCTGCTCTAAGGGGACAGAGGCAGGTGAAAGACTAGGCTGCTGTGTCTTCACCCGTGGCCTATTTACTCCGATGCAGGCTCAAGCAGCAACTAATTCAGGCCAAGGTTGTCACAAAATCTGAGTTGCGCCATTGGGAAGGGTCTGAAAGGCCCTGATTCCTGGCCAGGTCTCAGCCTGGTTCCTGAAATAGCCAGAGGACTGGCTCAGAGAGGTGGGGATGAATTTGGGACTGGAGAAGAACTTGCTCAGTCAACCCCAGCAGCTGGGCGTTGGCTAGCACAAGGAGGCAAGGGGCAAATTTCTGTTTTTGATGCCTGTCTGGGCGTCCCTCTCTTCCCTCTGGGGTTGAACCAAACATGCGTTGCTGGGCCAACGCCACGTGTCACTAACCTGCAGCCCTGGGCCTTCGGGTTTGTCATTTTCCTGTCTCCCTGGCAGCCACAAGTCACTTTGGGGCCTGCCGGGCATCCTGGAAGTGAGCCCAGTGCCATCCTAGACCATGCAGTTCACTCAACAGGTTGCAGGTTAGCTACCTTCTGAAGAGCCAGAAGGCTTCCAATGCCAGCTTATGGGGTGCAGGCTGATGTAAATTGATAACGCGAGAATGGAGGGAGCAGAAACCTGGAGAAAAGGGCAGTGCCGGCCTCGTTAATAGAAAAAAGATCAGTTGCAAACTGATCCAGCAGTGTGATAGGACTGCAAAAAAAAATGCAATTCTAAGCTGCATCTGTAGAAGTCTTTTTCCAGATTCAAGAGATGATTCCAATTTATTTTGCTCTGGCAAAATCTCATCCCAAATATTAAGTTCCGTTCCCCATTTTAAGAAACCTTCAGAGACACCAGAACAGGTTCAGAGAAGGGGCCAAGGAAGACTCAGGATGACCACTTACTAAGTGAGTTTTGAAGGAGCTGGACACTCTTAGTGGCCTTCAGACTGAGGGGAATGTGGTACCATTTTCTTCAAGCAGCTGAACGGATGTCAAGCAGAAAACCCCAACTGGATTCCTGTCATTCCATAAATGGGAATTTATCAACTTTATATGGAACGTTTCACTTCAAGCGGGCAGATTTTGACTGAATGGGTGGGGGGTGGAGGTGAGCCGAGCCCTTGCTGGGGGACTTTGAGTCAGGCCCTGCACTGACCAAGGAGTGGCTCAGCCTTCAGAAATGACTTGGTCAGCAGCCGCCCAGTTAATGTACCTTCCTGGTGGGCGCCCCTTAGTCCTGGGTAGAAAACTTTGACTTTGGATCTCTTGCCATATAATTGGGGTTGCTGCAGACATACCGGGGGAGGGGGGAGCTCTTTGGAGGGTCTGCTTGGCTCCGGCCAAGGAAAGACCACCTTATTTGACTTGGATTCTCCATTTCTTAGCCCTGTGTGGGACATCAGGGTTATGGCAGCGTTACTTAGCAAATGCAGACACAAGTTGTTTCCTCCAAATAATAGATATTCATGTTAGTAAAAAATAGTTCAGAAAGTAGATAAATAGGAGAAAAAGAGAGGGAGGACATAGATTGTACATAGAGTTGGGAGGGATCTTGGAGGTCATCTAGTCCAACCCCCTACTTAAGCAGGAGACTCTATATTATTCTGAGTAAATGGCTGTCCAATCTCTTCTTAAAAGCCTCCAGTGATGGAGCACCCACAACAACTTCTGGAGGCCAGAAGTTGATTCTTCTCACCGCCAGGAAATTTCTCAATTCTAAGTTGCTTCTCTCCTTGATCAGTTTCCATCCATTGTTTCTTGTCTTGCCCTCAGATGCTTTGGAGAGTAGGTGCACCCCCACTTCTCTGTGGCACCCCCTCAAGTGTTGGAACACTGTTACCATGTCTCCCCTAGTGAAGGAATGCAGAGGGTGCTTTGTCAGTTCTGGCCACCGGCCACTGGTGGGATTGGAGGAGCCAGGAAGCTCAACTACTTGCTCTGGACTTTTCCCTAGCTAAGCTGGGGAAATACAGTCATGACCCAAGCACAACAGGGGCTCCTCCTTCGCCCTGGCTGTGGTGGGATGCCTTGACAAACAGCATTCCCACCACTGTGGAGCGCCCAGCGCCAGCGCTTGTGGCAGGACAAGCGGTGACGCTGCAGCGATCAGGATTCAGGAGCTGGTGGGATTGCCTTGTCCCATGTATTCAGCAGCCTGGCTGGGCGGCAGCCTTCCCGTGGCCTCACCTGGCGTGTGGAACATGTCTGCTTTTCCTCTGCAGCAAAAGAAACCCAAACCTCTGCAGGGAACATTCCTCCCCTCCATCTAGAGAAGCCAGTCATGTGCTCCAGGATGATCCGCCCCAACCTCCAGATCCTTTCAGCCCAAGGTAAGAGGCCTCTTCCATAGGTCCTTGGGGAAGATGGCTGGAGGAACAGACAGCCTGGCGCCAGCCAAGACCGAAGCGTGAACTCTACCCTTCCACTCTGCTTCCATTCCTATTCTACCTCTGCCCTACTGAATTTCTGCCTACCAAACGCTGACGTCTTGTCCTAGGGGGATCCCAAAAGATACACCTGGACTTTGAAAGAGAGGGCCCTTCAAGTGGGCCCCTGTAGATTACCCTCCAAAGAACTGGGAAAGTTGTTCTCTGGTTCTCCCACCTCCCTCCATTGAAAGCCCACCTTCTCTGTCTGTCTGCAGGCCTCCTTCTCCTCTGCACTCTTTCCTACTTTGGCGCCCGGGGTCCTTACGCAGAAGCAGGTGAGAGGGATGGCTGTGAGACCCAAAGCAAAGGCCCAGGCAGGCCTCGGTGGGCAGGGGGGAAGAGGGACCACTAGGCCTTTCTACCACGATTTCCCTTGCCGCTCCGAAATGCCCAACCTCGCTCCTGTTCTACCCTGCAAGACCCCCGTTGGTCCAGCTCCTCATCCCTCTTTGTCTGCTCTCACTTTTTCCAGAGCCAGATGCGATCCCTGGAGCAGCCATTTTCTCCAACCATTCCCTGAACGGGACAGGTGTGATACCTGTAAGGAAACTGGGCCACTGAGCAGAAGGGGGGCAGAGAAAGGGGGCCCCTTTGAGGAAGGGGGAGGCTGGGCCGGGTGGGAGCAGGCACCCGGGAAGAGCCATGGGGAGGCTTGTGGGGTGCCACGGAGGCATGGCTGGCCCCCAGCGTGTCGGCACAAGAAGGGGTTTGACCTGGTCGCTGTGTACCTCCAGCTCCCTCTTCCGTGGCAGCTGACTTGCCAGAGTTTCCAGTGTTCAGGAGAGAGATGCTATCAGGACGAGGCCCATGGCAACAATTCCCAGCTCTGCCACAATGCTTCACACTGTGAGGTAAGCCTCCAGGGATGCCTAATGGAGGAGGAGGGGGGTGGGGAAAAGAACCGGGGGTGCTCCTTCTTGAGCCTCAGTAAGGACTCCTGAAAAGCCGCTTGCCAGCTCTGTTCACGTGCTGCGGCTTTTGCAGCTCTATCGTCTCAACAGCACCAGCTACACAGCACGATGCAGTAGTGATTGTGGAAGTGCCAACGCCACGGAGATGTGTCTGCAGAATGGCGGGCCGGGCCTGGAGCTCTGCATTATGGAATGTTGCAACTCGTCCGACTGCCTGCAGCTCAACGCCACGGCATACAGTAAGCTCCTCTTTGGGGGGGGGGGCTTGCTCCCCGGGGGGACAGATCCCCATGGGCTTTCTGCCACTGCCTGACCCGCTTTGCCAGAGGGGGGGTCTGGCTGGCTGGAACTGTTGGCCAGAGGCATTCTTGGTCTGGCTTTCCCTGGCTCGCTCGCTCTCTCTGACCTCCTTGGAACAGGAGCTGCCCGCCCAGTGGTTTCAGTGCTGTTGAGGGCCACCCTGGGGGGGCTTCCTGGGGGGCCAGGAGGCAAACTTTCCTTCTCTCTTCCAGGTGACGTGGCAGCCACCACCACCCCAGTTCCCACCACTACCACCACACCCACCACCACCACTGCACCACCCCGCAATGTAAGTGTTCCGTGGGAGGTCCTCTTCTCAAATGGGGCCACATGGGAACCTCTTCTGGGCCCTCTTGTGGTTCTAGAGCAGGGGTCCTCAAACGTGGCCACTTTAAGAATCGTGGACTTCCAGAATTCCCCAGCCAGCGTGGATGGCTGGGGAATTCTGGGAGTTGAAGTCCACGAGTCTTAAAGGTTGGCCACGTTTGAGGACCCGTGCTCTAGGGGAAGATCTCCCTGCCGCACGGCTGAGCTGAGCTGAGCTTTTCTTCCGGCCTTCCTAGGGAAAGGTTTGCTCCAGCTTCACCTGCCATGGAGAAGGCTGCTACAAAGGTCAGAAGTCCTCAACCAACTGCATTGTGGGCCACGACTTCTGTGAGGTAAGATGTCTGCCAGGACCTTTGAAAGCCAAGCTTGGCTCTGTCAGCTGCCTCTTTCTAAGGACAGATACTAGCACAGCGAAGGTCACCTTCTCTTGCAACCCCTCCCCCCCCCAAAAAAGCTGATGGCAGAACAATGTCTCAGGTTGATACCCTCCAAATGTGAGCAGGTGCTCCTCCTTAGATACATTAGCTAGTGGGCTTTTTGTTGACTGTAAAAAGTTAATCTTTCTGTTGTCTCCGGATTTCCTGGTTAATTAGACTACCCCAGACCTTCGGCATTTATGATTGAATTGTTCAATTAGTAGCTGATTTTGTACCCAGCAGCTGAGGGAGGGTGAGGCTTCGGACCACTGCATCTTCCGTAAACTGACCTTCTGGATTCATGCAGCCAGATCCACAAAAGCCAGAATCTCCCTTTCTAAAAGAAAGATCCAGCCCTTGGTTCCCCCACAGCAGGGGTAGGCAACCTTGGCTCTTTTGTGACTTGTGGACTTTGACTCCCAGAATTCCTGAGCCAGCATGGCTCAGCTTGGAAACCTCTCGCTTTCCCCTCAGCATGTCTGGCTCAGGAATTCTGGGAGTTGAAGTCCACGAGTCATAAAAGAGCCAAGGTTGCCTACCCCTGCCCCACGGCATTGCAGCTCATCTCCCAGCTGTCTTTTAAAGGGAACAGGCTCTCCCACCCACTGCCCGGCTCCCTGGAGAGGGAGCATTGGCCATGGGGTCTGCTCCTGCCTCATGGGGTCTGCTCCTGCCTCATTCACCAACTCTCTCTCTCTCTCTCTCTCTCTCTCTCTCTCTCTCTCTCTCTCTCTCTCTCTCTCTCTCTCTCTCTCTCTCCTTCCAGATGAAAAAAACAGGCTTCCATTTTGTGGCAGGCTGTAGCCAACATTGCAAAACCAAGGGCCACCCGTGCACCCACAAATCTCCTGCTGCCTGCTACCAGGAGTGCTGCCAGGCTATGCCCAAAACCAGCTGCCTGAAGCTGGACGGGAAAGTGCACTTCAACAGGGCGAGTGGCCTGGCTTTGCCTCCTCTGCTCCAGCTCCTGGCCTGGGCTGCCCTGCTGGGTCTCAGCTGCTCCAGCTCCTTCTTAACTGGGATCAACTGATCCACCGCTTGGTGCCTTCAGCCCTCAGATCAGCTGGGCAGGAGGGAACTCCTTCCCCATCCTCACCCAAGTTGCTTCCCTTCTGTTCTCCTCGGCTCCTTTCCCCCAGGACAGCAAAGGGCATTCAGGACCGTGCTTCTCTCCTTTCTATGCTGCTAGTGCTCAGGTTATTCTGTTTTCACCTCGAATAACAGCTGCGTGTGCACAACGGAGTTCAAAGGCTCAGCGGAGGCACGTCATGTTCTTCAGCCAGGCTGTAGGGACTCTGGCACGGGCTCAACCTGAATGGCCCGTCATATCCTTGGAGCTGGAACGAGGGATTCTCTTGCTGCTACCACTAGGAAGTGGTCTTCCTTGGGATGACTGTGCTGACCCCCCCCCCGCTCCAGGTAGTCCTTCTGACTCCCTCACTGCGAACTCTTGGGTTCAGGCTGAACAGCAGAAAAGACCCTGAGCCAAGGGAACCATGCCTTTGAATAGAAAAAGACGTCTAGCCAACTCTAGTCTACACCTCCGTCTCTATCCCTCACCCTCTTTCTTCAAAGCTTTGCTTCTGGCTGCTTCATTCCTGCTAATGCTTTAAGCACTTTTTTCTTTGTCCTTTTACAGAGCACCACCAACCTTTCCCCAGCTTTCCCTTCCCTCCCGATTCAGTCTTTAGTCATAACACATGCCACCATTCTTGCTACGTCCACTCCAGGTTCTCACAAGACATTCAAGCTTCTGTACTTTTTATCATGTGCTGTCTCTAAATAAAGCAACATACAAATAACTTGCTTTCTGTCATTCATACATTATCCAATGACCGGCTGAACAGCAAAAATATGATTTGCATACTCCCTGCCCGCTTCTTGTACAGTTACAATCCGAGTCGTGTCGCTTGTTTTCCCAGGTTTGCTTAGGAAGCTAATGCCCGGATAGGTTTGCAATTTCCTCTGGTTACACTTCTCTTTGTATGGCAGAGAAGCAATCTGTCAGAATCCATTTATATCCCGTTCATAAATCCCCATCTGTATGTTCTAAAATCTTGGGGTGGGACCTTACACAATCTTCACACACATTGATTGCACCGTTCCCACGACCGCTTTCCCAGGAATACAATCTACTAGTTACATCAAATCTCTCTCTAGCTGTGCCATTTGTCAACATTCTCACAGCATGTATGGCTTGCTTTCTACCTTCTGTTTTCACCACTCGCGTTTATCTCAATTCCATATTTTGACATGGCACTATTGTTGGAATAGTCCTAAAGGCAATTTGCTCACGCCACTTTGGTCCCTTCCCATATTTAATTCCATTCACTCTGTCGGAGGGTCCTTCTTTGGCTGTCTTCACTCATGTCCCAAAGTGTTAACTTTCCGCAAATATTGCACTGCATTTTCTCTGCTCAGAGTAATCCCTTGGTGCCTTCTATTTTTTTTTTATGCTTTATACAGCCTTCCCTCCATCTCATTTCCCCCCCCCCCCCCGCAACTGTTAATTCTGTTATTTGCATTTTTCCTCCTCGGGAGCCAATTTCATCCTGACGTTCCGCCGAGCGTTCTTTTTGTCTTTGCCAGCAGCTGCTGTGACATTCTGCAAGATCAGACTTTGCACTCTTCCTCCCCTTTTCTCAGCGCCCCTTTCGACCTGTTTCGTAGCGCTTTGGCAGGACCCCAAAGGAAGCGGCGCTTTCCAGGCAGGAGAGGCCCCCGCCGCCCCCGCCCTCCAAGTGCAATACTCCAGCCAGGTTACAACGCGGCCGCTCCGCTAAAGCGAGGTAGCATAAGGGGAACGTGGTGGTGGTGGGGATGCAGGAGCTGCTATCCCTCCTCCCTGGACAGGCTCTTCTCGTTGCTCGCCATTCAACACGCGCAGCTTCCTTTATTCACCTGCGCAAATAAAATATCCAACACCCTGCAGCGATTCGGGCGTGTGATTCGCCTGGGAATCCGGGCTGGGGAGGGGGCCGCCACACAATTAGATTTAGATTTAGATTTTATTAGATTTATATACCGCCCTTTCCCGAAGGACTCAGGGCGGTTTACAGGGCATTTTAAAATCACATCAATATAAAATACAAAGTTAAAAGAGAATTAAAAGTTTAAATTATCCCTGAAAATAAAACCCCAGTTAAAATTCTCAGCCTGGGTCAGAGAGCTCAAAGAGCCAAGTCTTCAGGTCCCGGCGGAAAGAGCGTAGGTCAGGTGGCACCCTGAGAAGACCCTCCCTCTGCGAGCGCACTGGACGAAGGGAACTTGATGCTGGCAGCAGGTGTTCCCTCAAATATCCAGGACCCAAGCCATTTAGGGCTTTATAGGTCATCACCAGCACTTTGAATCTCACCCGGAGAGCAACCGGAAGCCAATGCAGCTCACAGAGTAGAGGTGTTACATGGGAGTATCGGGAGACCCCCATCACAACTCGGCGCGGCCGCATTCTGCACCAGTTGTAGTCTCCGAATGGCCCTCAAGGGCAGCCCCATGTAGAGAGCATTGCAATAGTCTAAACGGGAGATCACGAGCGCATGAGTGAATGTGCGTAGGGCATCTCCGTCCAGGTAGGGTCGCAACTGGCGCACCAGGCGAACCTGGGCAAAAGCTCCCCTGGTCACGGTTCGTATATGATCTTCAAAATTGAGCCGTGAGTCTCAATTTTGGTACCGGTTGATTACTGTGAAGCAAGCGCGTGATTTTTACAACAATGTTTTAAAAGCAACTCCATTAACGCTCCTGGAAGCTAGGAAAGGATCTGGAGAAGAAGAACAACAAGAGGAGGAAACAGAGGAAAGTGGAGTGGGAGGAGATCAAGTTGCAACTTCTTTGGATGATCCTAGAGAGCAAAGAGTGACGCGTGCTGCTTTAAAACGAGCAAAGAAAATAATAGAACAAGATCAACAAAAGTCTTCAGTTTCTTCGCAACGTACATACAGTCAAGCTGTGGGAGGAGCTCGGCCTAAAGAAGTTAGTCCTATCAAGGCTGTGGTCCATGGGCTTCTGGAGAATATTCATGGCAACTAAATTCTTAACTTGGAATGTTAATGGACTGAATTCACCGCAGAAGAGGAAGAAAGTTTTTCAATATTTAAAGCAATTTAAGATAGACGTTATATGTTTGCAAGAAACGCATATTAGTTTTGGATCAAAAGTATTTATTGAACGCGAGACTGGGTACGCATTTTGTTGCCTCTGCAGAGAATAAGAAAAATGGAGTAGTTGTTTATGTTAAAAGTGCTCTAACAGCAGATTTAATTGAAGCAGATAAGCATGGAAGATATGTTATGATTGAGCTGCTGTTAGAAGGTAAAAAGATGCTTCTAGTTGGACTATATGCACCTAACCAACAACAAGCTGATTTTTTTAGCTTACTTCATACAAAGCTTACCCAGTTGGATTATAAATCTTTTATTTTTATGGGAGATTGGAATGGTGTTCTGGATGTACACTTGGATAAAGCTGGAGCTTTTAAGCGTGTTCCAAGCCACGCCAGATTGCCTAAAACTTTTTTTGAATTGAAGGATGATTTGGAATTGCGAGATATCTGGCGTGAGAGGCACCTGCAGGAGAAGGATTATACTTTTTACTCTGACAGACACCAATCTTTCTCAAGGATTGATTTTATTTTGTTGACTAATGACTTCTTTTTGAGAACTAAAAAAGTGAAGATATGTGCAAGAACTATTTCAGACCACAGTCCAGTTTGGTTGGAGATTGATAAGGAGAAAAGAGATAGGCGCTCGTGGCGCCTAAATGAGAACTTGTTTAGAGATCAGAAAAATGTGGAAGAATGTAAACAGCGGATGAAGGATTTTTTCGAGATTAATATGAATAAGGGTACCTCGATGGATATGGTTTGGGATGCTAGTAAGGCCTATATGAGAGGGGTGTTGATATATATGAATAATAGACGTAGACGTGTAATGGAAACTAGAAGGAAAGAACTGGAGAATGAAATAAAGGAAAAAGAAAGGGTTTTGATTTTGAATCCAGGGGACGTGAAGATTAAAGAGGCTATTAGGCTGTTAAGAGGACAATTTGATAAATTAATGGCAGACCAAGTGGCAACCAATCTGCGGTTTGCTAGGCATAATACTTTTTGCAACGCTAATAAACCAGGCAGATGGTTAGCCTATAGACTGAGGAAGAAACAAAGGGCCTCTAACATAGACAAGATTGAATATAAAGGAAGGGTTGTGTTTCAACAGAATCTGATTAAGGATGCTTTTGTGGATTTTTATTCGAAATTATATACCAAAGAGGAAATTGAGGTAAAAGACATTGATAAATATTTGGAGAATGCTAATATTCCGGTCCTTACGCAAGCACAAAGAGAGGGGATTAACCAACTGATCACAGAAGAAGAAATCCTTACAGCAATTAAGGATTTGAAGGTTGATAAGGCGCCCGGTACGGATGGCTTGTCTGCGGCCTTTTATAAAAATTTACAATTTGAGATGATAAAACCGTTAAAGGAACTGTTCCAGACAATCCAGAGGGGGGGAAAGGTGCCACCGTCTTGGAGAACAGCTTTTATCTCATTGATTCCGAAGGAAGATCAGGATGCTACTCAAGTTAAAAATTACAGACCGATTTCGCTTTTAAATACAGATTATAAGATATTTGCTAAGGTTTTGGCTAATAGACTGATGAGGGTTCTGCAACAGGTGATTCATGGGGATCAAACGGGGTTTATTAGTGGTAGGCAAATGAAAAATAATGTTAGACATATAGTTGATGTGTTAGAGTTTTTGGAAAGACACAACCAGATCTCTGCAGCGCTAATCTTTTTAGATGCTGAAAAGGCTTTTGATCAATTGAATTGGCAATTTCTGTTGAGAATGTTAGATAAAATGGATTTTGGGGAAAATTTCTTGCAGCCGATTAGGGCATTATATCAAAAGCAAACTGCCCGAATCATAGTTAACAATAGCTTGACGGCAGTATGTAATATTGAGAAGGGTACAAGGCAAGGATGTCCGTTATCGCCCTTGCTATTTGTATTAACTTTAGAGATATTATTGAACAAGATTCGGAATTCGGAAAAAATTAAGGGGATACAAGTTGGAGATCAAGATTATAGATTGAGAGCATTTGCAGATGATCTGGTTGTTACAGTGACCCAGCCAGAGAATTCTGTTGTGGACCTGATAGAGATAATAACACAATATGGGAAGGTTTCTGGATTTAAAGTAAATGTACAGAAAACTAAAATTTTGGCTAGAAACATGACAGTTTCACAGAAGGCCTTCTTGGAAGGATTAACTGGATTTGAGATTGTTAAAAGGGTTAAATATTTGGGGGTAATTTTGTCGCCCTCGAATACAAAGCTATATAAAAATAATTACGAAAAATTGTGGGGGAAAATTCAAAAAGAATTGGAGAGTTGGCAAAAATTGCAATTGACTTTGTTGGGACGGATTGCAGCAGTGAAAATGAATGTCCTGCCCAAATTTTTATTTTTATTTCAAATGATACCGATTCTTAAGAAAGATTCTAACTTGGAGGAATGGCAGCGTGGTATCAATAAATTTGTGTGGGCAGGGAAAAAGCCACGAGTTAAACTTAAGATTATGCAGGATATTCGTGAGAGAGGTGGCCTTAAATTGCCTAATTTCAAATTATATTATGAAGCTGCTGCATTAGTAGGAATAAGTGATTGGATTAATTTGACGCAATCGAGGTTATTAAATCTTGAGGGCCATGATTTGTTGTTTGGCTGGCATGCATATTTGTTGTATGATAAGAAGGTAGGTACCGTGTTTAGGACGCATATTCTAAGACAGGCATTGCTGAGAGTTTGGAAGAAGTATAGACATAAGCTAAGTTGTAAGATACCATTGTGGGCAATTCCAAAACACGCAATAGAAAATATACATGCTGGTTTCAAACACGATGAGACTACCTACAAGGAAATTTTAAGTTTAGAAAGGAATGTTTGGTGTTTGAAATCATATAGCTTCTTGCGAGAAGAGAAGGTTGTACAAACATGGTTTCAATATACTCAGCTACGGGCCAGGTGGAAAGAAGACCAGAAAATTGGATTTGCAACGATTGATGAAAATTTGATAAAGCAAATTAGACATCAGGGACCTGCACACATTAAACGGATATATCTTGCACTGATTGAGATTGATTCAGAAACAGAGCTTGTTAAGGACTGTATGATAAAATGGGCCCAAAATATCCAGGAAGTTATTACTATGGATATGTGGGAGAAGATTTGGGTGAGGAATGTGAAATTTACTCAAGCTCAAAACTTAAGAGAGAATTTTTATAAGATGTTTTATAGATGGCATTTAGATCCTAAAAAACTTGCAAGTATGTACCCGAATTATCAGCCTAAGTGTTGGAGGTGCGGGGCTGAAGATGCAACATATTTTCACATATGGTGGACATGTAAAAAGGTTAAGGCCTTTTGGATTAAAATCTGGTGGAATATACAGAAGATTTTTAAAAGAAGGATAAAGTTTTGTCCGCAATTTTTTTTGTTGGGAATAATTGTTGATGCTACAGTGGTGGACTCTAAGTTGATGCTGAATTTAATTACGGCAGCAAGACTTTTGATAGGACAATATTGGAAGAAAGAGGAGCTGCCGACCATAGAAGAATGGACTTTAAAGGTTTCCGACCTGGCAGAGATGGCGAAGATATCGGCTTATTTGAAAGATCACTCGCAAGAACGTTATATTATGGAATGGAGAAAGTGGATTGAGTTTATCCAGAATAAGTATAGGGTTAAGAAGTTTTATCTAGCATTTGAATAAGTCTTCTTTCGTGTTTTTTCTTTTCTTTTCCAATTTTCTTTTTTATATATATTTAATAATGTTAAGTTTTGTTTGTTCTTATACAAGTTAGAGGGTGATGGATTTTAGAATTTATGGTTGTTAGTATATGGTTGCTTATGATTGTTTTTATATATATATACCTTGTATTTAGCTCTGGGAAGTCGGGGGGGGGGGGAGGAGGGTGGGGGGAGGTACGGGGAGGGAAGAGGGAGGGGGGAGCTGGGGAGGGGAGGGTCGGGGGGGATGGGGGTTTTTAATGGAAAATTGTATTGTAAAACTTTTCAATAAAAAAAAAAAAAATTGAGCCGTGAGTCCAGGACGACGCCTAAGTTGTGAGCCCTATCAATGGGGAGGGGGGGGCTGGCGGGTCTCGCTGGGAGGGGGAGGTGAGCAGGGCGGGCGGGAACCGCGAAGGCTGCGCGGCGGCCGGTGCTCAACGGGAACGGAGGGAGGAATGACGGAGAGCGCTACCACCCTCCCCCATCATTAAAGGTGGAATAGTTTGGTTAGCCCGAGATGCCGGTCCGCAAAGCCACTCAGTCTTGGCAGGATGGAGACGAAGCCTGTTCCTTCCCATCCAGACCTGGACCGCCTCCAGGCAACGGGACGACATCACGGCGAGGGCATCGCTGGGTGGGAAGGGGGTGCTCGCCGACCCCGCAGCAGGCACAGGACGGCCGGAGAGGGGCAAGGAAGGGAGCCAAGAGGCTGGAGCGCCGGGACCATTCCCTGGACCAGGGGTCGGCAACCTCGGCTCTTTTATGACTCGTGGACTTCAACTCCCAGAATTCCTGAGCCAGCTCTGCTGGCTCAGGAATTCTGGGAGTTGAAGTCCACGAGTCATAAAAGAGCCGAGGTTGCCGACCCCTGCCCTGGACGGAGGCGTCGAGAGGTCCCGAGAGTGCCGCGCCATCATCCCTCCCTCCGTTCCCGCCGAGCACCGGCCGCGCAGCCTTCGCGGTCCCCGCCCGCCCTGCTCCTCTCCCCCTCCCGGAGCGAGACCCGCCAGCCCGCAACGCTTTCGTCAGCCTGCCCGCCCCTCTCCCTCCCCCCGACGCCTCCCTCCCCCGTTGCTGGCCGGAGACGCCGCCGCCGCCGCCGCCGCCGCTTGGCCGGGGTCTTCGCGGTCTTCGTGCGCCCGTCGGCCGGCATGGACCAGTCGGGGGTGGTGCAGGAGGCGCTGCCCGCCGGGCAGACGTGCCTGGCCGTATCCTTGAGCGAGGGAGGCGCCGGCGGGCAGGGGCCGAGGCTGGGAGCCCGGAGGGAGCGGGCGGGGAGGCTGGGCGGCTGATGTGGCGGGCGGCTCCTGCGGCTCTTCCGAATGTCTGCCTTGACCGTCCGGCCCAGGCCGTGCAGGGCACCCTGCTGGTGGGCAAGGCGCGCCTGGAGAGCCGGCTGCTGGGCCTGGTGGAGAGCGGCGAGAGATGCCTGTGAGTGCCCGGTGCCGCCTGCCCTCCTCGCCTAGGGAAGCCGAGCCGAGCCGAGCCGGGCCGGGGGTCTTCCAGGCACCAGCCAGCCGGAGACGCTCGGGAGGGGGCGGTGGATTGAGCAGCCCCGCTTGGTCTGGCGTGATGCGGCTCCTTAAGCCAGTGTTTCCCAACCTTAGGAACTTGAAGATGCGTGGACTTCAACTCCCAGAATTCCCCAGCCGGGGAATTCTGGGAGTTGAAGTCCACGCATCTTCAAGTTCCTAAGCTTGGGAAACGCTGCCTTAAGCGAGGCAGCCCCGGCTCCCCAGAGGCGCCTTCGCCCGCTTGCCCGGCCGCCGCTTCGGATCGCCATCGGCTTCGCGCCCAGCGAAGGGAGGGAAGCGGTTCCCGCAGGCGGCCCCTCGGTCGTTTCAGCCTGGGGCTGAGCGGGTGGCGGGGCCCTCCATCCCTGCCGGGGAGAGCAGAGGCGGCCGCTGCCGGGCTGGAGCCGGGCCTGCCTTGGGGCCAGGGCGACGGGCCCGCGGGGGCGGGGATGGGGCTGACCGGAGAGGGGCTCTCCTTGCTGTGCCCGCAGGATCTGCCTCTACGCCCACCGCCGCATGGCCATCGCGGCCGAGGACCTGGCTCTGGAGCGGGTGCTGCGCCTGGAGGAAGGCTTTGCGCTGGAAGAAGGTTAGGGCTGTTGGGATGCCTGCGCCTTCTCTCTCGCCGGGATTTGGCCCCTTTGGCCTCCGGGCCTGCCGAAGCCATCCCCCTTTCAGGTCTAGGGAGATGAACGCCAAGCCATCCGTCCCCGGAACTGGGCCCACAGAACAGCCTTAGCCGGTTCCCAAATCGATCCAGATTCTGGGCTTGCAGAATAGGTGAAAGCATAAAGTAACCAGAGCAGCATGCCAAGCCTGCTAAAACCAAAGCAAGGGTCAAAGGGGCCGAGGCTAGCCGATCAGGAAAAAGCTGCTGCTATGGTGTTTCACTGGCTTAGTTAGGCACACCCTACGTAGCCAGGTAGATGGCCCTGCAGAGACCAAGGGCAACATCAGCTTTTGCGCACAGGTGTGACTCTTATTCACCAGTGATCTGTTGGGCTGTGTGTGTGTGTGTGTGCATATGTATGTGTGCGTGTGCACGCTTGTGGCAGTTCCACTAAGGCAGACTAACTGTTCTCTCTCTTCTGGCAGTGGTTACGGAGACGGAGCTGCCCACTCTAGGTAAGCAGACAGCCTGCCTGCTGTAACTTTTGCAAATGAAAATCCTTTTTCTTTTTTTTGGAAATTGCAACCTCCCTCTCTTGCAAGAAGGGCATTCCTGTCACAATTATGCACCAGAATAAAAATTGCCCACCCCCGCAAATTCTGCATCCAGGAAAACCAGCCTTTGTAGCCTGTCAACCAATACGCACAAGGCTGTTCCCGAGCGGAAAAAAATCCAATTGTGCAAATCAGGAGAAAAGAGGCAAGAAACTCTGAAGTCATAGAAGGAAACCCCCTCCTAGAGGGGAGAGACCACTCTAAACTTCACCAAGCCCTTTTTTTCTTTTTTCATGAGGGCTAGAATCGATTTATATTTATCCCATTTGTTTAGAGAGTCACTTTTGTCTTGATAATTTGACTTCTATAGCACCACTCTTCTGTACAGTAGTCCTCGACTTACAACCAAAATTCAGCCCAAAATTTCCATTGCTAAGCAAGACAGTTGTTAAGTGAATTTTGCCCCATTTCATGATCTTCCTTGCCACAGGGTTGTTTACTAAACCACTGCAGTTGTTAAGTTAGCAACACGGTTGTTAAGTGAATCTGGCTTTCCCATTGACTTGGCTTGTCCAAAGGTTGCAAAAAGGGATTCCCTGACCCCGGGACAGTGCAACTGTCGAAAATACACGCCAGTTTCCAAGTGTCTGAATTTTGATCACATGACCACGAGGATGCTGCAGTAGTCATAAACATGAAAAATGGTCGTAAGTCACTTTTTCCAGCGGTGTTGTATCTTCAAACAGTCCCTAAATGAACAGTTGTAAGTTGAGGACTACAGAGTACACAGAGTCAGAGAATATTCACAGCACTCAAAGGCTGATAATGGTGAGTTTCTGTTTTTAGCTTTAGCTCTGCAGATCGTAAAATCTCAGAATTTGGAGGCATCATTTAATCATGAAGCCAGATCCTTTGCTTCACAAATGATGGTTGTCCGGGCTGAACATGAACACTGTGGGGAATAAAAAAGAGCGTACCATTTCTTTGGGTGGCTGCCAGATTTGTTCTTTCTGTTATTACACTTTTTCTAATGTTCCGTTGAAAGCAGCTTTCCTGCAGCTTAAACTGATGCACATCCTTGTCCCAATGTGGAATAGAATAAATCGTGACCTGCGTGATTTCCTTTCAGATAAATGAAGAGTTGTCATCATTTGACTCCCAAGTCTTGTCTCTGAAGGCAAAACATTTCCAGTTTCTTCAATATCTCTTCAGAGAACTTAATTTCTCCCTTTCTGACCATCTTCATAGTTTTTCTGTGAACTGTTTCCAATTTCTCCCAAATCTTCTTAGATATGGTAGTCAGACCTGGGCATCATTTTCAAGTTTGGGGTCTGAACAAGTAGAAATGAAACAGAGCCAATTGTATCCCGTGATTGTGTCCTCTTCTTAGTGCAGGATCCACCTCTGCAGCATTCCTTGGGGCAGGTGGTCATCATCAGCCTCTGCTGTGACATCTCCAGCAAAGGAAAGTCTGTGGCCACCTGAGGCAATCAGTTCCAATGTGTTTCACCCCTACTATTACAAAATGGTTTCTGAGATCCAGCCTAAATCTACTTATTGTAATTAAAATCTTGACCTTTCTGCTGGAGCAGCTCTGAACGGTTCTACTGGATCTTTTTAGCCCTTCAGATACTTTAAGACCAGGGGTAGGCAACCTCGGCTCTTTTATGACTCATGGACTTCAACTCCCAGAATTCCTGAGTCAGCATAGCTGACTCAGGAATTCTGGGAGTTGAAGTCCATGAGTCATAAAAGAGCCGAGGTTGCCTACCCCTGTTTAAGACCATGATTATATCTCCTGTAGTCTCCACCTCTTCCTCTTCCTTTTCTCTTACCAGGTACGCATACCTGGCGCCTTCAAGTGAAGTTCCTTCTATGTTGTTTGCTTTGGAATGCTCCACCTGATCAAGGTCCTTCCTTAAATATGGTACCCATCACAGAATAGTTCTCCAGAAACTTCCATGAACCTAGATAGGAACAAGAGAGTTACTGATACACTGAAGTGCCCCCCATGACAGACCCTGGAGAGGAGAGAGAGTACAGAATCTATGGCCAAGTGCCAGCCGCACAAACAGAGGCCTCTGCCTTTCTCTGCTTATGTTCCCCCTCCTATCCAGGGACGCTGGTGGCACGTTTTGCACTCGAAAGACTCCTGCTTTCCTACCTCCGATATTTCCTGGAGGTTAGATTGGGAAAGTTCTGTCATAAATGATGTTAAGTTGTGGGCTCTTTGGTGCAGGAAGGAAGACACGAGGCTGAGTACAGGATAACACATACTTTATTCTTGCTAGAACTGTGCTGAAACTTGGGCTGCAACCAGCCACAATATATAGTCTAGCCCCCTAGGTGAGAGCCAATAGGTTTGAACCCACTCTTGCCGCCTGGGGCTAGCCAATTACAGGACAGGAGACAGCTAGCCTGGGTTGCTGGAGAGCCATTAGCTGCTCCAGCAACGCATGTGGTGTATCACCACAAGCCCAGTACATAACAAATGAAGCTGGGTCAAGTTTCTGCCCTAAGGAGATGCAACTTATCTGCAGGGGTCAAGCCATCTGGGAGACTACAGGGCCGGTGTTTCTCTTTCTCCTTGTGCAAGGTTCAGACTCTCCCGTTGGACTTCCTGCAGGAAGCTGGTGCCCATCTCTCTTTCTCCCCTGAAGGCCCAACTGCATCCGTTTCTTCTGCCATAGCCTTAAGAACAGTTCTGAATTGCAGAAAGATGTCCCAGAGTATTATCAGCACGAGCTCAGACACGTCACACGCAAAGTTGCTCCTGTGCCTGTTCAGTCTCTGGTCTGTCTTTCTTCCCCAGTTCATTGAGAAGTGAAGTTGTTCCAGAGGAGTGCCCTTGATCTTTGCTGTATAGCTTCCCTCCTCTCTGGGCAGTCTGCAAACGGTTTACATCTCTTCCGCCTGCAGCTCCTCAGCAGAATTGGTTGCTCAGTCAACCACGGCAGGCCACCCCCTCCCTTTGCTCATCTGCTAGACCACCTCTTCCTGCCAGCTGCCTTTTCCTCTCGGCCCTCTTACTTGCTCAGAGAAGCCCCAGCTGAATCTTGAAAGAGCACTCAGCTCTGCACGCCGGATCGGAGCCCAGGGGCCTCTCCTGCTTGGCCCTGAGGGAGCAGAGGGGCCGCCGGTCGGATGGAGCTGGTCTGCAAGGAAGGACCTGGGGCCCTGAGGCAGAGCTCCATCGCACACTGATGTGGCTGCAATGGAGGAGGCCCTCTTGCACACAGCAAGGCCACTCTTCTCTTGCCTTATTCACATGCAGGATCAGATGTCACCATCCGGATTGTCTCACCTGAGGCCAACTTGCTGGTCCAGCTGCCTTTTGGCTCCCAGACGCAGACGTTCTTGCGGGAGGTTAGGAAACGCTGTGGTGGAGGTAGGAATTGCTGCTTCTGCTGCTGCTGCTGTTGCTAAGGGGATTTGGCTAGCATCTAATTCGGCAGTGCAAAAAGGCCTACCCCTCCCCCCAGGTCCCAGCACAACAGGGGGGCTGATTGGAGAGCCACAAATGCCAAGCCACCCAGCCATTAGAATTGCAAGGCGCATGAGAACTTGGGGATATGCACGGAGAGGGAGCTGGGGCTGCCAAAAAAATAAAATAAAATAACAACCCCAGTGCGGTATAGCATCAAGATCACGAGAAGTGATAGTGCCACTTTATACTGCGCTAGTGAGGCCACACTTGGAATACTGGATCCATTTCTGGTCACCGTGATACAAAAATAATGCTGAGGCCCTAGAAAGTGTGCAGAGAAAAGCAGCTAAGATTATAAGGAGTCTGGAGGCTAAATCGTACGATGAATGGTTAAGGGAACTAGCTCCGTCTCACGAAACAAAGAGAAGAATTGGGGCGACATGATAGCTGTTTTCTGGTACATGAGGAGCTACCCCAGAGAGATGGGAGTCAACTTATTTTTCCAAAGCTCCTGAAGGCAGGACAAGGAATAACAGGTGAAAGATCATTAAACAGGGATCCAACCTACAACTAAGGAGAAATTTCCTGACAGTGAGAATAATTAATCAGTGGAAAAGCTTGCCTCCTGAAATTGTAGGTGCTTCATTGCTGGGAGTTTTCAAGAATAGATTGGACAACCATCTGACCAAAATGATGTAAGGTCTCCTGTCATGATCAGGAGCTTGAACTACTAGAAGACCTCCAAGTTCCCTTTTGCCCTTTTGATATATTTTTTTAAAAAAAGTGTTTTATTAATTTTTTAACATAATCACCTTGATATTTGGTAGACAGTGTGTTGTCTGGGTTTACATTAAACAAACATTCACTAACAAATTCTATACTCTATAATCCACACGATAACTTTACACGATTTCCTCTTTTCCCCATAGTGTTCTCTTTTACCAACCTTAAGTTAATATTTTATTTATTTTATTTATTTTAATTCCATTTATATCCCGCCCTTCTCCAAAGACTCAGGGCGGCTTACAAGCTTAGCAGTACAATTCTTATTGTTTTAATAAATGGTAATTAAGTATGCAAGTTTTCTAATATTTCTAGAAATAATAATCACAGCAATATAGCATTCCTTTTCTATCGAATCCTTCTGCTTGTCTCATCATATATCCTGTTTACAATTCTTGTTCACATTTGTTTCTCCCACATTCATCTTAATGTAATATCTAACCAGAACAGTTATTCTGCTTCCCAGAAATAAGTAAAATCCCAAAGGAAAGTTTTCCGCTTCCTTGTCCTCCTCTGGCTCCTTTGAGTGATTTCGGTCAATTGTTACTCCTGGTTCAGGCACAGAAATCTCCTCTCTTGTGTGCCAGAATTCAGCTGCTGCTCTTCAAAGAACAACACTTTACTCAGAGAGGAGAGATTGAGGGAATCTCCTGAGGATATGTGCCCCAGGCCATTCCTGCGGGATGCTGCCTGGCTGCTGGGCTGACAAGAACATTGGCAATTCAGCCACCAGCCCACCTTCTGGTTCTGCCAAAGGAATGTGATCCAGTCCAGAAGTGGTAAATTACTCAACCCCCTTCTCAGGGAGCCGCTCTCTATGGCTCCACTTCAACTTCTTCCCCTCCAGAAAACCCTCCACTGTTACACACAGGCACCCATGTCTGCTCTGCACAGCTAGAAGTTGTTCTGGTATCCACACCTTAATTGCCAGCAGTTGAGATACAATCGTGCAATGTTGTCCTCTGGGTGTGACCCGTAGGTAAAAGAGCCACTTCAGTTAGTACTTTCCACTTCCAAACCCATCAGGCTGGTCTAGAAAGACCCAATGATTGACAAACACTGTAGGAGGGGAGCCTATTTTAGCCAAAACCCCAGTTGGAATCTGATTGCCTCTTTTCCACTAACAAACGCTATTGAAAAGCATGTTTTCATGACTTGCGTCTCCATTGATAGTGTCAGAAACACGAAAAACCTATTCCTCCTCTCCCAGTAAAGGGAACCGTGAAGGAAACACTGGTCTTCATCCTTTCAGAGGCTGAGGACCCAATTGACACTTGAATTTGAGGCCACCAGCTTAGTCACAAGTAATTGACTTAGAAGTGTATTTTTATAACTGAGCACGGTGATTATGAGGACTTGGGTCAAACACCTCGTTAAATACAGCCCCAGGAATCCATTGCATTAACTGATCCCCAGACTCAACAGGAGGCTCCTGGAAGGTTAATAAGAAATGGGTGAATCAGATTTAGAGAGTATTTGGTCAGCTGTATTGCGGCAAATGTCCTCGGTCCACAGGAGTGGGACTGAGATTGAGGGTAAAGATCAGCCACCAGAGCAGGGCCCTAAAGGTAATCCTTGACATATGACAACACCCCCCCCCCCCAAATTGGGACTAGAACTCATTGCTAAGTGATGTGGCTGTTAGGTGAGGCATGCCTGATTTGATGACCACTTTTCCCATGATCATTATCCAACTTCCCCCATTGACTTTGCCCATTGAGAAGGATGCCAGTGGTGGTCATGTGACCCCCCCCCCCAAATGCTGCAACCCTTGTAAAGACATGTCAGCTCGATCACAGGCCCACCAGGATACAGCAACAATTGTAAGTGTGAGGACCGGTCGTACGTCACTTTTTTAAGTGCCGTCATAACTTTGAACAATTATTAATGAACGGGTCATAAGTCAAGGACTACTGTATTGCCTAAACCTGATCTGGCTGCGCTTGTGGTGCCCTTGGGAACAATTTAGAGGCTTTGATATCTGTTGGGGGGCAAGAATTGGCAAACACAAGTTCTTCGAAAGAAATTGGGGTCCAAAGCAACAGACAGGAGGGTAGGATCTGCTCGTGATCTAGGAATTTTAGGAAGGGGATCCACCCAAGAGCATTTACTCATTCCCTCCAGCCTCCGCAGCCTTTTGGCTTTTGCCTTGCCAGCTTTGCTGCCCTGTTGCGCTGGGTCTATATGTGGGGGAGGCTGGCTGGCCTCTCCTCCATGCAGGCAAACCCACTCTGGCCCCAGGGGAGCAGCTCCCACGAACCCCCATCCAAAGGGAGCTATGTTGGGAGCCGGAAATGGGACAACTTGCTGTGGGACAATTAATTAATTTCGATGGAGCCGTGACCGATAATAATAATAAAAGTCAATCCAGAAACACAAGAGTTATAATAATGTCAATGAAAATGTGGTCAACAATATTACAAGTCACTGAAACGATGAATACAACGTTGAATTGTCCTGTGGCAAATTGGTCGCACTGAGTTGGACGTGGTGAGATGGCCCCAGCGAATTGACCATGGCAAGTTGTCCTAGATCCGTGGCAGCCTGCTTTACAAGCCCCCAGCTTCTTTGGTGGTCCTTCCTTCCTTCTCCCCCTCACCCCACTGAAATCCTCCTTCCTCAGCTGAGGTGCTCCAGGCATCAGCATCAGCTGCAATGTTTCCCTTGGAAAAGGAGCAGGCAGAGTGCTTTTATTTACTCACTCACTGAGAATTCTCCAAGGCTCCCAACTGAAAAGAACTTTTGTTCCAAGATCCAGCTTTGCAGACCGAAGCATGTAGGCCTTTTTCGAGCTTGAAGCAAAGGCCACGATGGAGCCAGCTGCCCCCAAGTCTGGGAATTAACCCCGAGGAGCTTTGCTCTTGGGACCCCTGCTACTTATTTGCAACCACTGCTGGAGTCCTGCTGTCCAGCTTCCTTCAGATCGAGTCAAAATTGACTCATTTCCTCTTCCTCATTACTACAACACTCCCTCCCCCCCCAAGTGGAGTCCTTCTGAAGCCTGGGGGGGCCTGCAAGAAGATCTGGCCGGGCTCCATCTCAGGGGTGTTTGGTGTTTCCAGGCATTGCTGAGAAAGAAGACCTCCCACCAGAGGGGCAGAACGTGCCAGGTGGGGCCCCCAGGTAGGTGGCTCACAATCACCCATCCAACCTTGCAAAGCATTCTCAGATGGCTTGCGTGTGTGTGTGTGTGTGTGTGTGTGCGGGCTTCACCCTGTTTTCACTGTGTCACTTTTGGGGTGTGTCCAGAGAGGGGCTGTTGTTGGGCAACTTTAAACTGCCATTACTTGACAGTATTAGATGCCTCTCTCCAGGGCTTTTTTTTCTCATAGAACGCTCAGAACGGAGTTCCGGCACCTTTTTGGGACGGAACCTTGTAGGGTAGGCAAGGCGGGTTGTATGACATGTGTGAGTTCCGGCACCTTTTTCTTTTACAAAAAAAGCACTGCCTCTCTCTGATCACAGTGTCCATAGTTTTCTTGTGGGGGCCCAAATCTTTTGGAAAGCAAACCTCACTGGCAGAACCACCCTTCCATCTGAGTGGTGGAAAGGCAAAGTCTGGGTACCTTCTGAATTAGTCCAAGCAGAGGCATCCTAGCGTTCTCCTTTTTTTTCTGTCTAGCGCTAAAAAACATGCCTTTTAATTGGTAGGCAAACTCTCCCTTGAGTCCTGTTGCCTTCAGGACCCAAGCAGCTCTAGAGGGTGTTGGCCGTTGCCTTCCTCCAGAATAATTCCACGTTCAACCTAGCCAGTGGCTTTCCTGGTGGTCTCCCATCCTAGCAGGGCCAGACCTGCTTAACTTGCTGCAGAACAGCAGCGAAGGAGGCCCACGTGTAGCTCTTCCGGCCTCTTCCAGGATCATGGGAACAGAAGCAGGCAGGGTGTGTGTGTGTGTGTGTGTGTGTGAGAGAGAGAGAGAGAGAGAGAGAGAGCGCTGACCAAAGATGAGGGGAACAATCCTACTCTTTTTAATTTACTGACTAAGCACCCATTTTAAGTTCATCTGTGCTTTAGGCTCCTCCTACCCCCTACTGCCTGGAAGACTGTCCCTCTCTCCTCCTCCCTCCTCATTTCTAGGCCAAGCGAGCCCCACAGAGAGGGAACTTCGCATGTGCTGGTGTCAAGCGAGACCCTGGACCAGAGGGGACCCACCCTCAGGTCCCAGCTCCTGCAGAAGGAGGACCTGTATGCATCCCTCTGCCACTTCAAGTAAGGGGGTGGGGTGGTCTTGTGGCTGCTGGCACATGCAGAAGCTACTTACCGCAGTTAAAACAGCAGCAGGCAGGAATGACGTTCAAATGCCTAGCAGAGAGAGCTAGCCAGAAAACGCCAATTACAGCCCGAGAAGTAAAAGCATAGTCCAAATATGTTCCAAAAGTCATCGAAAGCCAAATCAGGGAATCAACCAGTCAAAGAGTTACGAAGAAGTAGGAATGAGTCACAAACTAGTATTACAAATGGTTGTTTCCAACAAAAATTGTAAGCAAAAGAGCTACCTAATTCTGTCTCCAGGCAGTTACTCTTGCCTCCTCCTTTACTTAGCAAGTAGCCTCATGGAGGACCCTCTCTCTGCGCGCCTCTGTATGCATCTGTCTAGGCCTAGGCTTGGGGTGTGCCTCATCATTTGACTGCTCCAGGTGAACAGGAGATGCCTGTGTCTGATCAATCCCAATTGAATCCCAGCTTTGCTGGGTCCAGAGGCTGACAATCTTGAAGCAGGAGCTTAGTTGGAGCAACACTGTAAGATTCAAGCTCAAAGTCAGACTCTGAATCATGGGTCACAGCTGGTCTTGGGAGGAACACGGGATGGGCAGGATACCCCCTCCGCTTGCTTGAAAGAGGCTTGAAAGGTTCCCAACAAAGGGCTGGGGTCAGCATTCTCCAGAAGGCAGAGGGAGTGATCTGGCAAGATGGAGCAACAAGTGTTTCCCACAGATTCTTCGTTGGCTCCTACAATGTGAAGGGTCGGGCACCCCAGGAGAGCCTCCTGCCCTGGCTGAGTCATGACGTGGAGCCTCCAGATGTCTACTGTGTGGGGTAAGCCAGCCTCTTTTTCCATGCTCCTTGGACCTTGTTCCGAACGCTTTGCCCCAATCTTATTTTTGCTTCATGGGCACAGATGCTGCTTGGCAGTGCTCGTCATGAGGCAACAATGATTACCTTGGTTTTCTTTGCGGAGCTGGAGAAGATAGTTTCCTTCCCATAGGGCCCGTGGTGGCAAACCTAGGGCACGTGTGCCACAGGTGGCACGCAGAGCCCTCTCTGTGGGCACCCGCACCGTCATCCCAGTCCTAGGCCTTCAGCTGGGTTTTATAAAACCTTTTTGCTTTAGGCCTTCGCTGCCATGTGCAAAAAAAAGGTTCAATCAATCAATCAATTTCAACTTCTCGCGGGGAAAAAAAATCTCGCAAAGTTGGAATTGATTGATTGAACTTTTTAGTCCCACCCAGTCGGCCGTTACCACTGCAGCCACGCACACCCAATGGGCCACGTCCACTCAATGGGCCACGCCCACCCGGCACCCAATGATACATAAGTGGGTTTTGGGTTGCTGTTTGGGTACTAAAAGTCTCTAAAAGGTTTGCCATCACTGCCATAGGGAAGCAAGGACCTAACCGTCCCTCTCTGGAACCCAGCTTTCAGGCACTGGATCTGAACAAAGAGGCTGCTGTGTTTAATGACACGCCAAGAGAAGAGGAATGGTTTAAAGCTGTGACCAAGAGCCTCCACCCAGGAGCCAAGTATGCAAAGGTAGGGCTGGGGGCTTTAGCTGCCTAGGGACTGTTCTGCTGTTTGCATTGCCCATCCTGTCGCACTCAGCCAGGGGGCTTCGCTTTCTCCCTTCCCTTGCTAAGCTCACAAAGAAGTCACAGGAATGTTGTGTATTGCTTGCTTCCCCCATCTCAGACAGCCAGGGGACATGAGTTCAGGGCACCAGGTGCTTCTGGCTGGACCACTGGAATGCCGGGGCTGTGCTCTGTTGGCTGCTGGCAATTTGGTTGATTGAAGCAGAACTCTGAACAACCAGGATGAATTTGCCCATGATTTGTTGATGCCTTGTCTTCCTGAGCACTCTGGGAAAGGAAGTAGCAGAAAGGATGCACAAAACACTGCTGAAGAAGGGCTAGAGGTGAACTTCACCAAACCTGGTATCGGGTTGGCAAAATGCTTCTTCCCTTTCACACATTGCAGCCAAAGTGGGGGCTGCAGCAACCTTGTTCGGGTAGCCACCCTCTTCTAGAAGGGCCAAGATTTTCCCCCAGCTGCAAGTCTTGACTTTGCAAGGCAGAATCTTTGTTGATAAGAAAGCTGAGGTTCTGCAGGGTTATCTGGGATCTGTTCTATCCTGCAAATTCCAAGAAAGCATATAGGGATCAGCTCTTCAAAATCAGGAAGCAGATCTTTTTCTAGGGCACGAGGTCCTGGCTATGGGCACCCTGGTCACTTGCCCATTTGGTTACTGCCAGGCACCATGCATGGCACTGCTTCGGCGACATGCTTGGAAGCTGCAGTTGGTCCCCCTTGACTGCTTGTGGGAGGGCAGGAACGGCTCTTCATGCTGGCCAGAGGCTCTGCTTAGAACTGGGACCGGCCAGCCGAGGTCAAGCCTTCACGTCCACTGTGGGCGTCCCTGGCTGGGATGCTCTGGGCTCCTCTGCCCCGAGAGTCTGGGGCGAGTGAGAGAGCCAGCCCCACCGGGAACAGCTTCTCACCAGGCTGCCAGATGGCTCCATTGCTGCTGCTGACTTTTAGAAAAAGCCTTAACCCCTGAGCTCTCCAGAAGGAGAATTCATTTAAGATCCATCATCAGTATGTCTACTACTTTTGGTTATATACTGCTTGGTTATATACATTCTTGTTAAGTTTGGAGCAGTAACACAAACATGCATGAAGGCTACAATTGGTCCTTATTGGAATGGCAGACTGGAACAAAGCAAACTGGGGAAAAGAGGTTACTTGGGTCCTTTTGTACCTGTCCAGGTGGGCGCTAGCCAATGGATTCAAACCTGGTTTTCCCGCCAGGCTGTCAACCAATGGGCTTGCGAGGTTTTCCCACCGAACGCGGCTCCTTACCGGAGCTGTCCAGCACAGCGCCTCCTGTAGTTGTTAACCTGTATGTCAGTCACATACATTACAATCCTACTATTAAATACAGTACATTGTGTTGTTTTTAAGTGTTCCCTTTATTTTTGTGAGCAGTATATTTTATGATATGATTTAGCGTTTAAAGGAATTTGTAGTTACCAAGAACAAGTATGCCCTGAGGTACTTTTCTGAGCAGTTTAGTTGAGTAGGCAAATGTGGTGGGCAAAATATTGACTCAGCAGAATATTCAACAAAACCTGACATGATTATTAGCAGAGTAGATGGCAGAGTGTGAGTTTCCCACCTTAATTCGATGTGGTATTAGTTGAATGTATGACTGTATGTGTAAGGACCCACTTCAACTAACCACCCAAGAAAGCAGAACTCTTGAAACAGGCATCGTCTCAAAAGGAAACTTTTATTGGGGGTCAGTGACAGTAGGGAAGCCAAGGCGAGATCTGAGGAAAATCCCGCTTGAATGGTATAATTAAACCAGCAATATTCCTCCTCCCAGCAAAGTCATAATGTCCATTTGAAATTCAGCCAATCCACGGGTGGCATGATGTTTGGGTAACTGGCACAGTTGGCCGCACATCTCAAGGTCTTCTCCAGCTTTCGTTTCTCTGATAAGGGAGACACTTTCCTTTCTCAAGGATAGAGGCAGGAGAGGGAGAGTAGAAAGCGAAAGTTATCCCAAGCACCCCCTCCCCCCAGCAGAATGGCAGGCCCCAAAAGTAGAATATATATGCAAGGGAAGCACAGAGGTTTTGGGGACCTAACACTATGGGTGAGAATATGTCAATGGCTGCATCTCTTGCTGGAGGGAAGCACTGAGTGACTTACTGCAAAGCTCTGTTCTCAGCCTTGCATTAGTCAAATTGAGTTCGATGAATGGTTAGAAAACATGACTTTCAGAGGACACAAAAATGAGGGGATAGCAAGCCCCATATTCTAAAGGTTCAAGAGAATCTAGACAAGCTGGAAAACTGGGCAGAACATGAAATATGAATTCCAGCAGGGACCCAAATACAATGTCCATCATTTGGGTTAGAAAAACAAAAAGCCTCTGCATGTGGTGGTGGGGGAGTGGAGTCAGGAAACCATACTGTCGGCATTATCGGTAAACAGTTCTGTGTGGCTTAGTGGATCATTAACTGGATATGAGCCAATGGTGGGCTGTAGCTGCAAACAGAGCAAATGCGGTCCTAGGCTGCCGTGTCAAAATGAAGATCATTTATCGCTTATTTGGTATTTGGTTGGACCACATCCAGATGGCCTCAAAATTTAAGAAGGGTATCGACAAACTGGAGCCTCTCCAGAGGAGAGCAAGCAAGATGATGTGCTTGGAAGAAAAAGCATGGAGGAGCTTACTATATTTGGTCTAGAGATGAGAAGGCTGATAAAAGACCCGCGAGCGATAGAATAGAATAATAACTTTATCATCACTTTGAATGTACGTTAAAATGAAATTTCGTTGCGTTCAGCTCTCAAAGGGTCACCACCTCCAATATTCACTACATAAGGCTCTTCATGTACCTGAAAGGTTTTCGTGCCAAAGATGGGCAGGAATTGTTCCAGAAGAGGAAAAAAAATACTGCAATGTTTTTAAATTACAAAGAGTAGATTATTTCCAACCACGGGATTTATAATGTGTCCAGTCTCTTCTGCTCTGCAACTGAAGGGTGGGAGGCAGGCAGCTCTCAGCTAGACTGGAAGGAACAGCCCTGGTTGGACTGTTGCTGAGAAAACTGCTTAATTCAAAGCATTTTGTTTCTGTTTGGGATTAGGGTTAGGGTTAGGCTGGCATTTTGGCGACATCCCCCTCAATCGTTCTGTTTTGCTGTTGATGGCTTACAGATCAAAGTTGTTTGGCATGTTGGAATCTTGCTGATGCTCTGCATGAAGAAGGAGCTTGCTGCCAATGTTTCAGATGTGTGCGGGGTGACAGTCGGTCCCCTGGGTGCCATGGTGAGTCTCTTCTCAAGGACAATTTGAGCCAGGAGCCTGTCCTTCCCAAGACATGGGCAAAACTCTAGAATGGTCCTATATAGAAGGGATTGGGGTGGGGGGGGGCAGGATTCACCAGCTCTGCAGAGGAGAATCAAGCAAAGAGTCAGATTTTCCCTGCCTGGCTCACCCCTCCAGAAGCGATGCAGAACCTTAGCCTGGCCCAGCCTGGTATGAGTCTTTGGGGCACCACGTGTCTTGATGCACTAAAGGAAAAAAAAAAAGAAAATAAATACAGCTAGTCCTCATTTAGTAACTGCAGTTGATTCCACCAATTCAGTTGTTAAGCCAAATAGTCGCTTAAGTGAACATGTGGCTGAGAGAGCAAAGTGCAAAGATCACTGATTGTTGCCAAGATAAAGTTCAGTTTTTTAAAATAACTTTCATTAAGGGTTTCTACATAGATTAAAAAAACAAATTAAACATAGGTAAAGAAAGTGAAAGAGAGAAAAAGTAAGAGAAGGAAATCTACTTCAAGAAACAGAGAAGAATTGGGACAAAATTATAAAAGATTTAGTGACATAAAAATATCATAAAGGATTTTATGACATCATACAAAATGTCATAAAATATTTCCTGCATTAATTCCTGATTTTGCCCTTTCCTGTTTGCTTCCAAGCAAGGACCCCTTTTGCCATCTTCTTCCATGCTGTTACGTAGGGCTTACTCCCCTTGTGTCTTGCAGGACACCAAGGGGGCCGTGGCCATCCGCTTCAGGTTCCACAGCACCACTATTTGTGTGGTGAATGCCCACTTGACAGCCCACTCACCGGAATCTGAGCAGTACAACCAAGACTTCCACGACATCTGTGCCCATCTGCAGTTTTTCCAGCAAGATCCCAGCCTCCCAACCATCCCCCTCAGCCAGCACGAGTAAGTGGGGAAGCCTCTGAGGACAAACAGGGCAACAGAATGCATGGCTTTGCCTGGCTTGGACTTCCATTAGCCAAGTAGTAGACTCAAGGCGCTGATCTGGGTTGAAGTTTGCTGGCCATTTGTTTTGCATTGGGTGGATTCAAGGGCTCCTTGAAGTAGGACTTGTCGTTTGCTGGTGCGGAGAAGATGGAGCTGCAGCTGGTGTCGGTCATTTTCTTACCAGAATTCCTTCCTGATAGCATCGTCCTATGGCTGGGGGACTTGAACTCCCGGCTGAAAGAGCAGGACATGGAAGAAGTAAAGAAGCTGGTGGAGGACCAAGACTTCCATGCTCTTTATCAACATGATCAGGTGAGGTCAACTCTCTTTGTTATGTTCCCTTGAAAAGTTTGGGAGGAGCAGACCCTTGATAGCTGAGTTCATACAACATGCAAAACTGTAAATGGGTGGCACTACCCTACTCAAGGGAGTCTTCAGTTTGGGAGTTATCTTGTATTCACAACTTCTGAGTAGGTGGCAGGAAGGTCTTTGCCCAGATCATCTGTTGCATCAGTTGTACCTTTTCCTAGATTGGGGGTGGGGATGGGGCTTCAAATATTCACTCATGGTCTCGTTGCCTCATGGCTTGGCTACACAATGTGTTCTACATAGGGCTGCCCTTGAAGATTATCTGGAAATTTCAGCTGATCCAGAATACAGCAGCACAGGCAGTAATGGACATGCCTTGGTATGCCCATGGAACACCTCTGCTTTGTGAGTTGCACTGATTGCCAGTATGATTGCTTTCTGGTGTGATTCAAATGCTGGTTCTACATGGCACAGGATCTGGCTACTTGAAGGAGCGCCCGTCTTCCATAGTATCTGCCTGGCTGGTTCAATCTGGCTAGGTTGGCATACTCCAAGTTCCTTCAGTTAAACATCTGTTGTGATCCCGGAAGCACACCTTGTCTCTTGCATTACTTGCCCTCTGAAATGAGGTTCCCCCTGACATTTGAACAGCCTCCATCCTACCAGTGTTTCAAAGGACCCAAAAATTGGTGAGAGTTGAGTGATGCGCTTTTCTTCTTTTTCGTCATTTCTATCAAAGGCTTGTTATCTCAGCTATCTTTGTTTCTTTGTTTTTCTTGTATTGTTGCTAGTTCCTTGGTGAATTTGCTTCTTGGTTGCCCCACCCCACCCCAGCTGGAGACTCTCCTGGTTGCCTTCTCAGCTCAGCTCCAAAACTTTCCTGCAAGTCCCAGCTGTCCAGAGGATCCAGGGGGTTGATTCTGAAGGCTTCCCCTTCCCAAGAAAATGTTCTTCAGGATTAGAAATTGGTTAAGAAACTAGCCAGTGGAAAATCTAACAACCACTGCAAAAAGTGTCATAAAATTCAGGCTTGGTCATGTGATAACCCACTTACAACCAAAATAGGAAGGCTCCTTTTACAGTTGTAAGTCAAAGGCCACCTATGATTTTTCAACTTTTCATTTTTCAGATCTTGATACTTCACACTTTTCTCCAGTTCTTTGTCTTCTACTGTCCCCTGGCATTGCCACGTCAATTATCCACACTTTCTTTTTTTCACACCCAATTAAATCCGTTGTGTTATGAGCCAAGACTTTTATCAGTCTGTATTGGGAAATCCTACAATATTTTAACCTCTTTGTCAACTACTTATTCAACTTTATGTTCCCACCATTTTTTTATTACTGGCACATGGTAATTTTTACAGGATCCACAGCAGTGATGGCGAACCTTTTAGAGACCAAGTGCCCAAACTGCAACCCAAAACCCACTTATATATCGTCAGGTGCCAGGTGGGCATTGCCCATGGGGTGGGTGTGGCCAATTGGGTGGGCGTGGCTGTGGTGGTAATGGCAGACTGGGTGGGACTAAAAAGTTCAGTCAATTCCAACTTGGCAAGATCTTTTTTTTTCCTGCGAGAAGTTGAAATTGATTGATTGAAACTTTTTTTCCAGCACACGGCGGAAGCCTAAAGCGAAAAGGTTTTATAAAACCCAGCTGAAGGCCTAGGACTGGGGTGACGGCGCGCGTGCCCACAGAGAGGGCCCCGTGTGCCACCTGTGGCATGCGTGCCATAGGTTCGCCACCACAGATCTACAGTAAAATTGTAGCTACAGTATCAAATGTTGGCAAAACTGAATTGTTGGTATAGGGTAGGCAGCAAAAAATTTTCTATAACATGTACAACACCCTGGGGCCATCTAGTCCAAACTGAGAGCACAACAAATGCTATATGGCCAATCAGCTGTTTTTGGTATGGAGAGCAAGTTACACGGCTTAAAACCATAGCATTATTTTCAAGGTCAAATCACAGCCTTAAGTAACTAAGGGCTTTTCTGTTCAGCTTCCCTAAAATGCCCTGCCCATTGAAGGAGGCTGACGTAAAGAAATGCTGACTGCAAGTCCAGCCACTATTGTGCAAAAGAGGGACTCTGTCTTGTGGAGTATGTGTATATGTGGGGGTGGGGGGGGGAAAGAGAAATGCCTCCTTTGGTGCCAGGGACCTGCTTGTTGCCCAAGTGACAGATTGCTGGTGTGTGGAGCTATTTTGTCCTGCTGGCTCATATTTAAGTGATTGTCCACAGATTTTATTTTCCTGGGCTGCAAGATCACTGCAGATGGGGACTGTAGCCAAGAAATTAAAAGACGCTTGCTCCTCGGGAGGAAAGCCATGACAGATCTAGACAGCATACTAAAAAGTAGAGACATCATCCTGCCAACAAAAGTGTGTATAGTCAAGGCTATGGTCTTCCCAGTTGCAATGTATGGCTGTGAAAGTTGGACCATAAGAAAGGCTGAGCGCCAAAGAATTGAGGCTTTTGAGCTATGGTGCTGGAGAAGACTCCTGCGAGTCCCTTGGATGGCAAGGCGATCAAACCGGTCAGTCCTAGAGTAGATCAACCCTGACTGCTCTTTAGAAGGCCAGATCCTGAAGCTAAAACTCAAATTCTTTGGCCACCTAATGAGAAGGAAAGACTCACTGGAGAAGAGCCTAACGCTGGAAAAGATTGAGGGCAAGAGAAGAAGGGGATGACAGAGAATGAGGTGGCTGGATGGAGTCACTGAAGCAGTAGGCGTGAGCTTAAATGGACTCCAGAAGATGGTAGCGGACAGGAAGGCCTGGAGGAACGTTGTCCATGGGGTCGCGATGGGTCGGATACGAATTCTCAACTAACAACAACAACAACAAACCACTAGGACAGAGTTCTCCAACCTTTCCAGCTTTGAGGACCGATTGGGGGGGGGAGAGAGGATGGTTCTGGGTGAGCAGCAGGCAAACACATGCACATGCAGTTCCATTTGTGCGAGGGGTGGGCAAGCGCTTGCCTGTTGCTCGCGCAAATGGAGCTGCATGTGCACACGCTTGCCCATTGCTCACACAAGTGGGGATGCACATGTGCATGCTTGCTCACTTGCCACTTCTGTGGCCCTGTTCTGAATGGCTCAAGGCCCAGTAGTGGGCCTTGCCCTAGGACTCCAAAATCCCTCTTGCCTATCTTGTGAGCCTATCTTCTGGGGAGTTGGCTATTCCTGCCGGCTTGGTGTCATCTGCAAATTTTGATTGCTGAATCGACGGATTGATTTTATCACACATCCTGGCCTTCCTCCTAGGAGCTTAAAAACAGTGGTGTCCCATTTTATTCAGAAAACACCCATGTCAGGCAGGGCCTTCTGGTGGTAGAAGTAATACCAAGCGGTCCTCAAGCCAGCCATATTCTCCATTTCAGAAGAGCAGGGCAGAGAGCAGTTCCAGATTTTCAGTAAACTTAAATTAAAAGAACAAGAACTGGCCAGGTTTCCCCACCACCACCACCACCTTTGTTGGGTGCTTTTTTTTAGTATCTGGGTACAGTTCACCCTGGAACCTCTGCTGCAAGACTTCTAACTTGGGTATTAGTTTGGGTGAAGCCATACAATCAGGTTTGTAAAAAGCTGCCGTGTTTATATACCGTATTACATGCTGCCTAGAGGAACTTTACAGTTCAGTACTATTTGGGAACCGCAAAGCCATTTTATTCCCTAATTTTAATGGATTCCTAAGAAAGTCTATTTCCGGTAAACCTAAGCCTAAGTATTTCCGGTAAACCTAAGCCTAAGTATTTCTGCTTGAAATGAAGCCTTTGCTTAGGGTTAGGAGTTTTTTGAAGTAAAAATAATGACTGGCTTGAAGTTCTAGCGTGAAATGTTTGGCATGTTCCTTATTTTGTCTATTGAAAGTAAAATTGGGAGCAAATAAATTCCTAGGATTTCAACATGCTAGAGCTGAGAGAAGGTACTTGAAATTTGTCGTTGAAGCGAGGAGAGTAGAAACCCCTGTTGCTGGAGAATCTTTTGCCTGCGGACCTTAACAAGTGCACCAAAGCAACATGGGCTCCTCAGAGACCAAGAGACCAACCTAGGTGCTGTTCTCATCACCCTAACCTCATTTCTTCACTTTCTTCTCCTGCCAGCTGAAGAGCCAAATGGAGGCAAGGCGGGTGTTTGAAGACTTCATGGAGGGACAGGTCATCTTCCAACCTACTTACAAATACAAAATCGGCTCGGACGAATGGGATACCAGGTGTGGGGCAGAGGAAGGGCGAGCAGGGAGGCTGGGTGGGTGGGTGGTAGGTAGCTATCATAGAACTTTGCATTCTTCCAAGGAGACTATAAATATTTTGAATTACTTCGGTTCTTTGCAATGGAAGAGAACACACCCATACAGCCATTTATTTATAAACAAACAAACATACATTTATTTATTTGTTTGTTTGTTTGTTTAATTTGTCAAATTTATATGTCCCCGCATTTAACAAATGACTCTGAGCAGTGTACAACAGAGCTAAAAAAACAATATATACAAAATTTATTATTATTTTTAAAAGTTTGAAACAATAAAAAATACAGTGCTGAAATAGAAAAGACCCAAAGCTAACACAGGGATAAATATTGGGCGAAGAGAAAATGTTAATTATAATGGAGCCATCTCAATATTTCAGCTGATTCTGAGGGACCTTCAGGAAGCAATAGGGGGAAGCTCATTAGAAGGAGATCCAGCCTGGAACTAAAGAGAAATTACCTATTCTGGATCGAAGCTGTTGTGCTTTAATTAATCTCTTGTAAGACTTCTACAGTATGGTCGTGGTGGCAGCACATTACCTGACAGTGAGAACAATTAATTAGTGGAATAGCTTGCCCTGTGGAGCTGTGGTTGCTCCAACACTAGACGTTTTTAAAAAGAGATTGGACAAACATTTGTCTGGGGTGGTGTAAGGTAGTAAAGTAGTAACTTTATAGAGTAATAAAGTAGTAACTGTGAGAGGGATCTCAGAGTCCTACTGGACAATCACTTAAATATGAGCCAGCAATATGCTGTAGCTGCCAAAAAAGCCAACACAGTGCTAGGCTGCATTAACAGAGGGATAGAATCAAGATCACGTGAAGTGTTAATACCACTTTACAATGCTTTGGTAAGGCCACACTTGGAATACTGCATTCAGTTTTGGTCACCACGATGTAAAAAAGATGTTGAGACTCTGGAAAGAGTGCAGAGAAGAGCAACAAAGATGATGGGGGGGACTGGAGGCTGAAACATATAAGGAAAGGTTGCTGGAATTGGGGAAGTCTAATTTAATGAAGAGAAGGATGAGGGGGGACATGATAGCAGTGTTCCAATATCTCGGGGGTTGCCACACAGAAGAGGGAGTCAAGCTATTCTCCAAAGCGCCCGAAGGCAGGACAAGAAGCAACAGATGGAAACTAATCAAGGAGAAAAGCAACCTAGAACTGAGAAATTTCCCAACAGTTAGAACAATTAACCAGTGAATCTACCTGCCTCCAGAAGCTGTGATTGCTCCAACGCTGGAAGTTTTTAAGAAGAGACTGGACAACCATTTGTCTGAAATGGTATAGGGTTTCTGCCTGAGCAGGGGGTTGGACTAGATGACCTCCAAGGCCCCTTCCAACTTTATTATTATTATTATTGTTGTTAAGTCTCCTGTCTTGGGCAGGGGGTTGGACTAGAAGATCTCCCAAAGTCTCTTCCAGCCCAATGATTCTGTGATTCAGTGCTGGGAAAGTCCTAAGCAGTGCTTTACCTGAGAGGAGCTTTGTAGCTGAGGCCCCATGAGCAGTTTCTGTGGCTTGGATTCAGGGGACAGAGAGGTCTGCAGCTTGAGCACCATCCCCACAAACCCTCCCCTTCAGTGAGGTTGAGACACTCTCTGTCCGTTGCTTCTGTTGGCAGAAAATTACACTGTTTGAGCTGGGTGGCCTTATAAATCTTGTTAATATATAATTTTATTTTTTTTAAAAAAAAATGTTTGTTTTTAAGACGACTGGTTTTATACGGTGGTTGTGAGCTGCCCAGAGTTGCGGTTGTAAGATAGGTGGCCATACAAACCCTTTCAATTAATTAATTAACAGAACGTTGAAGCTTCATTCGGGGAGTTGTGATTTGTTTCGAAAATGACTATCCGTGGCCCAGAAACTGCAAGTCTCAGGACTTCCAAAATGTCCAGTGAAATGCCTCAGACCACGCACAACAAAAGTCCTTGGGGGGTGGGGGAGAGGAGAAAGTTCATCTTTAACAGCAGAACAGCCAAGGATAACTTAGGGCTGCCTCATACAAGGGTTGGGGGAGAGGAAGAGGCCCACATTCCAGAAGGGGCTGCTAGAAGAAGTGCCAGAGAGAAATGTTGGTGGAGTTACACTGAGTTGGTAGACAGAGGCGGCTTCTGCTTTTCTTGCAGCGAGCAATGTAATGCCTTCGCCTGGTGTGACCGAATTCTCTTCAAAGGAGAGACCGTTTCTCAGCTGGACTACCGAAGCCACCTGTCCTTGAAGAACAGTGACCACAAGCCAGTCAGTGCTGTGTTTGGCATCGGGGTATGTTGACGTAGGCTCGGCTCAGGTCCTCCCTGCCTCTCCCATCTTCCTGGGCCCTTGTTGACATCTTCGGTTCCTCACAGTCCTCAGCTTTGCAGGCCGGCATAGCCATTCAGTCTGGTCACCAAGGCTTCGGAGTCTTCTGCTGTTACATTCTGCCCACTTGCACGCATTCAAGTTGCTATTTTGCTTTTCTGCATGGCATTTTGGTAACGTTGGTAAACCCAAGGAACCCAGCCCCTTGTTGCGTTTAACAAAATGAGAGCGACGTCCTCCTCAAAAAGGACTTTTACCGCAGTGGAGTTTGGCTAAACAAGGGTAATTCTTGTGGCTTAGCTTCTCTGGTGATTGTGGTGGAAACTGGAACTGAAGTGAGCGGAGAAGTTAAGAGACTTGCTAATTTGGAATAGTTTAGGTTGTAAAACTATGAAGAGATATATAAATCTAAGTAATATTGCTAAGTGCTACTGGATAAGCACTACAAAGTTTAGCGAGGATCTGCTTTTTGTTGCTTCCAGGAGGAAGCAACGAAAAGCAGATCCTCACTAAACTTTCTGGTGCTTATCTAGTAGCACTTAGCAATAGTGCTTAGATTTATATCTCTCTTCATAGAGTTTAAAAGCAGATCCTCACTAAACTTTGTGGTGCTTATCTACTGTAGTAGCACTTAGCAATAGTGCTTAGATTTATATATCTCTTCATAGAGCCCTCTGGAAGCGGTTTACAGAGTCAGCATTTTGCCCCCAACAATCTGGGTCCTGATTTTTTATTGACCTCGTAAGGATGGAAAGCTGAGTCAACCTTGAGCCAATTCCTGGCAGTGGGCAGAGTTGTCAGAACCCACTTCAGCCCACATCTGAAGAAAGAAGGACTCTTGGAGATGAGATTTTCCAAGCAGGAACTTTTACTAAGAAATAGGAGATAGCAGGCATAATAGACAGGATCTGAGGAATCCCCTCAGTGATCGATATTTTTAAAGTGTCCCCAAGCAAACCCCATCCCACGGTTCATTTGGTCAGGTCCGGATCAGCCAAGCTCCAGGTGGTAAGACCATCATGGGAAAGGAGACATAACAGTCCGTTTGCAACAGGATCATTTCCACCCTCTTCACACTTCATTCGGAGAAACAAACCAGATTCCAGAGGGTTGCATTCCCCCCTTTCCCACCCCCTTTTCTAGTTTCCTGTAAGATGAGAGGGAATGCCTAGTGAGAAAGCAATTGATTATATTGTGATGGACAGCAGGCAAGTGGAATAAACAAAGGTTACATTTAAGGGAGGAGGTGAAAGCCATAAAGTCCCATGCCTGTTCCCTCTCCCCCTTGGGAATGGCAGAATCCAGGGGAAGATGAGATTTGCGGTTAGCTCAGAGGAGATAGTTAGAAATGAAATATAAATGGATTCTGACAGTTAGCCTGCAATACTGCATTCTAACCACTGCACCACCATTAGCAGTTTCTCTGGTGAGGGCAACTGGACTGCCAAGAATCCAGTTAATGGGCAAGTAGCCATATAAACACACCATTCTGATCAGCTACCCTTGTCATCCTGGTTCCTTGTGCTAAAAAGCAATTTTACCGGCATTGATTGTGACTCTATGTCCCTTCTAGGTGAAAGTGGTGGATGAAGAGCTCTACCGCAAAGTCTTTGAGGAAACCGTGAGCTCCCTGGACAAGAGGGAGAATGCCAGCATCCCGTCCGTCACTCTCTCCAAGAGGGAGGTAAAAGAGTGCTACCCACACAGAGAGGGAGCTTAGCATAGGAGCTGAGTTCAGGCAGGAGAGGTCCCTCAAAAGGTCCCTTTCTTTGGATCAAGACAGTCTTAACTAGTTGTAGAACTGGGAGCCTGATCTGCGATGCTAGTTCAGAGAACAGTAAGGTCTAGTCATCGGCCAAGAAAAAAAATTCTTTAAGAATAATAGATAAGTAATTTAGAATCAATTTCCCACTGGCTGGAGATCCTCAGAAATGAGGGGGGGCAGTAAAACCAGGGGGTTTAATCAATATTAACCTGACCTAAACAAGAATACCACCATCAGATGACAAATCAGATGACAAATCAGAATAGAAGCTGTAGGGGTTAGAAATGATCGAAAATATTTGTAGCTCGGGTGACAGATGTTGGTGGTAGTTTGTTCTCTGGGCTTGCTGTTCAGTTTCCGTCACCAGGCTAGGTGACATCCTCAGTGGGACTTCACTTGAAGCTTCAACCAAAGTGCCACTGAGGATGCCACCTAGCCTGGTGATGAAATATTCAGAACGTAAACAGCAAACTATAGGGGTTGCCTGGGGAATCATTTCGGCACTTCAAGGATGGATGAATAGCAGCTGAACTAAACTGTGGGTCTTTGTTCTATTCTCCATCTCCAGTTCTTTTTCAAGGATGTGAAGTTTATGCAGCTACAGGTGGACTTTTTCACCATCTGCAATGGGCCAACCCCTTGCCAGTTTGAGTTCATCTGCAAGCCACAAGAAAGCAGCTATTGCAAGCCATGGTTAACAGTAAAACCCAGCAAGGGCTTCTTGTTATCAGGTGACTTAGGGGTTGTGGTATGTGTGTCTACCTGTGTGTTCTGTTCCAGTTTATGTTTCTGCTACAAAGAGGAAGTATAGGTCTTGCTGTTTGGTCTTAGGTTTGAGAACATGCAATTCATTCTCTGCAACCTATCTTTTTTTTTTCCTGAAAAGGTGGCTGAGCACCAGACCTGAATAACTTTGGTTGTTTGAACTTGAAGCATTTTGATTTCGGGTCTATATTTCTGGCCTTAGGTAGTGTTTTTGTGCACTCCATCGCTTTTGTGAGACCTCTGATATTTTTAATCCCAACCAGATAATCAATAGGATCTGTTTATTATATTTTGTGCCTGGAATATTTCAGTTTGCTATTTCCATTAGGCTACAGCCAGAGTTTGCAAAAAAATTGATCTTTGATCATCTGATCTTTCTTTGTGAATCTCCAACAACTCTTTTCCACTTGTGCATGAGATGTGTGTGAGGTTTTCAGTCTTGATAGTCTTAATTTACATCTTTCTTCTCTCTTGAGATGCTGAGGTAACCGTTGTGTTGGAAGTGTTTGTGAATAAATCAACAGCAACCCATTTGAACTCTGGAGAAGACCAATTGGAAGATGTCTTAGTTTTACACCTTGACCAGGGCAAGGATTATTTTTTATCCGTGACAGGAAATTACCTCCCTAGCTGTTTTGGGACCCCCATACACGCTCTCATTCACATGAGACAACCTATCCAAGATATGTTGCCAGAAACCATCAGGAAGTTGGTAAGATCTTCCTGTCACGATACTGCCCTGCTATCCTGTGATACCCCGATCTGTGCAAGAACAAAGGCTCTTTGTTGCTGTTTTTTATTCAGACACTGATGCCATTGTGGTCAGGAGAAGATTCCTTCTGGGATGAGAAGCCCTTGGACTTACCCAAGGAATTGTGGATGATGGTGGACCATCTGTACCGTAATGCTTGCCAAAAGGTAGGTAGGCGCCTGAGTCTATACATCCTAACTGTGACAGGAGTATCCTGTCTCAGTAGGCAAGTGTATAATTCTGAAGTTGAGGATAGAAAAACTTGAGTGTTGGGAATGTTTCTATAGATTATTTGACTCAATCCTGTTCCTTATGGGTACTACTCGTTTAATGACCACAGTTGTGTCTGGCAACTCAGTCGTTAAGAAAAGCATTCACTAAATGAACTGTGCTTATGAACTTACTTCATCTTTCCTTTGCTTTACAGACGTGCAAAGGTTGTAAATGCAAATATTGGTCACACAGTTATTTTTTCATCACTGTCATATCTGTGAAAGGTTGCTAAATGAGGCAGTTATAAATGAGGACTAGCTGTATGACAGTTTGATGTGCAAAAAAAAAAGCCTGGCTATGGGATGATGGGGCAGGTATGCACACGTGTGTGTGTGTGTGTGTGTGTGTGTTTGTGTATGTGGATGCGAATAAGAGGAATACACTTTCAGAAGACCAGACAAAATGCAATTGTTTTCAAGTAACTTCCATCTTCCTATGGTTACGCTACCACTGCTGCTCCTCACCTGCAGAAGGACCTGTTCCAGCAGCCTGGTCTGCGAACTGAGTTTCCGGAGATCCGTGACTGCCTGGACACAGGGATGTTGGACACACTCGGTATTCTTTGGGGAAGGCCTTTTCCTTTCACCCTTGCATGCAGTCCACTGTTGCCCCTTAAGGCTGCTTCTGTGCCAGTGTGCAACACAAACTGGAGGATGTGCCAATGCTGCAGAGGAGTCACACTGCAGCTTCTACCTATCGGTGCCCCAGTCTTACCCCCAGACCGCCTTTTGCTCATGGATATTTGTTCACCAAATTTGTGGGCCCGCAGATTGCACCAGTCACTCTGCTTGGCCTTTCAGACCTGAGGTTATCATTGCCTTTTGCTGCGGACCTAAGCTGTAGGTGCTGAATGTGCATGTACTCCGCCCCCAAGGGAGACAGGGGGGGCTTAGTAACCCCAGGCTGAGTAAGCAGCCTTTTTCCTTTCATCAATCATTGTCAGTTGGCAGCAGCTGCTCTGTGGCAGAAGCTCTGCTTCTCTTCTTGGAGAGTCTTCCAGAGCCAGTTATCTGCTTCCAGCTGTACGACCGCAGTGTGGAGAGTGCTGGCAGCTACAGTCTGAGTAGTCAGGTAAGGGACCCCAGGGAGGAGCAGGAATGTGTAACCGCCCCGGGCATCTCTGGCTCAGCAGTGGCTCTCTGCCTCCTTTCCAGGTAGTTTCCATGCTCCCCGCGTGCCACAAAAATGCCTTCAATTATTTGATGGCATTTCTACGGGAACTGCTGCAACATTCTGGGAAGAACCACTTGGATGGGCACAGCCTCGGTAAGCAAGATGGAACCCACTCTGGGAGTCCAGCATCATCTGGGTGAGGATGAGGGGTTTCTTTTGCTCTGGGATGACTTGCAGCACTGCAGAATTCAAGCCCCTGGCTGTCCACTGCTGCTTCCTCTCTCTGGGGCAGCATTATTCCCCACCTACAACCCAAGCCCCCGTGCTCTTCAATACCTTCATAAGTGATCTAGATGAGGGGATAGAACTCATCAAATTTTCAGACGACACCAAGCTGGCAGGTAGGCTCAAGATCCGGAAGGATCTTGACAGACTTGAACGCTGAGCCTTATCCAACAAAAGGCAATTCAGTGGTGAGAAAAGCAAGGTTTTACACTTAGGCAAGAAAAACAAAATGCACAGGTATAGAATAGGTGGTACCTGGCTCAATAGCAGTAACAGTGCCTAAGTATCTTAGTGGGCCACCACTTGAATATGAACCAACAGTGTGCTGCAGCTGCCAACCCTCCCTCCCCCCCAAAAAAGCAGTCCTAGGTAATATCAACAGATAGTTTCAAGAGCACATTAAATACTAGTAGCACTTAATCCTGCACTGGTAAGACCACACTTGGAATACTGCATCCAGTTCTGATCACTATGATTAAAAAAAATTCTGAGGTCTTAGGAAGAGAGCAGATGTAAAGGGTCTGGAAGCTAAACCATATGATGAACTATTAAAGAAATGAGATATGTCTAGCCCACAGGTCTGCAACCCGTGGCTCCGGAGCCACATGTGGCTCTTTCAGCTGTCTCCTGCGGCTCCCAGTCCTCTGCCATGTGCAGTCCAAAAAAAAGTGGGACTAAAAAGTTCAACCAATCAATTCAAATATGTAGGGTAGGTGCATATCTCGCCTTGGCTCCACTCTTCAGTCAAACCCTGTTCTGCGCATGCGCGCATGTACGCACATGCGCACACATTTTTTGCGGCTCCCAGTTTTTCCTTTTGTGAGGGAACTGGTTCCGAGTGGCTCTTTCACTGTTTCAGGTTGCTGACCCCTGGTCTAGCCTAACAAAGAGAAAGATCAGGGGTAACATAATAATTGACTCCCAGTACTTGGGGTGGGGTGGGGAGAGCTGTCACAGAGAAGAGGCAGTCAATTCTCCAAAACAGCCGACCTGGAACTAGGGAGAAGTCAGACAGTGAGAACAATGAATCAGTGGAACAGCTTGCCTCCAGAGGTTGTGGGTGCTCCATCACTGGAGGTTTTCAAAGAAAAGTTTGGACAGACATTTGTCTGGAATTGTATAGAGCCGTGGTTGCGAACCTATGGGATGTGTGCCACAGGTGGCACACAGAGCCCTCTCTGTGGGCCTGCATGCCATCGCCCCAGTCCTAGGCCTTCAGCTGGGTCTTATAAAACCTTTTTGCTTTAGGCCTCCGCCACCGTGTGCAAAAAATAAAAAAGGTTCAATCAATTAATCAATTTCAACTTCTCACGGGGGAAAAAAAAAGATCTCGCAAATTGATTGATTTTTTGAACTTTTTAGTCCCACCCAGTCTGCCGTTACCACCGCAGCCATGCCCACCCAATGGGCCACGCCCACCCAGCACCCGACGATACATAAGTGGGTTTTGGGTTGCAGTTTGGGCACTCGGTCTCTAAAAGGTTCGCCATCACTGGTACAGAGTCTCCTGCTTGAGCAGAGGGTTGGATTAGAAGACTTCCAAGGTTGCTTCCCGCCATTCGATTCCATGTTCTGGAAGGTTGCGAGACCTGGCTCTTCCCTCAAACCCTCCTAGTGGAAAGCTGCTCTGACCCGCTGGGCATTCTGTGACTCATGTTTTGTATTCCCTGAGAGTCGTTTGCTATTTGGCTCTGCGTAGATTCCTATATTGCTCTTTTAGCCCAAATACTTCCTTGATAATTGCACAGCCTTACATACCCAATAACTAAAGAACTAAGTGTGGACCCTGAAGGCCCCCTTCCCCAATGCCAGCCCTCACCGCTTCCTTCTTTCTCTGGGCAGCGAGTGTCTTTGGGCCTGTCCTGCTGCGTCCTCCACCTGGCCGCCCAGCGCCCGAGACTGCTGAGAAGCAGAAGGCCCAGCATTTCCTCCAGCACTTCCTGTTCCAAGAAGGAAGCCCATCTTGAAGGCTTTGGGCCTGTAAGATCGTCAGTGGGATTCCTGGGAAGATGCTTCGGTATATTCAGAACGTTACACGGTTTATTACTTTAAAGCTGTTTTAAAAATAAAAATATTTTTTTAAAAAATATATAAGGCAGTTATGAAGAAGCAGTTTCCAAAAACTAGTAGCGGGTTTTGGTATTAAAGGAGCGACTAGGGTGGATTCTGACTCTTCATTTTTAAGAAGAGACTGGACAGACGTGGGTTTCCTGCTTGAGCAGGGGTTGGACTAGATGACCTCCAAGGTCCCTTCTATTATTATTATTATTATTATTATTATTATTATTATTATTATTATTATTATTATTATTATTATCATCATCATCATCATCATCATCATCATCATCATCATCATCATCCCAGATTCTGTAAGGAAAATTCATTCTCCATTGCTTTTCAATTTAATTTTCAACTCTAAGGTGCTTCAATTTAAATAAACGAATTCTTTTAAGATGTTTCCCACTCTTTGCAATTCAGACAGAGCTTCTGTAGGGGCATACAGGTAGCTGTTTTAAGGAGCTGCAGTGTAAAATGGTGAAGATACCAGCCTTCCCTTCCCTGTTCTCTGCCACCCAGCCACACAGTTCCCCTTGCTCACATGAGGCTATGTTACATTCTGGGTTACACTTTGGATTTCAGTGGGTCATTGGCTGCATGAAAGCATCCACAAGATGAGGAATTGGAAGGTCTGACTTTGGGACTTTGCCTGGGCATCTCTAGCCTGGCTTGGCTGCCCTCCTCCGCTATCCTGTTTGGGCATCTCCCAAATTTAAAATGAAGTGAAATAAAGAGACCAAGGCAGAGTCATCTCCAGAGGGAAGGCTAGCCAATCCTCGCTGGGTCTGGTGGGCCTGAAGAATGGAACCTGGGCACCTAGATACCATCTTTCATGAGGCACAACCATGAAGCAATGTAATCTGAGCAGTTCAGCACTCTTCTGAGTCAATGTCTGGGTACTGCGATGAAGAAAGATGAGTGACTGCATCTTAAGCTGTTTAAAGATTCTGAAACATATATAAAGAGGACTAATGCGAAGATCCCTTTTTGTCCCCTAAATCAAAGAGCGGAGCTGTGATGTACCTGCAAAGAAATTGGTGTCAAAAACACTAGCAAGGGGGAAGGGTGGGGAGGGGCAGGTTTGAACAAGGAAACAAAGCCAAGTTAATGGAAAGGCTGAACTCCAGGAAAGAGGAGCTGGCCTGGGGCTGTTTGCCACCAGAGAGGACAACCACTGCTGCAACACACTGGTCACCCTCTCCAAACATGAGAGAAGAGCATTAAAGCAGTGTTGGAGTAGTGTCAGTGCAACGGGGAACTGCTGCTATAAAAATGGTATGGTTTAGTTAACTCCTGGAATTTTGAGGGAAAACTCACATCTCTTTATTGATGACGTTGCATGGCTGCCCATCTACCATATTTGGCAGCAAACAAGATAAAAGACAGAATCAACTTCACAATCCATTAAAGTCGAGGCCCCTAAAAATCTCAATAACTGTAAAGCACACACCCATATCCTCATCAGCTCTCCAATAATCCCCTGGCCCCAGTGTCGGAGACTTGGCAACCCTTGAGGGTCTTCTGGAAGGCCAGCAAGGTCATGAATTGTGGGGCCACAAGGAAAGGCTGGGGTGGTCAGAGCAAGTTTGTAAAATACTCATGTGCAGAGAAGAGACTCGGAGGAACAGTGCAATGCACAAATTACATCCTATCGTCTCACCATACTTCTATAAGGAGCCCACTGAACATTCCCCTCTTGGGTCTAGGGGATTTGAGGAAAAAGTGACTTACCACTGTTTTTCACATTTACAACTGTTGCAGCATCCCCCTGGTCATGTGATCAAAATTCAGACCTTTGGCAACTGATTGATATTTATGAAGGTTGCAACGGCCCGGGCTCATGGAATCACCTTTTCCAATCTTCTGACAAGCAAATTCAATGGGAAAGACAGATTCACTTATTTATTTATTTATTTATTTATTTATTATCGGCACTTATATGCCGCCCTATCTCCCGAAGGACTCAGGGCGGCTAACAACAATAAAACACAATAGTACAAATGTTAAAAAAAAGATTAAACTAACAAGCCCCAGTGATAAAATAAAAACCCCTATCGTCAGTCCAGGTCAGCCTGATGGAAAAGAAACGTTTTGAGGTCTCGACGAAAGGACCGGAGATCCGGGGCCATCCAGAGCTCAAGGGGAAGCTGATTCCACAAGGCAGGTGCCCCCACAGAGAAGGCCCTCCCCCTGGGGGTCGCCAGCCGACATTGTCTGGCCGACGGCACCCTGAGGAGGCCCTCCCTGTGTGAGCGCACAGGGCGATGGGAAATCGTCCCCGGCAGCAGACGGTCCTGCAAGTATCCCGGGGCCTAAGCCATGTAGGGCTTTATAGGTAAGAACCAGCACCTTAAATATCACCTGGAGAGCAACCGGTAACCAATGCAGCTCACGCAGGAGGGGTGTAATATGGGAGTATCGGGATGCTCCCATCACAACCTGCGTGGCCGCATTCTGCACCAGCTGAAGTCTTTGGGTGGTCTTCAAGGGCAGCCCCATGTAGAGAGCATTGCAGTAGTTGAAGGCCCTCCCTGTGTGAGCGCACTGGGTGATGGGAAATCGTCCCCGGCAGCAGACGGTCCTGCAAATATCCCGGGGCATAAGCCATGTAGGGCTTTATAGGTAAGAACCAGCACCTTAAATCTTTATAGGTAAGAACCAGCACTTAATAGCCATGTCCACTTGCTCTGCCTGGCTGTGGACCTTGAAGCCTGCAAGACAGAAAGCCTGGAGCTGCTGCACTCACCTTCCTTCTGCACTGACTTTCCAACAGGACCAGGGCTTTGCCAGAGAAGGACCACCAATTGTACAGTACACATTAACGCGCAATCGCATTTCCTCACATTCAACGAGGAAACTGTAGAAAACAGTGAAAAAAAATCCAACATTGGTAAACCAAAAGCAAAAAAAGGGAAATGGAAAGAAGAACTCCAAAAAGCTCAAATGGGGAGTCTGGAAATCAAAAGGGAATATTGGGAAAGAGATTCAGAATGAGTTGAAATTGGCCAAAGAGGCCAAGAAGAAACAAAAGCCCTCAAATTTTTCTTGAGCTGTTTAGCAGTTTGGCCAGCCAAGGACTTGCCTTTGCTCCAAATGCTCAAGCTTGATCTATCAAGAAAACTTCTATTTGGATTCTTCCACTGAGGAGGGAATTACCGTAAACGTAGTGGCCTAAAGGGCTGGGTGGCGTAGCGTAGGTAACATGGACTCTCACGCCACTTGCGGCATCCCCTGCCCCGGAGTCCACAGATGTGTGAAGTGGGCCACTTGCTGGTCTCCTTCAGGGGATGCTGCCTTTCTTCATTCCTCCCAGAGGGCGACCTTCCCCCAGCTGCATTTCTTGCCTGTTTTTCTCCCTCCCTTACTGCAAATATCTTCCCATCACTCTGCTCTTAAGGTTGTGCAGCTCTTGTCCAGGAATTTACAGTGGCCTTTCAAGCCATGGCCGCACTGGCAGCCTCTCCCCCTCCCCTTTTCCCTTCCTGGGCAGGGAGGGAGGAAGGAAGGAAGGAAGAATGGGAAGGAAGGAAGGAAGGGAGGGAGGGAGGGAGGGAGGGAGGGAGGGAGGAAGGGAGGAAGGAAGGGACAATGGGAGGGAGGGAAGGAAGGAAGGGAGGGAGGGACAATGGGAGGGAAGGAAGAATGGAAGGATGGACAATGGGAAGGAAGAAAGGAAGGAAGGAAGGATGGGACAATGAGGGGAAGGGAGGGAAGGAAGGAGATCAGAATGAGAAGCAGGGAGGCAGGGAAAGAGGGAGGGTAGGGATGGAGGGAGATTGGAATGAGAGGGAGGGAGGGAGGGTCTGAGGAAAGTCCTGCCTTAGCACTTGGCCACCAGCAGCCCTGCTGCCCTTTCACCATCCCCTTGCCCCCTCCTCCTGGCCTATCCTGATGGTCTCCCATCCTATTGCAAAGGATGCTTTGGTTACAAAGCCGGGTCTCCTCACACGGAGAGGGAGTGGGCCTCACTCTGACCCACGTAGTTTGCCCTCCTGCACTCCCATGAGCAACCTGGACAAGGAGAGTGGGCATATCAGCATCAGCATCCTTGATGAGTTAAACCCAGGCAGGCATCTCCCGGGGAAGTGGGGCTGGAGTAGGTTGGGCTGCAGGGTCCTGGTGCCCCGGGAACTTGAGGGCCAGGCTGGGTGCTTGCCCTCCACTGCCCAGGGCTCTGGGCAGCCCATGCCACTGTCCGGGAGTCCCACGCACGGCCCAAGAGGGACAGTGAGGCTCCTCCAGTGGACCATGCTCTGGCGCCTACCCCAGTCCCACCCCCCTCCACCAGAGACCCATGGATCCCCCCACAGCCCCGCCCACACCCCTCACAGGCGCCCTGCGACCTGAGTGTCATTGAGCTGGCCATGCCCCCTCAGTCACTGACTTTGCTTGTCAAAAGGTTGCAAAAGGGAATCACATGACCCTGGGACACTGTGACCATCAGAAATAGGAATCAGTTGCCAAGCATCCGAATGTAAATCACTTGACCCTGGGGATACCATTGTAACTTCAAACAGTCACTAATCGAACTGTAGTAAGTTGAGGACTGTTATGTACTGGGCTCATAGTAATACCATGTGGGTTGCTGGAGCAGCTAACGGCTCTCCAGCAACCCAGACTACAAGTCTCCAGGGCTATAATTGGCTATTCCTAGGCGGCAATGGTTGTTTCAAACCTATTGGCTGCCGCCTAGGGGCTAGACTATATATTGAGGCTAGTTGCAGCCATCTGCTCAGTACAGATTCTGCACGAAATAAAATATGAGTTTCCCTGTACTCAGCTACCTCGTCTTCATTCCTGCACCAAAGAACCCGCTATTTAACAAGGACTATCATTTTTTTCCTCTTTTTTGGGTCAAGTTTTTAATACCTTGCTAGGCGTGGTACTCAAATATTGCCATATCCTAACAGTGGTACAATGGGTGAAAAGGTTGAAAAGCCCTGTACTAAAACAGGGCTTTTCAACCAGTGGTATGGGCACCACCTGTGGTACATTGGCACCTGGCAGGTGGTATGCGATTGTAATGTATTGGGATTTTTACTTGAACTGATTCACGTGTCTGTTTGAATGCTGCTTAAGGTTGCTCAATGGCGTGGCTGTGTAAAGGTCACTGACTAAGCCAGACTAGTTGTCTCCAAGAAGATCATTGGATGATGTGGGGGCGAGAATGGGTTCCTTTAAACCTATTGGCCGCTGCCTAGTGGCCAACCGTATAAGTAGCTGCTCAGCAGCCTCTGTTTCAGTTCTCTTCCTGTTTGCCTCAATAAAGCATGTTCCTGTTTGCAACCTTCCATCTCGCTTATTGCCTGCGAAGAACTGGCTACACAACAGCGACCATCCTAGAAAAGTGGTAGCGGGGGAGGGGAATGAGCTGGACCGGTGGCAGCACCACACAAGCCTGAGCAAGAGATGACTCGAGCTGCAGGGCTGTCAGGGCTCAGCGGAAGCACCAGGATCAGCGCCAGGCTCCAGCTGGAAATCAGCGCTGATCCCGGCACTTCCGCTGAGCCCAGAAGAAGCGCCGATCAGCTGGAATGTTGCAGCATCTCCAGGGTCTTGTGATTTACATTCAGATGCTTGGCAACTGATTCATATTTATGAGGGTCACAGTGTCCCAGGGTCATGTGAAGTGACCAAAACCTGCTGCAACCTCCCAGCAGAGGGGGGGGGGAATAAAAACCAAACACCCCCCCCACCCCACCCCCGCTGCCAATCCTCAACAGAAATGCTCACAACAATGAAAACCTCGGACAGGAGGAAGAGCGCCACTGGGCGGGCAGGCATGTGGCTTGCTTGGCTGTGGCTTGGGGGGCACTTTTTTCAGTGCAATTGTAACTTCGAACAGTCACTAAGCGAACTGTTGTAACTCGAGGACTGCCTGTACTTCATTACTTTTTTCCTTCCCCCCCCCCCCTCATCAAGTTTTTGACACCTTCCTAGGCGACTGGTGGTACTCGGATGTTGCAATATCCTAGAAAAGGGGTAGGCAACCTCGGCTCTTTTATGACTCATGGACTTCAACTCCCAGAATTCAGGAATTCTGGGAGTTGAAGTCCATGAGTCATAAAAGAGCCGAGGTTGCCTACCACTGTCCTAGAAGACCTGCAAGGTCCCTTACAGCTCTATTCTGATTGATTGATTGATTGATTGATTGATTGATTGATTGATTTTATGTTTTTAATCGCTTTGCTTACACTTCGTTGAGTAAGGGTCCATCTAGACCAGGGGTAGGCAACCTCGGCTCTTTTATGACTCGTGGACTTCAACTCCCAGAATTCCTGAGCCAGCATGGCTCAGCATGGAAACCTCTCCCTTTCTCCTCAGCATGGCTGGCTCAGGAATTCTGGGAGTTGAAGTCCACGAGTCATAAAAGAGCTGAGGTTGCCTACCCCTGCTCTAGAGAACATAGTACTATATTTTCAGTTGGCACAATATATTGGATTGTAAATTAGGGTCGGACACTGAACCTGGGCTAAAACGTGGCTGAATAGTTTTTCACTCAGTGCGTTTTGCAAAGAGCAACTTCCTTCTTGTCCGTCTTTTATTTCACATTATGCTGCCCAGTTTTCATCACGGAGCGCTTCTAAAATATATGCTACTATTTAAAAAACTGAAATGCAAAGGAACTAGGGAAAAACAAGCTCAGCTACACTAAGATATTTATTTATTTATTATTTATTTATTTATTAAATTTGTATACCGCCCTTCTCCCGAAGGACTCAGGGCGGTGAACAGGGCATATATAAATAGAAAATACAAAAATTAAAAGAGAATTAAACAATTGCCCAGATAAAAGCAGTAGCAGTATAAAAACCCATTAAAAACCCTGACGCCCCCCATATGGTGGGGGGGACGCAATAAGACGGAAAGGTAAACCACTTTCCAGCCCCCCATCCGGGGATGGGACCCGGGACCGACAGCAGCATCTCGAGGGAGGGAGGGAGGGAGGGAGGGAGGGGGGATTCGTCTTGGAACGGCGCACCAGCACAGGCTGGCAGAGGGGAGACGCCAGGCGGGAACAGCGCCTCCTGATGGCCAGGGGCACAAACAGGACGCCATTGGCTGGCCCAGGGAGGCGGGGCGGGGCCCGGGCCGGAAGCTTGGCGTCACGATGGGCTGTCCCGAGGCCGGAAGCGGAAGCGCGGAGGTCTGCGGCGACCCTGCTGGCGGCGGAGAGCGGAGAGAACGGCGCTGGCGGAGGACGACCCAGCATCATGGCGGCGGCCCGGCCCGGCCCTGACCCGGCGCTGAAGGCACCGGGTGAGGCGACGGCTTCTGCGGGGGGCTGGGCTGGGCTGGATCAGCGCTGCTGCTGCTGCTCTGGCCAGGCCTTCGTCGGCGGCGGGCGGGCGAAGTGCTGCGGTGCGGCCGACGAGCCGGCTCTCCGAGCGCCTGGGGCCTAGGGCGGCGGCGGGGCGGAGGGTCGGTCGTCTGGGTCTCGGGCTGGGCCGCCGGCTTCTGGGTGACGGCGGCCTGACTCCTTCCCGGTTTTCCCTTTCCTTTGCAGACAACCCGCACCGTCTTCCTCCCGTGGCCGTCGCTGAACTCCGCTAAGCCATGGGGGAGAACAGCCCGCGGAATGTCATCTACTACGAGGTGGAGGCAGATGACTTGGCTCGAGATGACAAACTGATTAGGTTTGATGACCAGAATGGCCTGGCCTCACCTTCCACCCGGACAGTTTATGACAGGACGACCGTCCTCATTGAGCAAGACCAGGAGCCGTTGGAGGAGGAGGAGGAAGAGGAAGAAGAGGAGGAAGAGGAAGGGCAGGGCGGGCATCTTCTGCCTTTCTTACAGGAGGACAGATTTCATTTGATGGCCGATCATGAAGGCATCTCCCAGGGCTACGTGCAGCACATTATTTCGCCAGATCAGATCCATCTGACGATCAATCCTGGCTCAACTCCCATGCCGCGGAACATTGAGGGGGCCACCCTCACTCTGCAGTCAGAGTGCCCGGAAACCAAGCTTAAAGAAGTAAGTCACCAGCTTAAGTGGGACCCTCTTTCCGAGAGTCTTCTTGAATAAGTTCTTCATTGAAAGGATTTCACTTCCTGTTAAAAAGTTGTTGAGCGTTTTCTGGTTTGTCTGAGAATATTATTTTCTTTTGCATTTTGGGGGCTTAACATTTGCCAAGCCTGCAGCTACGTAAGTTAAGGTGCCTAAATTTCCAAGCCAATTTTGTTTTTGTTTTTGTCTTAATTTCTGTTACTGCCTATTTCAGCTACTGACTCTGGACAGCATCATAAAAACATAAAAATATACACTATATTTATTCATGAGTAAAACTATTGCCATAGATGTTAATATAGCCAAGAAACGGGGCCCTTAACACACTTGGGGCCCAGGCCCGGGCACACAGCACAAGTCTCCACAACCAGCAGGGTCCCGGTCATCCCACTCTCTGAAGGAAAGATGTTCCAGAGGAGAGGGAAAACCAGAGAAGGGACATCTCCTGGTTCCCACCAGCCAATATTCCTTGGCTGACAGGACCTGTAAAATTGCCCAACCTGCCAGACTGAGTAGAAACAGTTTTTGGGTAATGTATTATGGTGGATGTAAAAAGTCTACACGCCCCTGTTAAAATGCCATGTTTTTGAGATGTAAACAAATCAGACCAAGATTAATCATTTCAGATTTTTTCCGTCTTTAAAATAATATGTGAGCTGTATAATTCAACTGAAAAACTGAAATATCTTAGGGAGGGAAATAACAAAGTACAATTACATAATTGCACATCCTTAAAGTAATATTTCGGTGAAGCGCTTTTTGATTTATGACAGCATTCAGTCTTTTGGGGCAGGTGTCTGTCAGTATCAGTCTTGCCTTGGGAAGCCTCCTTCAGGTCCCCTCACAATTGGACTCAGGGCTGGGCCATTCCAAAACTTTGATCTTCTGGTGAAATCATTCTTTTGTTGGTTTGGAGGTATTCTTTGGGTCATTGTTGTGTTGAAAGGTGAAATTCATCTTCAGCATTTTAATTAGAGGCCTGAAAATTTTGTGCCCAAGTTGACTGGTATTTAGAACTATTCATAATTCCCTCCACTTCGACTAAAGCCCCAGTTCCATCTGAAGAAAAGCAGGCCAAAACCATAATGTTACCACCAACGTGCTTCGCTGTGGGTATAATGTACTTTTAGTGATGCACAGTGTTATTTTTGTGCCAAACATGTTTTTTGAAACTATGCAAAAGGTCCAACTTGGTCTCATCAAAGATTCATTTGCTCACATGGCTTTTGTCAGAAATGCAAAATGTAGCTGGGCTTGGATTTGTGTTTGTTTGAAAGAGAAAAGCTTCTGTCTTGCCATCCTACCTCAGCCCAGGCATGTGAAGAATACAGGGGATTGTTGTCACATGTAGTAAACAATTAGTACTTGCCAGAAATTGCTGCAGCTCCTTAGTGTTGCCATAAGTCTCTTGGCAGCTTCTTGGACCAGGTTTCTTCCCCCCCCCCCATCAATTTTGGAGGGAGATCCAGATCTTGGCAATGTCACTAGTGTGTCATATTTTCTCCAGTTGTTGATAATTGCCTTCACTGTGTTGCATGGTATATCTCTCCTAACTGAAACTTTCCAGCACTGAGATCTCTTTGATGCTTTGTAAGCTCTTTGCGGATGATGGCTTTTGCTGTAATAAGCAAGTGAGTAAATGTCAGAAAAATCCTACTAGAAAAGCTGAAATTTATATGGTTTGATCAGAATCACCTTACTTGATGGCAGGTTGTGTACTGACTATTTACCATCAGCTTGAATGTGATTGGTTAATTATGAACATAGCCACATCCCTACTTATAAGAGGGTGTGCACACTTAAGCAACCACATTATTGTATGTTTCAATGCTATTTTCCCCCTAAAAGATTTCAATTTGTTTTTCTTGCCTGTAAGTACAGCTTATATGTTTTATTAAAGATAGAAAAAAAATCTGAAGTGATTTATCTTGGTCTGATTTTTTTACACCTCAAAATCCTGGCATTTTAACAGGGGCGTGTAGACTTTTTATATCCACTGTATATAGTACAAATCCAGTATTACATTTTTGTACATTTTTAAATTGCTGCGAAATGCTCAATTGCAGTTCATAAAAATTAAGCCAGAGAGGAGGCTTAAAAAGAGTGTACAAGGTGATAGGAATTTTTCCCTGATCAGTCAGATAATCTTGGTTCTTGCCTGTAAGTTAAGCTGTTCGTGATTATTGACCTTTTGGCATGGGAATTTTCACTACTAGAGTAACTAAGAGAAAGGATCCAGTGATCGAGATAAGGAATTATGTTTAACATTTTTTTTCCATAAATCTTAGAACTTTCAGTTGTTTTAAAATTGTAAATTCAGAGAGCAGATCTCTTAGCTTCAAGTTTTTGGTTCAGTTTAAAATAAAGTCATTTCTTTTGCAGTTTTACAATAGGGTACTTGTCAAACCATTCAAAATCACTTTCAAGCAAAATCATCTTATTGTGATATGATGTCTAAGATAAAAGTAATACCATTACTAAGGTGTTTAGAAAAAGTTAGAAGTACAGGTAGTCAGTCCTTAAGTCACTTGGTGACTAAGTTTTGATTCACCTACTTACGATCCAGATTCAAAGTTCTGATGACTGCTTCCCCAAGTCATGTGACTGCAACTGGGCCGCATTTATGGCATTTTGCAACAACCCACAGTCACATGACCGTACATGTCATCCTTAGAGGAAATTCTGCCTGCCTTAGCCAGGTGAGTAGACAGTGCCTACTTGAGCATCCCATTATGTTAGGAAGGGGAATGGGGGAAGCAGTCTTGCTGGCTGCTTCTCTCTTTTGAAACAGTTTGCTCCCCCTCTTATGACCTTCCAGGAAATACATCTGGCTTTTCTGGAAGGCTTAAATAAGTATCTAGAGGAGGAGGTGCCCTGTTGTTTGGGGAGTGGGAATATACTCTTACTCTGCGTTGACATTTTATGCACACACAGCCTCTGGAGTGAGGCAGAAGATTTTTATAGTGCATAGAAAAGGAAGCAAAAAATGCTACTTTATACAAGTTTTGCTTTGCATTCTCAGTACCCACCACAGTCCCTTCAAGTTCTTCAAAATAAATTGCTCACTGCAAATCCTGTTAAAAGGGTTTCCTTTAATTTGGCTATGGGATTTGTAGTAAGAGCTTGTCCTACTCTCATCTGGACTGAGAAACAAGATAATGGGATTTACATAAAGGGCATTAGGTTTATGTAAGATAGGACCGTGGAGGGACAAACCCTGGTGGTTCCATCCCACCCCAGGGCTCCCATTTTGGAAAGGTGTGATGTGAGGATAGGAACCCAGTGTTCTTTTTCACTGTATTTTGCAGCTTCCTGGAAATGCTCTCAATATCTGAGCCGCCCCTATCCTTCATATCTATGCAGCAAACCTTTGTGAGTCTCCACCTTTGTACTGGAGTGGATTGCTAACTGAAGGAAAACCTCTTCAGAGAAATCTGTGTGTAGAGGACATAGACTTTGTCCATCGTTGATAGAGATTTCCCCCAAGGAAACCTGAACTATGTTTAATGAATGTATTTGTGTATATATTCTTTGGGCTACAAACTCGGCTATGAACAAATTACTTTTATTGAGTACAGTAAAGCCTAGTTACAGTTTCCTGTAGACCTTCCTCGTCATCAGAGTGGTGTCAAGTTCATCTTCATAAGTAGACTTTTTTCTTTTTAATTTCTAAGAAGTCTGGAGTGAGTCTCCCTTTTCACTATGCAACCGGTCAAGACATATTTATAAGGAGCAAATGATGATTCATAGGCAGTATTGTGATACAGCATGTACTTGAGTGGGACGTGAATCTTTTGATGATGGTGCCATGACATGCACTATTTTTATTTCATAGCTTATGATGGATGCCCTTAAAATGTAAGTTGCATTCACTAGAGACATTTAGGATAGGCTCTCAAGGGGAAGTGATCTTCTGTATATTTCTTAAAATTGCGTAAAATAACGTACAAGAAAAATATTGATATAGAAAGCTGGGGAGCCTACTTTAGCATAGAGCTTGTATTTAGTTGCATTTTGCTTCCCTGCTCTTCTGAATCTGAAACTCCTTACTGTGCCCCCCTAAGCAAAAATAGGGTCGTGGGACTGCCTATGGACATGAACAAAGGAGGAGTCAACCCGGTGTTTAAATCCAGTGTGGATTTGCTCAGTAGCACCGAGCTTGCATGCTAGCTACACAGGGTGAAAAAAAGGTGTCTTTGAGATATCACAGAGACTGCAGCCATTGTCTCCGCTGCTTTTGCTGCCTCCTGAACTCCAACAGTAGCTCTGTGAAATGGATTAGGCCAATATTGATTTGAACAATGCTTGTTTGTCTGACAGGTGAAGCGCTACCAGTGCACATTTGAGGGCTGCCCTCGTACCTACAGCACTGCAGGCAACCTGCGCACCCACCAAAAGACCCACCGCGGGGAGTACACCTTTGTGTGCAATCAGGAGGGTTGTGGGAAGGCCTTTCTGACATCCTACAGCCTGAAAATCCATGTCCGGGTGCACACCAAGGAGAAGCCCTTTGAGTGTGATGTTCAAGGTTGTGAAAAAGCCTTCAATACACTGTACAGGTAAGAGGATGTATTTTGAAAACCTCGTATTCTTCAGGAGAAATTACTGCTTATGCTTGGAGAGAGAGAGAAATGGCTACTCCTGGTTGAATTGGATAATGTCCCCGATGGAAATATATTTGACCCTGTCCGATGCCCACTCCCTAGATCTCTCACATCAACGCTTGTGGCTCGTGCAGAATTTATTGCCTGATGTATATCACCCACACAATGTCTTCCGTTAAAATGGTGGGTGTTTTCAGTGTGCAGAACCTTGGCCCAAATCTGTAATCGTATCAGATGGGCCTTGCTCTTCCACTGCAGGGCGTGTCTTGGATCCGAAGAGACATTCTCCAACCCCCTTCTTCTTTAGGTTAAAAGCCCATCAGAGGCTTCACACGGGGAAAACATTTAACTGTGAATCGGAAGGTTGCAGCAAGTACTTTACAACCCTCAGTGATCTGCGGAAACACATTCGGACTCACACTGGAGAGAAGCCATTCAGGTAAGTTGTCTGGTTGCTGCACGAGTTGCACTGTATCCTGGGCCGTTTGCCAGGCTTTTAAACAGGCGGTGTACTATAATATCCGCTGCAACCCCTTGGAAGCAGTTTATTCACTGAGGCCTATAATGTATAAATTCCCAAACACATTTCCAGTGTGTACATCTCTGGCAAATGTTCAGTTATCTGGCAGAGTGCACAGCTTCGTTTGTTCCGGGTCACTCAACATTAGACTAGTTTGTAGTAGAAAAATAACTAGTTTTAGCTCTCTTAATTGTTCAGCTGGAGAAGATCAGCCTGATGCAAAAACGCCCCTTCCTGTAGACGCTCAGAGGCACCAAAATTGCTCTTGAGGTTTTGGTTTCAGTTGACCTGATGGTCTGACTTTCACTGGTCCCAACATATCCAAACACACTCTGAGATTAATATTGGAGTCCTGCTTTACCCCCACCTCTCCCGCCCTGCCCTGCCCCATCTCAACCATTAGTTTGGTGGGCATGAAAGATAAGAGGTGGCCCTGCATACAGGTTACGGCAAACAATTTACAAGAAAACCTCCATAAATGATATGAAAGTCCAAGTGAAGCAGGTTCCCTAACTTTATATCATAGAACAGGGCTAGGCAACCTTGGGTCTTGTAGGACTCATGGCCTACCCCTGTCATAGAAGAATCAGGCAGACTGGAAAGACTGCAGTGCTAGGGTGACCAAATTCATGGATGAACACACACCCCTTAAGCAGCTCCCGAAAGCTTCTTATACTTTAGGCTAACAATAACAGAAATGTCAGTAGCTGGAGCCACATACCCAGATGCCCTCTAAATAATCCATAATGGGTGCAGTACTTTCAAGAGGCTCTTAGGTGATCTCAGCTGAGGAGCTGATACATGTGGAAGAGGGCGCCTAGAAGCTGAAGATAATGCAATTTCTCTACCATGCGGGCCTTGCCATTTGCAGATGGCAAGCCCAGTCAATTCAATGCCTTCAGTGGCAGATGCCAGATATTTATTACATATTTCTGTTCATTTGCACGAGAATTCCAGAGTAGGGAGGGGCCATTTAGATTTAGGCTACTGAATTGAATCCCTTGCTCAGTGAAGAAATCCAGATTAAAATGTCTTGTATCTAACATCTATTCCTTGCATCCAGTGGTGTAGTTGTTAAAATGTTAAATTAAGACCGGGAGAATCCAACCTCAATTCCCCCTTATTATAGAAAGTTAGTGGGCAACTTGGGCCATGTACGGTCTCTCTCAGCTCAGACCACCTCATGGGGATCTCAAGAAAAATTGCCCTCTAAGCCACTTGAGTTCCTGAAGGAAAGGCAGAATTCCTTCATTACCTCTCCACCAGCATTGTAAAACTGTTCTTCTTATTAAAACACTTGACTGGAATTTGCCTTTCTGCAGCTTCTATTTGTTAGTCCGTGTCCTATTCTCTAAAACAGTAAGAGAATATAAGTATTTGAATTCTGTTATATCCCACAATCTTCTCTTTTCCAAGCTAAAGCTTCTGTGATGTCTCTGTGGGTTTCATCTACACCGCCCTTTTCTAAGCTTCTTTCAGCATTCTGTGTAGGACCTGCGGAAAGGAGAGTGGACCTTGGTTAATTTTGAAACGGTTCTCCTTTTCCCTGTGCACCCTGTGCTGCTGCTGCTGCTGTGTGATGTCATGCTGGCCACACCACAGAAATATCTCCAGACCCTGCTGGCTGTTTGGCTTAGTAAACAAAGATGAGCACTACAGCCTAAAGTCAGTCATGACTTGTGGGGTAAAAGCCATGGGGACCCCCCTTTACCTTTTCATTCCTTTTGATTTGCCTTTTTGCAGCCATATCACCTATATTATTCTGACTTAGCTTGGCAACCACCGTCACAAGTGCTCTTACAAAGCCAGCTTGCCTGAAAGGAAGCTGGCACGCTGCAAGGTTGTAAAGATGATGCTGTAAGCCTCCCTGCTTTCTCCCATAGATGTGACCATGATGGCTGTGGGAAAGCCTTTGCTGTTAGTCATCATCTGAAGACACATGTCAGGACACACACTGGTAAGACCTGGGGCACTTCTGACCTCTGAATCCTTTTACGGCAACTTAAGAAAGTAAACATGTTTGTGTTAACACTGATGGAGCCTACCTTGTTTTGATAACTTTCATTAATTTGCTGCATTAGGGTTCTGCTTACTAAGAGCCTAGTTCTCATCCTCTGCAGTGAATTTAGAAATAACTCTGTTGTAAGTATTCAAAAATTGTAGATCTGCTGGAATCCAGAGATTGATGGATGTACCTTTGATTTGATTGATACGTCTGTTGATTTCTTCCACTCTAGGTGAGAGACCTTTCTTTTGTCCCAGCAATGGGTGTGAAAAGGCCTTTAGCACGCAGTATAGCCTCAAAAGTCACATGAAAGGACATGAAAAAGGATCCTCATACGCTTTATTCTCCAACAACAACCTCTCTGAGGTGGGTGTTGAGCTCTTCAGTTAAACGTTGGGGTGCTTCCTGAGTAACAGCCTCAGCAATACCCCAAACCTTTTCTAGAAGTCCAGCTCCTGCAATCTTTGCAGCTAAAATTTCACAAGGAACGATGGGTGTCAAGCAGTACTCTGCCTCCAAAACAGGTTGATAATTAGATCTGAGCAGTACTGCAGTACAATAATATTTATTTCTGATACTACGATTTTGGATCATATAAAAACTTAAAGATCAATACAGGTAGTCCTTGACTTTAAACTGCATTGGGGACTGGATTTCTGGAAATTCTGGTTACGGTCGTAATTCAAGGCACACAGGTGAATGGACCTGGTTTTACAACATTTTTTTGCAGTGGTCATTAAGTAAATCACTGCAGTTATTAAACAAGTTCACCATTGTTAACCAAATGCTGCAGTCATAAGTGTGAAGTCATTCTTCTGAATGGCCTTTTTTGCCAGAAACTGGCAAAAAACAGCACAGATCACAGTTATGTGACCATGGGACACTGCAACTGGTGGCAAAGATGAGCCAGTTACCAAGCATCCAAAATGTGGTCATGTGATCTGGGGTTGTTTTTTTTTGACATTTTGCAACAACCAGGTGCTTTAACGGCTGTAAAGCACCCATTCTGGGCCAGTCGTAATTTTGAACAGTCATTAAGCGACTGGTCATAAGTCAAGAACTACTTGTACAGTAAAATTTGATTGAACGGACCAGTTTTAGCAGGATGGGATTTCTATAAAGCCACTTATTCATTAAATGGCAAATCTGATTTTTTTACCACAACAAACACACTTTTATCTGAGAAACCAAGTCAACTTTATTTATTTTTATCCATGAAAAAGCCAATGTTAGTGGATTAGTTTGAAGAAAGTATCCAATTTCACCCGTATCTTGGAAATGTGGTGCTCAGGTTATGTCCTGCCTCTTTCTTGCTGGCATAACCTCTAGAAGTATCCAGCTTGGTATCCCTTCATCTTCCAAAGAGTTTTCTTTTTTCCATGCCTTCAAACTGCAATTCTTCCTCCCATCACAAAGCGTTTTTTCTCTCCCCCCCCCAGCCTTTTGCCCACATTGGAATTTTGATTGCTTTCCAACTGTAGCAGAGTTGAAGATTTCTGACTGAGCGGAAGTATCTAAGACTTTATTGTCTTTTTCTTGTTCAGATTGTCTTATCAGCCCAACCGTTACTTTGCCCAAAATGTTTTATTTGACAAAATCATCCTCTGGTTCATAGGATCGGTGACTGACTTTAGCGGGCAAAACTATGCACTTAAATTGTAGAACTTTTGAATGCATTTTCTCCAAAGAATGAGTGGGGACATCGTCAGCAGGCTCCGTGTTTCCAAGGGATATCTTCAGCACCTACTCTTGATATCACTTTCTGACTTCTGGCAAAGTTATTGACGATTCAGACCGGAAGAACCACTACATAAGCCATCCTTCCTCTAAATTACAGTATTTAGGTGGCAAAGGGTGAATTAGGTCTTTCAGCACTCTTTGCTAACACAATTTGCTAAATATGACTTGTGTCACTCTGTGTGATCTATTAGTATAAATACCCAAGTCTTTGTTGGTATTTTTGCCTGTTTATAATTTCATCACTGCTCTGTTGAGAGCTCTTGTCTGCACCATTCTCGTGTTTTCTTGCCTTAAGTGCCCTGCACCATTCTCATATTTCCTTGCTCCAGTTCAGCTGTATTATTGGTAGCTTCATATTGTAAATTTTTCTTTAGCATACCTTTTGTTTTACAAATATCAAGTACTGTGTCTTTATACAATTCTTCAGTGCTCATCCCGATTCTGACTTTTCAACCAATACTAGTTTTGGTTAGAATGTGTGATGCTCAAAATTCTTCCTTCTTTTTTTGACTGCCTTTGGAGCCACTGCAGATTAAACAGTATTTATAAAATATTTGCTAATAGTGCCAATTTCAAATACCAATCATGGAAGACTCATCGATTTCTACCAACACATGAGACAAAGCAAGTGGACAGGGGATGCCGCAGTTGCAAATGTGCAGAAGCAATGGTTCTCCAATCTGCTTTATCAAACAAATTGCTTGTTATCATGGAGCAAAATCCAACTTCAGATTTTGCCCATTGCTTGTGAAGTCACCTGAATGGGGGTCTGTAAAACTGAGGCTTAACTGTGTAGTCTCAACTTTATTCCTTTAATTCCAGCAGGATCCACAGAAAATCTAGTTAGAACTGAGCGAGTGAACAAGGAGAACAGGAATACTGGCAAGGGAATCCACTGGGTAGAGGGAAGAGTAAGATTATGGTCAGAGTAGAGCTTCCAGTTCTCAGCATTGCATTGACAAACTGAAGCGTATCAATAACCAAGATGAGAAAGGCCTTGGAGGTTGGTTGTTTTTTTAAAAAATGTACAATATTTAATATACAGCCCATTTCCATAAATTCAAGTTTAATAAATAATTGTTTTATCTGTGTATAATCTGGAATTCATGCTGCTGGCAAAAATTCAGGAAGTCAAATCCCTCCTGCTTTGACTTGCCAATCTTCTCTCTCTTCCATGGCTTCTCTTTTGATTTGGCCGTCTCTAAAGTTGCTGGCTCCTTCCTTGGCGTTGGGTGATTCACCGCAGCACCCATGGGCAGTTCATCACTCATGCTGTTTTTTGTGGCTCTCTTCTGCTCCAAACTCTCTCATTGAGCAATCCCTCGTGTTTTACGAAAGCCAGAAGAATCTTGGGTCAGTGTTGATCACTGCATATTCCGAAGCGAAGGTCTGATGCTGTTGAATGGTGTGACATTCGAGATGGAACCACGCTTATGGCTGTAATTTGGGTTTTAGGGGATTTTGGCCTTCTGGACCATTGGCTGTGTTGGATGTGATTGACCAGAATGGGGCAGGTGGCACTCAGTTCCCTTGCTCTGTTCTGAATTAAGCTCCTTCGCTTAATTCAGGCTCCCTCTCCTCTTCTACAGGATACAAACCACTCCCTCTGCCTGAGCGACTTAAGCCTTATGTCCACAGATTCAGAACTGCGGGATAATTCAGATCCAGTAAGCATCTCTTGCCTTTGGTTATAATAGCCCAAGTAGAGGGTGTTTTGCATATAAGTAGCCTCTTGCCATCTCTTTGGAGGAGGACCTGTGCTCGCCAGTCAATGATACATGTCTATCATGCTGCAGAAAGCAAGCTGGCTTATTGGATTTCTCCAGCAGAGTACTGCAAACAGCCTGCTCTATGTTGTCTCACCTGGGTCTAGAGTTAGGGCTTGCACTGGGCTTGGGCACCAGATCACTGAACTGGGATGCCTTGCAACTGTTTCCTTTCTGTAGGGACATGGACAAGACCTGAGTACAATCTCACCAGCAAGCATCTTCGAGTCCATGTTCCAGAGCCCGGAGCCTCCCCCAAATCAGGAAGACTCTCAGCACACAGGTACATGTTTATTTGGCAATACCATATTAGCAGTGATCCTCAGGTCTGAGCAGACCGTCCAAGGCTCAAAAACAGCTGACTTGGCAGCCCCTCAGAGCCCAGCGCAGTTAAGAGAAACTGTATCTGGGAATAAAAGAAAAGACCCCACGTGCTGGGTCTTCTGGGCATCTAATGCTCTGATGAAGGAAAGCGTTCTCTGGGAACGGTGAGGAATCTTTGGGCTGGACTACCTGGAAGGAAAACGTTGCCCCAGGCCAACTCATGTGGGTTGTATCCATGCCTCCCTTACCAGAGCAGTGTAGCACAGTAGTGTGTTATCTCGGAAGGAAGCAGGACAAAACTTAAGAGAGGGGCAGCCTTCCCCTGCAGCTGTGTGAGTGTCCAGCTGCGGCTTTCCTGGGCTTCATTAGGAAGCACCCGCTAGGGCAGGCCTTGGGCTGCAGATGGATTTGATGGTCCCTGTGCTTCTTTGACAGATGCCTTGATGGGAGATTTTGATGGCGATACCAAGCCAGCTCCAGCAGCCCAGCCAGCATCAGGAGAGACTGCGCCCTTATCTCTGCCGCTCATTCTCCAGCTTGGCATCTCTGAGCCTCCCCCCCAAGCACTGCCTCCTGCATCTGCGGGTGCTCAGCCAGCAGCATACAGCACCCCTGCCGGTCTCCTGCCGCCTCCAGAAGTGCCTCCTTCTAACAGCACACTTTTGGCAGCCAATCCCCAGGGCTTCCTGCACCACCTTCAGAGCTCTGCACAGCCCATGGGGGCTGGGCTTCCTGGGGTCTCGGAGGTCACCCCTGGACCACTAGCAAGTGCCCCTGGGGTCCTGCCCAGCAGAGTTCAGACAGTGCCCGTGGGAGGAAGCCATGCGCTGCCCAGCAGTCCCAGGGTTACCATCGCCCCTTCACAAAACCCAGCCATTTTTCAGTCCAGCATCATCATGGGAGAACAAAACCTCCAGTGGATTTTAAATGGTGCCACTGGGACGTTGCAGAACCAAGAGCAAATGGTAAGTCCCAGAGGCTTGAGAAGGTTGTGTTATCAGAGCTGTGCAAGATTACAAAATCTCCCGACTGGTGTGCAGGGGTCTCTGTAATACTGCAGGGAGCTGCAACCTCATCTTCACAGGCTTGACACCCCCCCCCCCCACTTTTCTTTTCAAGCCACAGGCTCCTGTTGTAGAGAAAGTCTTCTTCACAACTGCTCTCCCTGTAGCTGGTGGTGCAGGTAAGCCACTTTGACAGAACTCCACATTCTTTGACCCCCCCTCCCCAAAAGAGCTGCTGCTGAGAGTGGCAGGGAGGATGGGTGTGTGTGTGGGGGGGGGGTGAGCCTGATCACAGGGCTGTGGTCTTCAGCCATGTGATTTGGGGCTATCTGCATCTCCTTCCTGAGGGAACTCCATTGACTGATGGGCATCCTTCTTACTAATGCAAAACGGGGCTCCACCATACACTCTGAGAGAGGGAGGGGGACATAAGGGGCTTCCCTAAGGAGGGCAGCAAAGTTGTGTGCTGAGAGAGAGGATATTTATTTCCACGAGCATGAAATTGATGCTGGATAAGGCAGTTTCTGCCGTGCCCGTGCTGCAGCCTGAGATGTATGACCTCAGCAGCGTCTCCAAGCTTGCAAAGCTACCTCGAGGGAGGCGATGTTGCTAGCTAGCGGCAGCGATGGGCATGGAAATGGCCCTCCCAGAAGAGGCTTTTCTCTGAGCCTCGCTTCACGGCCTTTCTCAGAGAAGCAGCTGGGGCCTCTCCATGGCTTGATCGCTTGCTTTCTCTCCAGGGAGTCCTGTGCAGCAGATAGGCCTGAGCGTGCCCGTGATCATCATCAAGCAGGAAGAGGTGTGCCAGTGCCAGTGCAGCTGCCGAGACACAAGCAAGGATAAAGCCGGCAGCAAAGACTGTCCCTCCTTCATCTCGAAGACCTCGGGGAGCCCCCCGGCACCAGAGCCACAGGGCTTCCCCAGGACGGTGGCCAGTACGTCCGCTGCTGCTGCTGCTGCTGCTGCTGCTGCTGCTGGGCATTCGTCTGTGTTGCCTCCTGCTGGCCAGCAGAGCGCCCTACTGCCTGGCTCCCCAAACCAGTCCCTAAGTGCCATGGAGGCCTCCCGCTTTCTGTCTCTCCAGAGCCTGGAGATGGCCTCTCCTCTCATTCCCCTCGAACCCCTCTTGCAAGGGGAGGAGGGACTTGCCTTGGGCAGTAGCTTTCCTTAGTGAAGCCCTGGAAAACAACCGCCGAGATGGACGAGGGCCAGCTGCCCCGGGGAGTGTCCCGGGATCCCTTTTTCCCAAGAGGAGACACAGCCATGCCGGCTCTGCCTCACTTGTCACTTTGGCTCATAGCAATGGGAGCCTAGGAATCGGTCGCTTTGGTAGGATGGGTGGGCAGGCGGGCTGCACCTTGCTTTCAGGAGGGTGGAGTGGAGTACTTCTAGGCCTGGGGGTGGTTCGGGGTAGCTACCCTGTAAGTAGGGAAGGGAAAGAAGTCAATGTTGGTGCGATAATAGGGAGACAGTCAGGGGGACCTCTTCCTAGGAGCAGAAGGCAAGAGGAGTGGAGGTGCCCTCCTCACGGCCTCGCCTTGTTTACTAGCTGTAGAAAGCAAGGGGTGGGCATCACGATCAGACTTTGCACATGAGTACAAGGGCTGCTGGCTCTTTCATCTTTTCTGCCCTTCTTGGCAATTAAGTGCACTGCCTGGGTGTTTACATGAATTCAGGGGCTAAAAGGATTTGCACTGTTCAGCTTTATCAGAATGACTATCTCAACATAGAGCAGCTCTTGCCTAGAAAATGTTTCTCTTAGATTGGCTGACTTTAGGGGCTTCGGAGAGGTGCTCAGGGGTCCAGTGGAGACTGAGGAGCAATCCAGCTTGGTCTGGCAAAGCAGGCCGTCCTTCCTTCAGCGGACAATTGGGGTGCAGTGAGACAGCCTGTCTGCCCCACAGGGGAAGAGGGCCTTTTCTCTCTTAACTTACTCAGGGTAAAATCCCAGCATAGAATGCCTGGAAGGTTTTGGGACGATTCCTTTCTAAAGTTTTGTACGTGTTTTTATTTTGTCACATCCACTGTGTTTGGATTTTCTAGTAATCCTCTTGTTCCTAGGACAAGCGATCATTGCTTAGAATGCCTGTCCAAGAACTTTTCTCAAGCGGAGAGGCAGGGAGGGTGGCCAAAAAGCAAAGGTGGAGGAAGCGGGGTCATTGGCTGTGGAGCAGAGGCCTTGCAAGGCCCCTTGTAGGTTCCCAGCGCTGCTGCAGGAGAGGGACTGGCCAGCTGGTTACTGTGAGTATCTGCAGTCCGTGGGCTTTTCTGATGCTCCACTTCCTCCTCACAGACAAGAACCTCCTGAATCTCCCCATGTGCCTGTGAGGCTTGTGCAGTTAGGTGCTTCTTGTTGACTTTGGAGAGCTACTCTGCTCTCCATTGGGGTGGGGTCGACTAGCATGCCCCTGCATGGATTTAGAAGTGTTCCCTTGGCTTGATGCTGCCTGTTGGAAAGGTTGCCCCCCTGTGACTTTGGGGGCCAGCTAGTTCTCTGACTTTGCTTACGGGCTGAATAACTTAATTGTACCAAGACTCCAGGGAGTAAAGTGTCCCGGGGATTTTATCTCAGCTGTGTATTGAGAGGTGGAAGCAAGTCGTTAGAGCAGGGAAAGTGGACAAATTCTGAGATATGGACCACCTCTCAGACCTCTCAGCAGTGGTTATACAGGCTGGGGAATTCTGAAATTGTACTACATGAACGTGGAAATGACTCTTTTAGAAAAAAACTTGCTCTGGAATCTAGTACATGCTGGCAGTTGCTTCTGCTATTTAAGTTTAGGGAAGGAATATAGTTCACTGGGGCGGATCCAGTTACACTTACTCGCTGGCCTCTAAAATGCACTTTAGTTCTCTTTCAGCTGATGGCTGCAATGTCATTTGTAAATAAGTGTTCACAGTCCTTGGGTATTTTCCTCCTTTTTGTTCTGAGTAAAAAAAAGTATGTGGCGTGCAAAAAAAAAAGTACTTAACTTCAGTGCAATACATTTAGCTAGAAGTGTCCACATGCACTCTGTGAGTGTGGTTATATGTATGTATATGTGCGTGCATGCGCACAAGTGTGTTTATGTGGGATTGACGGAAGGGGTGCAAAGCCATCACTATGCCCTTTTCTGAGTTACGCATCTTTAAGCCAATGTCCAGTCTATGCAAAACCTCCACTTAGCAGCCTGAGATGAATAGACTTGGTCAGATCAGAATCTTTTCCAGTTTTGGTCACTGCTTGGAGGCCTTCCCAGCTCTGTCCTGCTCCTCACGAGAAACCGGCTACTCTTCACCATTCAGAAGACTCTGCTCCTGCTCTCTGAGTGCCCCTGCCTGCCTGTCTTTATTTCCAAGATGTCAGGTGTTCCAACAGTTCAAGGTACCAACAAGAGACAAGCTAATCCTGGAGGAGATGGCAGTAACATTGGCGAGTTCTCATCTATTAAAGGACAGGAAATCTTGTTTGGGGCATTTGTTGGCCCCGGAAGTAAATGCTACTCTCCTTTCATATCTTTTGGATTCACTTCAACAGTCTAAAAATAGCATCTCCTGTTTTTAGCCAATATTTCCTGCTGGTGAGGGCTGTTTTTTCAACTTCTGCATTGTTTATTGTTTCTAAGCTTTGGAGTCTGTTCTGCACTGAAAAAATGCCAAGGAAACTGGATATATTTATGTAGGGTGTGTCTGTGTGTGTGTTTGTGAAAATGGGTGGAAATGGTATGTTATCCACACTGTGTTTTCTATAGTGTGCACGCTGGCCCAGCCCAGTTTCTATGCAGTGGACACTTTCAAGTAAATGCATTATATTTTCCTTATCACTTGGGTGTTTTAGCTTTTCTTCCCACACGCAGTCTACACCAGTATAGTCTAGGGAAGAACGATTGTTGTTGTTATTATTTCAAAATATGTTATTTGAAGTTTTTTGTTTTGTTTTGTTTTGTTTCATTTTGCAGTGTTATTTCTTTCCAAATACTAAGATACTGGCTTAGATTATATGGGGGGGGGGAAGCAACGTACCATTCGATCTAGCCACAGTCAGGATTTGGAGTGTAGCTAGATGTGGGACTCTGCTGAATATCGAAAAACAGTCTAAGCCTCTCTTTCAGTTTTGGATTAGTCCAATTTAGGATTAAGACATACCAGGAAATAGGTATTTCCCATTGTTCCAAACATGAAAGTTTCCGATGCACCTTTTCCTGTTGGGCAGAAAAACACCATCAACTTGTTCAAGATGGAGGGAGAGAAAACCCTTTAGTTTAAGAGAAGTCAGCAGGCACTTTCCCACAAAGAATGATTGATTGATTGATTGATTGCTTCCTTTCGTAGAGTAAGGAACCTGGAGACTCCAAAGGTTCTCAGATAATTTTTGAAAGTGCCTTCCTGGGTCCCCTTCACTTTTGGACTGTGATCTAAATCTCTATGATCAGACTCTGGCTGGGTTTGCGTGAAAGGTTTAGCCAGGTGATGAAAGACTTAACCACTGCAATGCACAACTGCCGAAGTTTGGTTAGTCTTAGTTTGGTAATTGATCAGCCCATTGTATTAATTTATGATTTGAGGTGGCCTGTGAATTGGAAGATCAGCTTACGCATGTTGTGGGAACCCTGCCTCAGTGTTGTTATGGCTAAACTCCACAACCTCACGGGACATGGTGGGAGGATTTGAAGTTACCTGTTTCTCTCAGGAGTACCTGTATTGTGTTTAAGCACATTTAGTTTAACTTTGAAACCTGGGATCAAATGTCTGTGCATTGAGCGATGTGAAGATGCTCACTATAGGTACAGTACTTCCAAAGGAAGAGCTTTCCAAAACACCAGAAGAATAAAAAAAAAGTTGTATTTTTGAAGAATGTAAAATGTGAAATAGCATTTGCTACCTGCTCCAGTTTGTATAAAATTAATATTGTACTTTGAAATATCTGCAAGGAATTGGAAAATAATTTTTTTTAATGGAAGGCAATATTAGTAGAAATTAAATATTAAATGCTTATTTAAATGTGGTGCCTATGGAAGATTTCTTTCTTCAATAAATGAATTATTGAGGGAAAGATAGTGTCAATTCCCATACCATTCACTTAGATCAGCGTTTCCCAACCTTAGGAACTTGAAGATGCGTGGACTTCAACTCCCAGAATTCCCCAGCCAGCATAGCTGGCTGGGGAATTCTGGGAGTTGAAGTCCACGCATCTTCAAGTTCCTAAGGTTGGGAAACGCTGACTTAGATGGCAGAAAGTGTGCTGAGCCATTCTGTCAGCCTCCAGTCAGCAAGAGGGGGAGCATAGACATGCACTAAGGGACGTGGACTAAGAAACAACTAAAGCTGGAACCCCTTTTGCCTTTGCTTGAACAGGGAGCAGCAGGATATCCTGATTCTTTTCCACCTGCTCCCTCCAGTGTGTCTTTGTGGGAGTTATTTTAAACTGCTAGTTTAAACTCCTACCTAGGCCATCTGCCCCTGCTCTGGACCAGAATCTCAAGGCCAGGTGCAGCAAAAGGCTGGAGCCAAATGGGGATCAGTGCACTGATTTCTCACATGGAGACCTCCACTGTTTTCTTTCACAGTATTTTCATCTCTTAATTTTAGTCCTGCAGAACATGAAAAGCAGCAGCTTATAGAATCATAGGGCTGCAAGGGATCTTGGAAGTCTTCTAGTCCAACCCCTTGCTCAAGACCTTTTGGGCACCAGGGACCGGTTCTGCAGAGAAAGGTTTTTCCATGGTTTTGTGTGCTGCACTCTGGGCTACACTTAACAATTGCAATGGGGAGAACCAGGGTTGTGTGTGACAATGATTTATGACCATAATTGTGGTCACAAGTCAAAGACTACCAGTATAACTAGAAATTCGGGTGTTATAGGAGAATTGCTCTCCCCATCTGCTTTTTAAAATATTACAAAACACAATGAAATAATCTGTTAAAAGTGGCATGAATGTAAGGAGAGGTTCAAAAGAGCCCCCACAAAGGAGCACATTGTTGATCATACAGAATAGAATAGAATGGAAGTAGAATTGAGAGTTCTTTTCACACCCAAGCTATAAATATTTGTTGTGGAAGATGAAACAGCAATAATTGGGAACTGAATACAGTACACCAATGCTACTACTAATAAAGTAGACCACAACCTACTGTCAGAATCCATTTATATCCCATTCATAAAATCCTATATGTAAGTTCTAAAAATCTTACAACCCCACTGGATTCTGACATTTTTCCAAGGAGAAGAGAAAATGTTAATAGCCACAAGGATGTTTATTCAGACTGCTGGGAGGCTGTCTTCAAAGACCAGGGGGAGAACCTTTGAACTAAAACAACAAAGGAAGGGGGGGGGGGGAAGAGATCTAGTTTGTCGTAAAGACATGAGAGTTCCCTCTTTCCCATGGAAGGATTTGACACCTGAATTTTAATTGATTCGGGACAAACCAGATGGCTTGAAGGGAGGGGTTTTGACCCGGGACTCTTTAAAAAGTACCAAACTGTAACACAGTTTCAGATCCTGTCTAGTATTTCCATCTCCAAACATGTTTTAGTAAAAGCTCCTTTTGGACAATTTCTGGTTCAAGAGTTCTTTCTTTCCTAAGATGTGGATTGGGGTGGATCCTGACACCTACTGTTGTGACTCAGGGCCAGCCTGTGGGTCCGACAGCCGGGTCCGATGTATCGGAGGACTCAGATGAGGGGGAGGAGGGAGACGAACCGGCTGATGATGGTTTGGAGGCTTTGCAGAGTCCTCAGCCGGGGACCTCTTCTCAGCTGCGTGAGCCCGAGAGTGCGGAGGATGATGACCCACAGCTGGCCCTGTTCAAGGACGCCCGACGCAGGAGGCAGTCGAGCAGGAACAAACAAAGAAAGGCTATGGGACTCCTCGGGAGGAGGCACAGGGAGACCACGCCCTGAGCTCTCTATAAAAGGAGTGTTTGGGGAGGGGCTGGTTGCTGAAAGCAACTTTTCCGCTTGAGAAGACAAGCTCTAGTGTTTTTGTTAACTGCGTAATTAAATCTTGGCAGAAGCCTTTTAGCCTTGGACGCTCTCCAGTCTCTTCTTTTGAATAGGGGTTTGATAGAAGAGGGCTGGTTCAGAACACCTAATTGGTAAGCTAGAAAAAGATAGAATAGACAACATCACCACCAGATGGATTTGTAGCTGGCTGGCAAACCGTACTCAACGAGCAGTCCAAAATGGCACTACATCCACCTGGAGAGAAGTAAGCACTGGGGTACCACAAGGTTCCATCTTAGGCCCAGTACTCTTCAATATCCATCAATGACTTAGATGAGGGAATGGAAGGGGAACTCATCAAATTTGCAGATGACACTAAACTGGTCGGAATAGCCAACAACCCAGAAGACAAGCTCAGGATCCAAAAACATCTTGACAAATTTGAACAATGGGCCCTATCCAACAAAATGAGTTTCAATGTGGGAAAAAGCAAAGTCTTATACTTAAGCAGGAAAAATCAAAGGAACAAATATAGATTGGGCGAGACCTAGCTTAAAAACAGTAACTGTAAGGGGGACCTTGGAGTCCTAGTGGACAATCACTTAACCACGAACCTACATATAAGCTCCTCATCAGAACAAAGACATGCTCTAGGTAGGATTCCCATGCTTTTTTTTTTATTGAAAAGTTTTAAAATACAATTTTCCTTTAAAAAAACCCCCTTCCCCCTCCCTCCCCCCCTCCCTCCCCCCCCGCCTCCCCCCCCCCCCCCGACTTCCCAGAGCTGAATACAAGGTATATATATAAAAAGAAAAAAAGAAAGGCAAACATAAGCAACCATGTACTAACAACTATAAATTCTAAAATCCATCACTCTCTAGCTTATATAAGATAAAACAAACCTTAGCAATATTAAATATATATAAAAAACTAAAATAAAAAAGAAACACTTTCTAGCTTATATAGGATAAAACAAACCTTAATAATATTAAATATACATTAAAAACAAGAAAAAAACCCCAAAATAGAAAGAGAAAAAAAAACAGAAAAAAAGGAAAAAAGAATTATTCAAATACTATATAATACTTCTCAACCCTATACTTGTCCTAAATAGACTCCATCCATTTTGTCCATTCCATGATATAACGTTCTTACAAATAATCTTTCAAATTAACCAAAATCTTCGCCACCTCAACCAAATCAGAAAACCTTAAAGTCCACTCTTCTGTAATCGGCCGTTCCTCTTCCAGTACCACATCTATAATTATTCCAAACAATAAAAAAGATTGCGAACAAAACTTTAACCTCCATTTGGAAATCTTCTATATATTCCACCAAACTTTAATCCAAAAAAAAAACTCACCCTTTCCACAAAACCACCACATATAAAAAATATATTGCGTCTACACCCAAATCTTTTCCCACCTCCCATACTTGACTATGAATACGTCTTAGAAATTCCATAGACTTCTGCAAATCCTGCTATTTTCTCTTCTTAGATCGTTTTGCAGCAGCACGCGTCACCCTCTGTTCTATAGAATCATCCGACGAAGTTGTATCTTGATCTCCTCCAACACCGTTGTCTTCTATCTGACCACCTTCGACCTCTTGATGCACTCCTTCTCCAGATCCCTTTTCAGCTTCCAGAAGTGTTAATGGCGTTGCATTTAGAACATTATTATAGAAATCACGCGCTTGCATCACAGTAACCAGACGGTACCTTTTACCTTCGTACGTCACCATCAACCCAACTGGGATCTCCCATCTAAACCTTATATCTCGTTGCTTGAGCTCTTGCACAAGAAATGTAAAATCCTTCCTTCTCCTTAAAATCTTTGGAGGAATTTCTTTTAAGACCAAAACTTCTTGATTAGCAATCACAACTTTAGTATCATAAGCAGCTCGTATAACTTCATCTCTAGTTTCCCTTTTTGCAAAATATACCACCACATCTCTAGGCAACTTTCTCTGTCTAGCAATCCATGAATTCACACAAAACACTTTATCCATGCCTCCTTTTATTTCAGATGCTGGCTGTTTCAACACTACTTCAAAAGCCTCAGAAACCAGCTGCTTTAGATCTTCCTTGGTATTCTCCTTTAAGCCTCTAACTCTAATGGCAAACTGCATCTGGTAATATTGAGCAAGACTCAGTTCCTTTTCCACTTTATCTTCATTCTCCAATACTTTTGCTTCTAATATAGCATTCTTTTGAGTCAAATCTTCTAGCTTTTCCTCCAATTCTTCCACACAGCGAGCCACTTTACACACTGAAGACAAGATGTCTGCCTTCATCACTCTGAACTTCTGTTCCATCCTCTCCTCCATTCTCTCCAATTTCTCCTCCATCTGTACAAATCTATCATTAATTGATTCCAAAATTACCTGGGTGTGTTTTTCAAGAGCATCTTGTAAGTCCTTTGATGTCAATACATCAGGAGGATGCAGCGCCTGCAGTAATGATTGTTGCACAGGAGAAGTTCCAGCACTCCGAAGAGTTTTAGGGGGTGGTTTAGCCGCCATCTTTTACCAAATGTGACGCACTTTCACTTCAGATTTATAATCCAAAAAAGTCCATCAAGCTGGAGAGTAAAATATAATAATCCTCTTCACCTTTTCCTCTTGTATCGCTCTGCCTGCTCCTTTAATCCATAGTCATTCCTTCAGGCAGGGGTGGTCGCAGACGGCTGGCTCTGCTCCAAGAATCAGGAGCAGAGGCGCCGGCCAGCTGGGAGCAGCCCAGGCTACGGGGGAGTTCAATCCTTCAGCCGCCCAAGCCATAAGCTCAGGCGGCCCTGGAGAACTCTACCCCTACCTGGGAGCTCGCCCCCTCTTCTCCCGAGGAGGGGGCTTCAAATTCGCCCAAACAGCTGATCGGCGCTGTTTCGGGCGAAAAAACAACAGCTGAGCCGCGGGCAGCCCGGGAAGGCTGTCTCCGTCGCCACGGAGCCACCGGAAGTCCCCAGGATTCCCATGCTTTTGAGCAGTTTCCATAGCTTGACAGATTCCACACCATCGATGAAAGCCACCGTGAGTGTCTTTGGGGCATTCTTTGGCTTCCTCAATTATCCAGCATTGTAAAGATGGAGTAAACCTGACGTGCTGTAATTCACAAAAGAGGCATTAAAGACGGCAAGTGTTTATTTATTTTTTATTTATTTATAATTATATTTGTATACCGCCCTTCTCCCGAAGGACTCAGGGCGGTGAACAAGGCACATAAAAAATACAGAATACAAAAATTAAAAAAAGAATTAAATAAGAGCCCGAGCTAAAAACAGTAGAATAATATAAAAATCCCCAATAAAAACCCCAGCACTTCCCCCATCAGGCCAGACCGGCTTGCTCAAATAGGTAGGTCTTCAGAGTAAGGCAGCTGATCTCCCGGCCGTCCCCCAGTGAAAAGCAGTTAAGTGGCCAGCCAGGCTGAAAAGGCTGGGGGAGGACGGCGAGGCGCCGCTCTAGCCGTGCCTCTCGGCGACGGGGCGGTGCGCCGGAAGTGCGTCATCGGCGCCGGAAGAGCCGCGGATGCCGGTCGGCTTGGGGCGGCGGAGGCTGTGGGCCATGCTGGCGGGGCCGGTGGCGCGGGGCCGGCCGCTCCCTCCCTGCGCGGGCGCCGAGCGGCGCGTCTGCCTGGCCGGGGACGCGGGCCGGGCGGCGCGGGCGGCGGCGGCTCTCCGCGAAGGCGGGCTGGTGGCGCTGCCCACCGACACGGTCTACGGCGTGGCCTGCTTGGCGCAGGACTCGGCGGCCGTCGAGGCCCTGTACCGGCTGAAGGGGCGGCCCGCTGGTAAACCGCTGGCCATCTGCCTGGGCGACGTCGAGCAGGTGCAGAGGTGCGCGGGCCGGGAGCGGCGGGGAGGGGAGGCCAGGCCAGGCCGCTGAGCCTTCTGCGCCCGCAGGTACTGCCGCCTCCCGGTGCCCGAGGAGCTGCTGCGCGATCTCCTGCCCGGTCCCGTGACGCTGGTGCTGCCGCGCTCGGACGCCCTCAACCCCGACCTGAACCCCTTCACGCCGGTGAGCGACGGGCGGGCTGCGCCGCTGGGCTGGTCGGTTGCCCCCCGGCCGGGGTGGAGCGGGCGCCTCCCAGAGCGGAGCTTCTCCCTTCAGCAGCGCGCCTCTCTCTTTTCCCCCTGCAGCTGGTGGGCGTCCGCGTCCCCGACCACCGCTTCGTCAGGGAGCTGGCCAGGGCCTGTGATGCTCCCCTGGCTTTAACCAGCGCCAACGTCAGCGACAGGGCGAGCAGCCTCACCGTCACGGTAAGAACGGGCCCTCTTTCTGAGCCAGTAAGAAGTTGGCTTGATGTTATCTGGAACTCGCAAGTCTTCTATCTTGTGGTTCTGGACTGCACCCAACTGTGCTCTATATACCTTCTTCCTCATTGACTGATTTAATGCATGTGTAAACAACTATGAAAACAACTACCGCTGCCAATCATGGTATATAGCAATGGTTAATACAATATTCTTGGTACTGGGAGTGCTACAACATTCGAGTCCCAAAGGACTTCCAGAAGAGCCTTGGTTTTCTTCGCGTGCTTGGGGCCAGGAGCAGCTATTCCAGAGGAAAGGTGCCCACCCATTGCACATCTCAATAAATAGGGATGTTTAGCAGACATTCTCTGTTTTTAGATTGGGTGGGCACAGTTTCAATCTTTGGCCTAGGCCAGAATCCTGCCTGCTTTTTCCATGCCTCTCTGGCTGTTGCCCCCGCCCCCCATACACACCTTTCCTCACAATATTTCTTGTGATGTGTATGAATGTCAAAACCCATTCCTATTTCATTTCATTTCATTTTTCTATTTCATCCCACCTCTCCTGTGGGGAGGGAGGATGTGCCTGCAGGGCATTGCTTTCACTTTCACTTCCCCTTCGGTACAATGTAATCCAGACATGTCAAACACAAGGCCCGGGGGCCGGATCTGGCCCGCGAAGTGATTTCATGTGGCTCGCAAAGCCATCCTGGAAACAGTGAGGGAACGGCCCCCACTGCCTTGGCCCTGGCCCAGAGACCCTCCTTCCACCAAAGACCCTCAGATCTGTCCCACTCCTGCCCAAGCCCCCACAGGCACCCTTGATGCGAATGATGTAGAGCTGGCCATGCTCGCCCAGTAGGCCATATGCACTCTAGCCACGCCCACCCAGTAGGCCACGCCCACCCTGGCCATACCCACCCGGCCCCCTGAGGGCAACCGCAATGCTGATGCGGCCCTCAGTGCCTGAATTTTGTCTCCACTCCCAGAGAAAGGTGTGAACAAGCCTTTGACTCTCACATGAGCTGGAGACAGGCTGATATTATCTCCTTATCTCCTCGGTTCCTACAACGGACTTAACACTTGGGGATTGGCTATCCCACAGGGGGGAGCAATCTATGGGGTGAGGTCCTGCTTGGGGACACTATAACCTACTGTGTTGTGCGGGAAATCTCAGATCCTGTCTATTATGCCTGCTATCTCCTATTCTTAATAAAAGTTCCTGCTTGGAAGAAATTGTTTCCAAGAGTTCTGCTTTCTTAAGATGTGGACTTGAAGCAGGTTCTAGAAGTTAATTTCTTATGTATCTTTTCTATAGGAATTCCAAGAGCTATGGCCTCAGCTTTCACTGGTCATCGATGGGGGGCCAACTGGAGATGCCCTTAGTCCTGAGTGTCGTCTAGGTTCAACTGTGGTTGACCTCTCCATCCCTGGAAAATACAGGGTTATTCGACCAGGATGGTAAGCCACCCATTATTATAGGGTTAAATAGCTTGTGTGAGTTACACTTGCTTCTTATAAATGAGAAACATTTTTGTGGCCCAAAAGAGTTGGTTCAAATAGATGCACTTAAGCAGGCTTCTCATTTCCGCACATGCCTTGTGGAGTGGGGAAACACAACTTATTGTACTGACTGTGATTGCTCTCATTACATTCTAGAACATTACAGCAGGAATCCCCCTCGTTCCCCAGCCCTATTTTGTAATTATCTCTTCTTCATTCTTTTTCCAGCGCACTTACTCAAACTGTTGAAATCCTGGTATCCAAGTATGGGTTGAGAGCTGAGGTGTCTGGAGACTGATATACTGGACCTTGGGGACACTGAAGTGTTGTCAGGCTTTTCCCAGTCAAGAAAGCAAAATGTGACCACTATGATTGCAAAGGGACTCTCTCTTAGGGTACATCCTTAATGCTATTGCAGCTTCAAAGATGGTCCAATTTGTGACTTTGAGGACTCTGGCCAAATGGCTGAATTTCCTTTAAGGCTTAAAAGTGCAGCTATTTCTGATTGCCTGAAGCATTTCTGCCATCTGGTTTCACACAGAGACAATCACTTTTCCTACTCTGTCTAAAGAAGAAAGCTTGCGTGATCTGAAAACAGATCCTCAAGGGATCATGTGAACATCTGAATATGAATAATTCAGTTGAAATTCAGTAATGTGGGAGTGGGTTGAATATAGGACTAAATAAATGGGTAGGGCTATCTCTGTTGACTCTTCTCATACCCTAACAGTAGGACCAATGTCATTAAATTAAAATTGTATGCAATTTTCATGACATTTTTTTCCATAAAAAGAAGATCTAGGTAGGGTGAACCCAATCAGTGTGTAAATAGGAGACCACCAAAAATCCCAAGGCAATAAAGTTGTTTGAAAAATCAGAAAAACACTTTGGGAAAAAATCAGTGGCAGATTTTCTGCCAAGATAAGAATGCGGACAATTAAAAAAGATTTTAAAGATGGGGTTATTAACGTTGAATGGCTTGTTACAGGAAAAATTAAGCTGCCCTGAATGTTGGGTGGGTTACGTAGTTTAATTCATCTTAACTGGATGATGGGTTTTTACCGTGTCTTTATCCTCCAGAATTGTTGACTATAGATGGATGCAAGTGCACAGTATTCCATATGCTCTGAAAATAACATGTAAAATGAAAGTGAAGGCAGCCTTAAGTACAGTTTCATTAATGGCCATTCTTTGTCCCTCTTCTGGCCTTTTTCCGCCAAGCTGCTGCTTGAAATGGAACAGGTGTTGATTTTATTTTATTGACATAATAAGCTCACTTGACCATGGCTTTCCTAATACAGAATATAACAAACCAACAGACACCATTCTCTTGGAAGGAAAGTAGCCCAGACTAAGTATATGTTTGCAGTTTGGGCACTCCAATTAGCAAGGTCATATTAGTAAAAGACTTAGTGTAAAATAGAATTCAATATTATAAGCTGCTTAGAGTTACCCTGTGGTAAAATGGGCAGCAAATAAATTTGATAGATCTGGCTGAAGAAGAGGAGAAGGCTGGGGAAACTTTCCAACTTAGCATTTCCTGCAGAGTCCAAACTGTCTTTTGGGGTGCAGAGGAAAATAGAGGATGCATCTTCCAGAAGAAGCAGTGATGCAGTCACAGCCTTCTACCAGGCATTGTTTTACCATGTCTTTGAGTCAGTCTTGAGTCATGCCAACTCTCTGAAGAAGCCCCTGCAGGTTTTTTGGTAACATTTTTTGAAGTGGGTTTGCTATTGCATCCTTCTTCCTAGGGCCAAGAACAGTGACTGACTCAAAGACACTCAGCAGACTTTGTGCCTAAGGTAGGGGTAGAACTCATGGTCTCTTGTTTGCCACCTTGGTGCCTTAATCATTACACAAAACGACCATAAAATTTATATTGTTTCTAAAGCTGAAAGTTGAGGACATATTTGAGTGCAGGGATAAGGAAAGGGCTCAGCTGGGGCAAAGCTTTGCCATTCACAACCACGTGGTTTCTCCAACATTATTAGTTTTATTTTGGGGCTGCCTAATGCTCCCAGTTTTTCCCTTTGATGAGGTTTATCGGAGCCAAGTGCTCCTTACTCAATGCTCAGCTAGTTCAAGGTCTTGGCAGCTAAGTATGTCTAATGAGGCATGAATTTTGGTTGCTAAGTGATGCAGTCATTAAGTGAATCATCATGTGACCAGACCCTTTTAAGCGAACCCAGATTCTCCACTTGACTTTGCTTGTCAGAAGTTGACTGGGAAGGTTCTACATTGCAATCACATGACTGCAAGATGCTCCAAATTGTTATAAAAGTGAACATATGCACAGTGGGAGTGCAACAAACTTCAAAGATGGGTGATAAGTCGCTTTTTCCAAGGCCATTGTAACTTTGTTGTTCAATGGTCAGGTCAAAATTTGAAGAGTACACTACAGGAGTAACGGGGGACTATTAGCTACCTTGACATCAATTGGGAAACAAACTGTACCAATGGAAGATCAGGTAGGTTCCTGATGAACCTAGCAGACAACTTTGTCTCCCACAGGTAGAGAAGGGAACCTAGAAGGCCAGCTGTACTGGACTTAATTCTCACTAACGGAAATGAAATTATGGGGGGGGAGTTACAAGAACTTTGGGGGAGAATAATCATGTGATATTGAATTCAACATAATGCAGGCACAAGCAATAGAATAAAATCAAGCTAATGACTTAGAGGTTAATAGGCTGATTTCAACAAACTTGGAGCTTGGGAGGGTTTCAATGGATGGAAATTGTTAAGGGGAAAACAACTCAAGAAACTTGAGAAATGAGATTACCAACATAGTTGCATAAAGAACTTTCTGACAAACTGAAACACAAGGATAAAAGTGGAAAGAGGGAAACATAACTAGAGCAGAATACTAGCATATAGCCAGAATCTGCAAAGATAAAGTCAGGAAAACTAAGACAACAAATGTAAAAAAATAATTTAAAAAGTTTATTTCAATGTGTAGAAACAAAAAAAAGGAAATGATCAATCCACTAATGAGAGAAGATGGCAAGGAAGTGACAGGGAACAGGGAGATAGCAGAACTGCTTAATTAATTGTTTGCATGTGTTTTTACCCAAAAGGAAAAAATAGTCCAACCTACTAAAAGCAGCACTGTAAAAGATAGATTAGGAATTCAAATCAAAAATAGATTTTTTTAAAAAAATAGACAACATCTATTCACTCTAGATGAGTTCAAAAAGTCAATGCTTTAGAACAGCAGTCCCCAACTTTTGGGTATTGGGGACCAGTTTGACAGAGCTTTTTCTGTGGACCAGAGAGGGCATGGTTTTGCATGCTGCCTGCATCCTGTGGATGGGGCTTCGCTTGTTTGCACAGCCCGGTTTCTGGAATGCCAGTCCTTCAAAGACGATGGGGTCAAACTATTTTCCAAAGCACCAAAAGGCAAGACAAACAATAGACTGAAACGAACCAAGGAGAGAAGCGACCTACAACTAAGGAGAAAATTCCCAAAGGACAGAGCAATCAACCAATGGGACAGCTTGCCTTCAGAAGTTGTGGGTGCTCCATCACTGGAGGCTTTGGAAAAGAGAGTGGACAACCATTTGTGGGAAATGGTTGTCCACCATTCCTGCTTCAGGTTAGACTAGAGGACCTCCAAGCACCTGTACAATTCTACGTTTATGATGTAAGGAGCTTGGAGGTCTTCTAGTCTAGTAATGCTAAATGTTTTCCACTGTCGACTTTTTGACTGGAAAAGCAGGCTTCTGTTAATTCTATTTATAGCTGTATTCTATTTGCTCGCTCCTCACTGAAGCTTTTGAAACTCGAGGATTGTAGTTCTGATACAGAAAACCTGTTTCTATGTTCGAAAAGGATAGGAAAGAGCCGTTGGTCAATCCAGCCTCTGCGAGGGGGGGGACTGGTGCGCCCGAGGAGACCCTCGATGGAGAGAGCTGCCTGATGGGAAGTCAGCCATGAGCAGCCCCAGCTTCATTTTCTAAACTGTAAAAAAAGGGAAGCAAATTTCAGAAGCGTCCAGGGACAGAATTTGAATTTTATTGAATTTATATACCGCCCTTTCCCCTAGGACTCAGGGCGGTTTACAGGGTACTTAAAAATACAAAAATTAAAAACAATTAAAAGGATTAAATTAAATCCCTGAAGAAATAAAAAACCCCAGAAGAGCTTGTAGGCTAAAGTAAACAGTTAATTTTCGTGGCAATGAGGATGCGATTGCAGCCACGTAACAAGTTGACTCCATGAATTCGAAGGCCACATCTATTTCCTAAAAGCTTTTACCGCTGATAAATCTTAGGAGCGCTCTGCTTTGAGAGGTTCCCCACTTTCTTTTATTGGAAAGGAGCAGCATATCACATCGGGTAGGAGATATAGGAGTATAGCCAGCCGTACCAACAGGCTGAAAAATAACTTTTATCCGTGGGCTGTTAGGCTTTTAAATGGGACATAATCTCTGTGAATTTATGCAGAATTGACTTGGGAGGCCGGTGTGTGGTGTAGTTGGTTCACATAGTGTGGTGGGATGGAGGGTTTGTTGTCACTCTGTGTTGGGGGGGAGAGAGCACAGGGGGAGGCTCAGCTAATCTCAATGTACACATGTTGTACTTTGACAAAGGTTTATTATTTTATTATTATAAAACACTTTGCACGGGCGCGGGGGTTCACGAGCACGACGAAGGCATCATCGCCAGTGTCCCGCTCGAGGAGGGTCTCGGCTCGGGTCCCTGGGGGGTCTCCCCCGCAGGGAGGACGAGCGAGAGGGGCACGCGCCGGCCAGACGGGACCACGGGCGCTCGACCGGAAGCGGCGCGGGGCAAAGAAGCGCTTGCGCCTGCAGCCTGGCAACGCGCGGCCCGCCCATCTGTGAGCGGCAGGGCGCTCGCCAATCGCGGCGGGGAGGGGCGGGGCGCTGCCGAAGAAGATGGCGGCGGCGGCGGAGCAGCTGCGGGAGGGCCTCCGCTCGGGCACGCGCGTCCTCGGCGAGCAGCAGCGGGTCTGGCTGGAGACGCTGGCCGCCTGCCTGCCACTGCTGCGGGCGCTGGGCAACCTGGCCCGGCAGGCGGAGGCGGCGCAGAGGGCGTCCCTCGGGGAGACGCCGCTGCGGGCCTTCGCGCGCCTGCCGGAGCGGCTGCGGCTGAAGCAGCGGGCGGCCATGGAGGCCCTGCTGGCGGAGCTGCGCCGGGAGAAGCTGTAAGGGCCGCCCCGCCCCTCCCTCCCTCTGCTGGGCCGCCGGGCCGGGCCGGGCCGAGCCGCCTCCTCTTCCTCCCCCTTCTCTTCGCAGGCCGGCGCTGCGGGAGGCTCGGGACGCCGTCGGTGCGCGCGTGGCGCCGCTGCTGGCGCTCGGGGGGCCCGGCCTGGCCCGCCCGCCCTGGGCCGACCTGCTGGCCGGGCTGCTGGACGCCGAGGCGCTCTTCCACGCCGTGTATCCTTCGCCTGGGCGCGCCTGGGAGCGGGGAGGCTGCGGGCCTGCCCGGAGAGCCCTCCTTAACTGGCCCGGCCCAGCTACCTGGAGGCGCGGCTGCTGCTGCTCTCGCTGAGCTACCGGGACCTGGCGGCGGTGCAAGCGGCCCCCCGCGCCTGGGAGCGGATAATGCAGCACGCGCAGCGGGGAGGCCGCGTGGCAGGTAACCGCCGGGAGGAGCCCTTCTCCCTTCGGCCCCCTGCGCGCCCTCAGGCCGGCCTCTCCTCGGCGAGGGTTGCCCGGTGTCCCGACCCGGGCTGGCCGGTCCTGAAGGGCCCTCGGGCGTGGGCCCAGCGCCGCCCTGGCCTTGTTTGGGAAAGTCCGGGCTGCCCGGCAGGGTTCCTGTGCAGGGAGAAGGGCTTGGTGACCCACGGAGGTCCTGGCTCACCTCGGACGTAGCCCGACCTGCCCAGCCAGGCTCTGGGGAGAAAGAGGAGGAAGGAATCGGCTGCCTGGAGCTCCTGAAGGGAACGCAAGATGGGAAACGAACTGTGCAGATGCTTTACCAAAACCATTTTTCTTCTCTTGCCCAGAGACGTTGCTGAAAGCCACCTTCTTCCTGGAGGACACATGAGAGCACAAAGTGGCTTGTTTGCTCACCCCCAGCGAGGCTTCTCCAGGAAGTGGGGTGAGAGCCCCACTTGCAGGATTGTGCGTGACTGTAGTAGTTCAGACTCACTTCCAGCCTGGAGCACAGGCTTAATGGCACCTCAGTGTAAATAAAAGTGATTTGCTCCCCTTAAGGTTGTCCACTTTCTCCTTTACAGCAGCAAGTGGGGCAAGGCAGGGCCTTGCTTATATGGCCTGTTTCTGCAGAAGAAGATTAGAACTAGAGATGGGTGCCCAGAGACGGTTGGGTTTTCTTCCAGGAATTTTGTGGCTGGGAGGAGTTGGTTGTTGGTGGCTCATTCCTCCGTTTGCTGTTCAGGGCTGCTTTTGTAGGCGAGAAGAAATAGTTACCCTTTCCTATGGCTTGCAAAGACGCAGCTGGACACATGGGCTTAGTAACGTTTACAGGGACGCTTCAGGCAAAATTTCTCATTCTCATTTGAACAGCATTTTAAGGCTAACCATAAAAATAGAGTAGCATTTTCACTTCACTGCAGTTGGTTGGGCCCTTTCTTCAAACACTTTCTTCAGTGATACTACATAGGCAACGCAGTGCCCTGTAGGACAAGTGGTCCCCAATCTTTCCAGCTCTGCGGACTGGCGGCAAGTGGTGTGTGTGAGAGGCCATGCTTTCACCTGCGATGCTTGTGCAAATACAGCTTTGCATGCTTGCCTGCCATTTGTGTTGTCGGGTTTCCACAGAGCCGCGGACTGGAGGTTGGGCACCCCTGCTATAGGACTTGCAGCTTTCCTTACTTCTCAAATTGGAGATGTGCTGTTTTTGTGCTTTGAAGCAATTGATCCACTTTAAGGGCACTCTTAGACTTTCTCATGAGGAAGAGACACAAACTTGGGGAAACTCTGAAGGGGAGGTGTCTCCTTATTTACCTATTTTTAAAAAAGACACCTGGCAACATTAGCAGAGAAACTGGCTTCTAACATAATTTGATCATTTTATGACTTGTTGGAAATAAAAGTAAGAAAAATACTTTTCTTTTGGATAACTTGCTCCTAAGACCTGTACTGTAGTCTGCCCCACTCTTCATTGGCAGTTCTTAAAAATACCTTGAGAACAGCTCAAGTACTTTTAGCCCCTGGTTTTTCTTTATGGCACTTCCTTTATTTATGAAAATTGGTATAAGTAGCTGCCTAAAACTAAAAGTGGTATTAGCTTGAGGTGGTATGTGGCGGCTACCCAAAACTGACCTACAGACTGCTGCTTGAAGCACATAGAAAAGTTCAGTGTGCTTATTGTATCAGTGGCTGAATTAAGAAGCTTGAGTCTCGTTTCTTCTGTGGGCAGGTTCCTGTCTATGCTCTCCTTGGCTCCGGCTGCCTTTTCATAGAATTGTGGACCCGGAAGGACCATCAGCTCCACCCCTCTGCTAACGAATCCAGTTAGAGCATCCCAGACCATTTGCTTCCCAGCAGTGCATCCAGTGCAGTCGGAGGTTGGTTGCAATATTAAGTGTTTTTACCCTGAGGAGGATTTTCCCCCCTCACTTTCATGGTTGTTCCTTAAGGCATGATAGAGAAATTATCTAGACTTGCTTCAGAGTAACTTCCTTCTAGGTATGTGAAGAATGCTATTGCATTTCTCCTCAGGTTTCTCTAGGCCAGGGCTTTTCAACTGGTAGTACGCTGGTGGTACTTCGGCACCTGGCAGTTGGTACGCGACTTAAGACAATTGTATGTGTGTGTGTGGGGGGGAATGAGCTGAAACGGCAACAGCGCCACACAGACCTGGGGGAGAGTCAGCTGGAGCTACAGTGTTGCCGGAACTCTGCTGTGGGACCAGAATCGGCACACGCGGCTCCAGCCGATTGGTGCTTCCGGCAGCCTCTCTTATCACCTGGAGCAGCAGACAGGCCTTGAGGTGAGAGAGTCAGCTGGAGCTTGTAGGTCTGCCGGAGCTCGCCATAGGTCTCAGGATCAGAGTGTGCAGCTCCAGCTGGTCAGCGCTGTGTACAGTGGCCAGCCAGAGAGAGGGTGACTGCATGGGGGAATGAAATTGGGGTAGGACCAATGCTGGAGCGCTCTCTCAGTCCCAGAGAGTGGCCCACCTGGAAAAGAAAAGAGGAGGAAGGGGAGGAGAGGAGAGGATATAAAAAACAGGTTGTTGGCGGGAGAGAGGGGGGGGAATGAAAGGGAAAGAGAAGGGGATGGAGAAAGAGGGAATAGATTGGTTGTGTTTCATATTAATAAATATGGATAAATTCATCATACATTCATCAGGTTTAGGGTTAGAGCCAAGGTGCAAAGCTGCCCGGAAGTGGGGGGGAAAGCTATCGTAGCATTACTGCCATTTGGTTCCACATACTTAATGCGAGAAGGCGTTTTCTTCATTGATGTCTATAGCTTTGGTGGAGCAGTGGGCTAATGCCTCCTTAAGTAATACCAGCTGCCTGCAATTATTGCAGGTTTGCATCCCACCAGGCTCAAGGTTGACTCAGCCTTCCATCCTTCCAAGGTAGGTAAAATGAGGACCCAGATTGTTGGGGGCAATTAAGCTGACTTTGTAATAATGCCGCTTGGGGGTGTGTGAAAGCCCTAATAAGCAGGCATATACATCGAATGAAGGCTACTGCTAAGCTTGTAAGCCGCCCTGAGTCTTCGGAGAAGGGCGGGATATAAATGGAATTTAAAAAATAAAAATAAAATAAAAACTAAGGAAAGGAGTTGTCTTCAACTGGAATCTGAAAGTACTCTCCATCCATGAGTGCAAAGATTAATGTCAGAGAAACAGGTACAAGTTTCCCATTAAAAAGTGTAAGTGGATGTACGTTATCACTTTTTTCCTTTTTTTGTCATGAAGTTTTTGGCACCTTGCTAAGCAACTGGTGGTACTCAAATATTGTTAGGTCCTAAGAGTGAACCTCTGAAAAGGTTGAAAAGCCCTGCTCTAGGCTAAACATCTTAAAAGTTTTAGTTTCTAGTGCTTGATCATCTTGGTTGCCATTCTCTGAGTCTCTTCCAATTTCTCTGTATCCCTCAGAGTGGCTGAACTGGACTAGTGTCAAAGAGGGTGGAATGCTTTGGAAATTCTTCTTCAGTTGATGTAGCCTAACGCTGTTTTGGTCTTGGTGGCCATTTTGTACCACTGGTTGATGCTCGATAAACTACTGAGTAACTAGCTGTTCTGAACTCTTTGTCACAAGTGTAGTTAGTTATGAAGCCAGATTTGATTTATGTTTCCTAAATGAAAAATATTGCATCCGCTGTGCTAAATTTCATTCTGTTGTTTTCAGCCTATATCTCTAACCTATTCGAATCAGTTAGGATTTTACTTTTGTTTTTTAGGGTATTAGTTACCCTTAATTCAATCCGTAGCTCGATTCTCTGCTGCAGCAGCCTTCCAGAAAGGCTTCTGACTGCGAAATGCAGTTGTGTCTAAATCTTGGCGATTCTATAAGCCAGTCTCTCCCCATCTTCTGATCTTGCACTGCTTCTTTGTGTTTTTCTAATACTCTGGCTAGTATCACCTTTCCAGCTATGGGGGGGGGGAAATCTATAGAGTGTGTACCTGCACTTGTAGCACTAGGAACACAGATAATCCTCAACTTAAAAGCATAGTTGGGATCAGAATTTCCCTTGGTAAACAAGTCAGTTGTTAAGTAAACCGATTTTCTGACCTTTTTTGCCATGGTTATTAAGTGACTCGTGCGTTTGTTAAGTGAACTTCACAGTTATTAAGTCAATCCCGCTTTCCCCATTGACTTTATTTGTCGGAAGGTAGCTAAGAAAGTTGCAAATGGTGATCATGTGACCACAGGATATTGCAACTGTCATATATAAGGCATGCTGTGAATGCCTAAATTTTGATTAGGAGTCTGTGGCATTGCTGCGATGGTAGTAAGTGCAAAGACCAGTCAGAAGTCACCTTTTTCAGTGCCATTGTAACCCCGAATGATTGCTAAATAAATGGTTGCAACTCGAGTACTACCTGTACTGAAAAATAAATCACCTTTCCCCAAGATTGTGTATCGGGTGTGGGGGGTAGCTGCAGGACGTATTAGAAGTTGCACTTGCTTTAAGATGTTCCTAGCAGGTGCTCTGTACAAGCTGTTTTATTCTCCAGGCATATTTGAATCGGCATCTATACAGTCCTATGTTTTTTGTATGCATGTTACAAAACCAAATACCTTGGTGTGAGTTTAAATATGCTAATAAATATTCCCAAGGATTTATTCTTTCTGTACGAAGGTTCATGTTCTGATAATTCCTATTATATCCTAGTCTAGGGATAGGCAACCTTGGCTCTTTTATGACTTGTGGACTCCAATACCCAGAATTCCTAAACCAGCCATTCTGATTCAGGAATTCTGGGAGTTGAAGTCTACAAGTCATAAAAGAGTCAAGGTTGCCTACCACTGTCCTAGTGGGTCAACTATATGATAAAATTTGGTGTTAGAGAATTCAAACCACCCAGTAAGTCTTCACATATAATCCTTTTGTTTTATATGCAAGGGATATAACTCAAGGTTTAGATATAGGCAGGTATTTACAAAAAGTGAATATCCCTATACTTACACAAGAGCAGAGGGAAGGGATGAACCAACTGATAACTGCTGAAGAAATTATTTTAGCAATTAAACAAAAGTGGGTAAAACACCTGGAACAGACGGTTTGACAGCCACTTATTATAAAAATTTACAATGAGAGTTGGTAGAACCTTTAAAAGAATTATTTAGGACAATTCAATCTGGAGGGGAAGTGCCTCCATCATGGAGAACAGCATTTATATCATTGATTCCAAAGGAAGATCAAGATCTTACCCAACCAAAAAATTATAGACCTATATCGCTCTTAAATACGGATTATAAGATATTTGCAAAGATCTTAGCAAATAGATTAATGAAGGTTATGCAGCAAATGATTTATAGTGATCAAACAGGATTTATAAGTGGTAGACAAATGAAGAGTAATGTGAGATATATTGTAAACCTATTAGAATATTTGGAAAGAAATAATCAAGTCCCTGCAGCGCTTATTTTTTTGGATGCTGAAAAGGCGTTTGATCAATTGAGTTGGCAATTTTTATTTAAAGTTTTAGAGAAGATGGAGTTTGGTGATAAGTTTTTACAACCTATCAGGGCAATATATCAGAAACAAACAGCTCAAATAATAATTAATGGTAGTTTAACAGAAGCTTGCAAAATTGAAAAGGGTACAAGACAGGGATGTCCGTTGTCACCATTGCTGTTGTTTTAACGTTGGAAATATTATTGATTAAGATACGTGACTCAAATAACATAAAGGGAATTAAAGATCAAGATTATAGATTGAGAGCGTTTGCAGATGACCTGGTTATTACATTGGGTCAACCGACCCAGTCGGTTATAGATTTAATGGAAGTAATCTCGCAATATGGTGGGCAAGTTTCTGGATTTAAGGTTAATAGGCAAAAAACTAAAATTTTGTCTAAAAATATGACTATGGAACAAAAGGTACTCTTAGAAAAATTAACAGGATTTGAAACAGCTAAAAAGATTAAATATTTGGGGGTATATCTTTCAGATTCAAATGTGAAATTATATAAAAATAATTATGAATTCTTATGGTTAAAAATACAAAAAGAATTAGATAGTTGGAGGGAACTACAATTGTCTTTATTGGGAAGAATTGCAGCAGTTAAAATGAATGTTCTACCAAAATTTTTATTTTTGTTTCAAATGATACTTATACTTAAAAAAGATTCAAATTTGGAAGAATGGCAGAAAGGTATTAATACATTTATTTGGGCAGGGAAGAGACCGAGAGTAAAACTCAAGATAATGCAAGATATACGTGAAAGAGGTGGTCTTAAACTGCCCAACTTTAAATTATATTATGAAGCTGCGGCTCTATCATCAATTAGTAATTGGTTTAATTTAACAGAAGGAAGATTATTGAATATCGAGGGACATGATTTATTATATGGTTGGCATGCCAATAACGATGGATGTTTGGGAGAAAATTTGGGTCAGAAATGTAAAATTTACTGAGGCTCAAAATTTAAGAGAGAATTTTTATAAAATGTTTTATAGATGGCACTTAGATCCTAAAAAATTAGCATGTATGTATCCAAATTATCAGCCTAAATGTTGGAGGTGTGGTTGTGAGGATGCAACCTATTACCACATGTGGTATACTTGTAAAAAAGTTAAAGCTTTTTGGATTAAAATTTGGTGGAATATGCAGAAGATATTTAAGAAAAAGATAAGGTTTACCCCACAGTTATTCCTACTGGGTATTATTACTGATTGTACTGTTATAGAAACTAAGTTGATGTTGAATTTAATAACGGCAGCAAGACTTTTGGTTTCGCAATATTGGAAGAAGGAGGAACTGCCTACTATTAGAAGAGTAGACTTTAAAAGTTTCAAACTTGGCAGAAATGGCAAAAATTTCAGCATATCTGAAAGAACAATCGCAACAGAGATATATTTCAGAATGGAGAAGATGGATTGATTATATTCAGAATGGGACTAAAAATTTCATCTAGCATATGAATGAATATTAGAATTATAAGATGTACTATTATTTATCTATGTATAATGGGAGTTAAAGTGCGATAGGATTTAAAGTGTATTCATAGATGGTTAGCATATTTTAGTTTAAGCTTGTCAGAGGCAATACCCTGCTTTCAGCTCTGGGAAGTCGGGGGGGGGGAGAGGGTGGGGATGTGGGGGGGGGGATGGAGTATACTTAAAATGTACTGTAAAACTTTTCAATAAAAAAATCCTTTTGTTTCTTTGTAGAGACTTCTTTAAGTGAAAAACTTATCAAAGATGATGAGGGTCTGTGATGCCACGCTGACCAGAATGCTGAAGAAGGAGCTTTACACACTACAACTCCCCACTTTTCAAGACATTCTTCGGAACCCAAAAATGGGAGCTGACACCTTGAGTTAAATTACCTTCACCCTTCAATTTGAAAAACTCAGCTTACATGGCCTGGGCACCTCCTTGTAGTAACCGCTGGAGCAGGTACATGAGGAATCTTTGTACTCCTTGTACTTGAGCTAAGATCCAGGCCATCCCCAGCCAGGCAACCAGTTTGTGGGAGGTAATCTGCTGGTTGCATTAACAAAAGAGAAAAAGAGTTTAGTCCTTTTGGATCCCAAGACTCCAGAAGTACAGATGGGATTGCCAGTAGCATAGATGTTCCCTTTCACAGTTTTTCTTGTTCCAGCCAGTTTGTGTGGGCTCCAGTATTCATTGCAGTGGAGTCTCAGTATGCACAAGTTCCTTCGCCATCTGGGAGAACTCAATGTTGAAAGAGTAGCTCCCTACCTACCAAGCACCTGATGTTCCTAGAGGACAGTGAATTTCTCCGACAATACGCTGACATCTCTGGAAGCGGAGGATGCTAAGAAGGAGCTCTTTATACTACTGGTCCCCCACTTCCAAGGTCACTCATCAGAAGCAATCAAGAAGTGCCTCCAATTCATCAAATGGGTCCCTTCATCATCCAACTGTCCAGTGTCAAACCGTCCTCCACCACTGTTCCTGACTGCAGCACCATTGGCACCTGGACCCCTTGTGGCCTTTCAGGTAGAACGGGATGGACTGGTGGAACTTTCCTACTCTGGCTGGGCTGGTGATACTGGGTGCTGTCCTCAAGTAGTGCACACGGGGATCCTGTTGGTGAGGCTGCAAGTGTCAAGCTGGAACCTCCAGGGCACCCCAGGTTGTGCATGCAAGATGGGGTATGTCCAGGAGGAAAAGGGGGACCAGTCTTGTGGGGACCTGTCCTCAGTTGGGACTGCTGGAACTGCTTCCACAGCCAGAGGGGGACCAGTCTCCTGGGTGTAACGAGGCTTGAAGTCACCCCGGCTCACTGACTCGCCAAGGGTAACGCAAGACCACCCTTAGCTAGGAACGTCTACACTTACTCCCTTACTCACGCATACATCCCACCCACTTTTCTTGGATGTACAAATCAAACGAGTGACTCCCTCAGAGGGACAAAGTTGCGGTCTTCTCCCTCAACCAAACCAGCATGTTACTAGGCTGCTATATGCAGAAATTCTGACAGGGACATCTTTGGGGCTCATGATTGCTCTGAACACCCCTGTACATTGTTGCAAGGAGACTCTGAAACTAAAATAACGGCATTTGCAAAATCGTGCCAGAAAACCTACCTGTAACGGCCGCTACTTCAGATGCTGGCCATTTTGAGTCTTGGCCCAAGTTATTATAAGGGGGCATAACTTAGACCACCTTCCATTCTCACACCATTAGAACTTGTCGGGTCTAAATTCAAAACATTTTTTCAAGTTTCGCACAGCATCTTTAGCGGTTCATTATGCATAGATGCTGGAAAGGCAAGAGCGGAGACCAGAACTGGGCAAGCTGTACTCTCCTCTCCTGGGTGAAGTGGACATTTCTCCCTAATGGGCTGAGAGCCACTGATATTAGAAGACAGGTTTCAAAGTAACTGAAAACAAGCGGTTTATAACAAACTCAGCCCCCCTCCTCTCCCTCACTTCTCTATAATCTCTGACAAACTCAGAGAAAGTCTTTATGACATAGACCCACAGAGGGATGCAGGAAATGTTGCTCAGCTGCCCACGATGGACAATCAGAGATACGTCTTAGCACCTGCCCTGTAATTCGCATCTAACTGTTCCCAACCAGGGAAGGGCCTTTTCCCTTATCCCGACATAACATGCTACTGTCAGCAGGCCTAGCTGGAAGCAGGCTTAGGAGGGACAGGTGTAGAAGATATTTCATCACTGAAGCTGTCCTAGAAGCAAATCAGTTAGCAAGTCTTGCGGCCGGTCAGCTACTCCGTAGACTAGACTTCAGAATTCTTGGATGTAGGGGGCTCCGGGTTCTCTGCTTTGCCTTAGAGGGAGGCTTTTCATTCTGGCTTTTCTGTCGGCTAAGGGGTCCTTGAACCTCTTCCTCAGGGTCCCCATGAACTGGTTGAAATTGCATAGCTCTGCTGCATCATGGTTGTGGGGGTCAACATCTACTGCCACTTCTTCCTCCAAGTCAGTCACATTTTGCACCTTGGCCGCTTCATTCGGTACGTCAGCTCCATACTCCTTTATATAGGTCCACACGTGGGTTAGAAAGAGTGCCAATTGCTTCGGGTTGCCATTAAATGTCACTCATAGGGAAGCTGGCCTGTGTTCGCTCTTCCATGGAGGAGTGACTCATGCCAGTGGTGGCTGAGCTGGCTAGGCTGTTGCTTACCGTGGCGCTGGTGCCAGTAGAGCTGTAGTGAGGGCTGCTGCTGGTGCAGCTCCAGTTGCACCATCATCCAGCTGTGCAGGTGCCAATTGGGCAGGTGATGGTGTCAGCCCCTGTTTAAGCTTTCCAAGTCCGGAGACTTAAAACGCATCCCTCAGGAAGTTGATCATGTATTTGAAGATGACATTGTGGGAATTTGGTTTGCCCCCTGTCACATTAATTGTTGACATGCAGAGTTCGTGGTCAGCTCCCTCAGCTGCAGTAAATGTTGCCCCGAAGGGTTTCTCTTCCCACTTCTCCTTCCTTAGAATTCCCAGCAACCATCAGGTTTTTGGCTGGTCCTCAAGAGCCTCGGCTTCTTCCAGCTCAAGGTAGTCCCCCACCGCTTTTAGGCCTTGAAGTGGCTTTCTCCCAAGCCTCTATCTATTCTCGTGTATGGACTTTCGTGCCCGGTCCCCACAGTAGATATGTGTCTCCAGGTGGACCACTACTTTAGACCCAGCCTAATGTCAGACCTTCTTCCAGCTTTGGCATTTAGGAAAGAAAGACCCTCAACTCTATTTTTAGTTAAGGTTAAATTTAGTAAAACCAAGTGGTTACAGCATAAGCGTAGCTGGTTCTCTATATTCCCACACAAAGCCTGCCTTTCTCCTTATCCATGCCCTGCCCACTTGACCAGTCCACAAATATCCTATAGTATGAGTTTTAAGATTTGGCACCTCTTTGGTGGAGTTTTCTATTCTGTTTTCACACCCTTATCATTGGATCTGCTGGTCAGTGCCCAATAGGAACTAAACTAAATTGCATATCATGCAGTTCTTCAGTGACTTCAGATGGGATGTTAACTTCCAGGAGGGACGATAGGATTGCGGGTAGTTTCACAGAGTTGAGTGTTATTTATTGAGTTCATAGTGTCAAAGACTGTTGACCAGTACTCATTCATCCCTGTTGATACGGGAGTGGGGCCATGATAGGCATCTTTCCATTGCCCGGAAAACTCGGTGGAGGCAGCATCGAGTCTCTGGAGCTTTTAGAGCCACTGAATGGTGGTATAATGATAATGATAATGATGATAACTTTATTGTCACTTTGAATGTACACCAATCGGCATACATCAAAATGAAATTTCGTTGCATACAGCTCTCAAAGGGTCACCACCTCCGATATATACTTCTTGTTCGTGGCCCGCTCAAATTTCACATTGTCCATTTTAGTCTCTAGGGAGTGAACGATGGCACACAGGACAGATGGAAATGGGGCTCCATGTGGATTAGCCTTCAAATTCGCTTGTATTCTGACAACCTCGCCTTCTTTCCTTTTTCTGATCCTGACTCTTCCACCTTTTCCTTAAAGAGGCCTTGCTTCTTTTCACCCCTGGAGCACGCTGCCGCTGCCACCAACTCCTCCAAAAGCCTCTCTCTCTTCCTCTGGGCCTGCCGACAGCCTTATCCAGTTCCTTTGCTCCATAAGGTCCAGGTCCTCTCCTCCTCTGCCTCCTCTGGAAACAGCCCTGATTTGCAATACAATCCATCACTGGGCCAGCAGTCAGATCTTGCTGCTGGTAGAACAAATTCAAACAGCGCCAACGACTTTTAACGGTCTCACCAACAGTTCCAAAACAACTAGAAACTCACCATGCCAGCAAAGATTGTCGGTCGTATGTCTTATGTTACCTTAGTTCCACCATGTTGCTCAAACACATTAAAATTTCCTGATCATGTGGTCTATAGCCCTTACTATCCCTCCCAAAACTATTTGCCTTCAAGAGCCTATTCCTATTCCATATTCCTCTAGGGAAGGCTTTGTTGCTCCGTTGACAGGTGACGGTCTTAGGATGAGCAGCAGATGGCTTCTGCTTATGTGGGAACCAGTGCTGGTGTTCCTGTGTGCATGACCTAGGAGAAGCTCATGCGTGAATTTCAGCCCCCAAAATTGATGAGTGATGCCTCACCAGATGTACGGTTTTAAGGAACCCAAAATGTCCCACTTGCTTTTCATTCTGGCTTTTCTGTCGGCTAAGGGGTCCTTGAACCTCTTCCTCAGGGTCCCCATGAACTGGTTGAAATTGCATAGCTCTGCTGCATCATGGTTGTGGGGGTCAACATCCACTGCCACTTCTTCCTCCAAGTCAGTCACATTTTGCACCTTGGCCGCTTCATTCGGTATGTCAGTTCCATACTACTTTATATAGGTCCACACATGGGTTAGAAAGAATGCCAGTTGCTTCGTGTTGCCATTAAATGTCACACAGGGAAGCTGGCCTGTGTTCGCTCTTTCATGCCAGTGGTGGCTGAGCTGGCTAGACTGTTGCTTACCACGGCGCTGGTGCCAGTAGAGGTGTAGTGAGGGCTGCTGCTGGTGCAGCTCCAGTTGCACCATCATCCAGCTGTGCAGGTGCCAATTGGGCAGGTGGTTGTGTCAGCCCCTCTTAAGCTTTCCGAGTCCGGAGACTTAAACGCATCCCTCGAAGTTGATTATGTATTTGAAGATGACATTGTGGGGATCTGGTTTGCCCCCTGCCTTTTGCAGTTCGTTGACCAGTTAGATTCCCAGGTTGTGTGGTACCGCCCGCACTGCGGCTTGCCGGCAGGGGGGCATGATTGCCTGATACACCTCCTCCCGCTTACTATCGTATTGAGGCATTCGCAACAGAGCATCGGTGAGAAAGGTCTTCCCCCTGGTACATAGTTCAACCAGAAATGGAAGCATTGGAAGTACTGCTCCCAACGGACATGTTTGGGAGACAAGCACCTCGGCGACTGCAACACCTTGAGTTTCTTATGGTCAGTCCAGACCTCAAACGGTTCCTTCGCCTCCTCTACTAGGTGTCGCCATGTGAACAATGCCCACCGTACGGCAAACGCCGCCTGTTTCCCAATGGTCCATGCCCTTTCAGTCTCGTCAGTTTCCGCGATGTATAGGCACAGGGCTGTAACGTCCCCTGGATATTTTTTTGTTGCTTTTATAAAAACATAATAAAACAAAAATACATATCAAAAACAAAACATAACATAAACAATACAATCAACAAAAATACAAAAAGAATACTTCCATTATTCTTAATCTTTCTAATCATTTTCAGGTGACTTCCTCAAGTCTCCCCTATCTGCGTTTCATCGTAGATCATAATTAGCAATTTCTGTTTCATAATTCTAAATCATATTTAATATCTATATTTAATTTCTTATCATTTAACAATCATTCTTTCATATTATCCTTAATACTAAACATTAAACTCTAAAACTGCAACCTATAAGCACTTCCAAGTCCATTTCAAACTAATTAATATGACAATATTTCTTCAAATAGTCCTTAAATTTCTTCCAATCTTATTCCACCGACTCTTCTCCCTGGTCACGGATTCTCCCGGTCAGCTCAGCGAGTTCGATATAGTCCATCATTTTCATCTGCCATTCTTCCACCGTTGGTATTTCTTGTGTCTTCCAATTCTTGGCTATCAAAATTCTCGCCGCTGTTGTGGCATACAGAAAGAAAGTAACATCTTTTTTGGGAATTTCTTTTCCGACTATACCCAATAAGAAGGCTTCTGGTTTCTTAATAAATGTGTTTTTCAACACTTTCTTTAATTCATTATAGATCTTTTCCCAAAAGTCTTTTACTATGGGGCAAGTCCACCACATGTGGTAAAAGGTTCCTTCTACAGCTTTACATTTCCAGCATTTATTATCTTGTGTATGATAAATTTTTGCAAGTTTAACCGGTGTTACATACCACCTATACATCATCTTCATCATATTTTCTTTCAGAACATTGCATGCTGTAAACTTAATACCCTTTTTCCACATCCTCTCCCAGTCCTCCATCATAATGTTATGCCCTACATCATTAGCCCAATCGATCATCACTGATTTCACTTGTTCATCTTCTGTGTGCCACTCCAGCAATAAATTATACATCTTGGAAAGATTCTTTGATTTTGTATCTAACAGTAACGTTTCCAATTTGGATTTCTCTATTTGAAAACCTCTTTTTTATCCATTTTATACACTTCATTCATTTGGTAATATTGAAACCAATCATCAACATTATCTTTCATTTGCTCATATGTTTTTATCTTAAATTGGTCTCCTTCTTGTACCAATATATCTGTCAAAGCTCGTCCTGCAGCAGGCAGAGCGAAGAACCGAAACAGGAACGAGAGACCTCCACTGCGAACTGAAAGCACTTTATTCCTCAAGGCAACAGCCGCAGCAAGAAACAAAGCCAGCGTTGGCCGCTACCCGCAGCCACACATCTCCTTCCCGCACCCAGGTGGCCTCCTCCATGGGGTATCCCTTCCAGAGCACCAGGTATTGCACCCGCCCCCTCCGTTTTCTGGAGTCCAGGATCTCCTGCACCTCGTAGTGGTCGCCGTGTACAGGCCCCGGGCCGCAGGCTTCAACAGGCTACTGTGGAAGATGGGGTGTATCTTCCCAAGGAGGGGGGGGTAACCGAAGCCTGACGGTGACAGGATTTACTACTTGTATTACCCGGAACAGCCCGAGATACTTGGGCCCTAGCTTCTTACAGGGGACCTGTAACAGTAGGTACTTTACTAAGAGATAAACCAGATCACCTACTTTAGGGGGTGCGAATGGCCGTCTCCTCCTGTCCGCCTGCTCTTTGTATGCCCCCGGAGCCCGCTCCAACGCCTTCTTCGCTACCCCCCATACCTCCTCCAATTGGTGCATCCACTCCCCTGGTGTGCAGGACGCAGGGGCGCCCTGGTCGCAGCCCGCGATGGGGACAAATTCATAACCAGAGACCACTTTATAAGGGTAGAACCCAGTGCTGCTATGCACCGCGTTGTTGTAGGCTACCTCCGCGAAGGCTAGCAGGTCCACCCATTCGGACTGCTGGTATGAGACGTAACAGCGCAGGTATCGCTCCACCGCCGCCTTTGCATGTTCCGCAGCCCCGTTTGTGCTTGGGTGGTACGCCGAGCTCAGGCCTTGTGTCGCTCCGATGTAACGCATGAAGTCCTTTCAGAACCGGGCCGTGAATTGCACCCCACGGTCCGAGATGATACGCCGTGGCACCCCGTGGAGGCGGTACATGTGCTGGACAAACAGCCAGGCCAGCCGACGGGCCGAAGGCAACCCCTTGCAGGGAACGAAGTGTGCCTGTTTCAAGAACAGGTCCACTACTGTCCACAAAACGTTGTAACCCCTGCTCTCCGGTAGCTCGACCACAAAGTCCATGGCAATGTCCTGCCAAGGCCGTACGGGGTCCGCCACCTGTTGCAGAAGCCCTGCTGGTTTGCTCGTGGAGGGTTTGGTGGTTGCACAAATGTGGCACCTCTGCACGTACAGTAGCTCTCGATATCTCACCTCATGGTCGGCCACCAGAACTGGCGGTGGGCCAAATGTAGGGTCTTTACAAACCCGTAATGGTCTGCCTGCCTGGCGTCATGGCACTGATAGAGCGCCCGATCCCGCGCCGCTGCAGGCACATACAGCCTGGCCCCGTGCCAAGCTAAGCCGTCCCGCAACGTGAGCGTATTGGGGTGTGCCTGCATCCATTCATCAGTTGCCAGCGCCCCCTTACAGGCCTGCAAGAAGTCGTCCGTCAACGCGTGGGCCATGTGCCCCGTCCCCTCCATCGGGCGGGGTGGTGGTACCAGTGCCTGTACTACCTCCTCTTTCCGGCAATCGTATTGAGGTAGTTGTGACAAGGCGTCTGCCAGGAAGTTTCTACCCCCGAGCACATACTTGAGCCGAAACCGGAAGCGCTGAAAGTACTGGGCCCACCGCACGTGCTTTGGGGACAGACGGCGGGGCGTTTGCAGGGCTTCCAGGTTTTTGTGGTCCGTCCACACCTCGAACTCCTGGCTAGCCCCCTCAAGAAGGTGTCTCCACGTCCCCAAGGCCCAGCGGACCGCGAAAGCCTCTTTTTCCCAGATAGCCCAAGCCCTCTCTGCGGTGGTCAGTTTCTTGGAAGCATAAGCGCAGGGCCGCAGCTCCCCCGTCGCATGCCGCTGCAGTAGGACAGCCCCAACGGCCACGTCACTTGCATTGGCCTGCACTACGTAGGGCAGGTCAGGGTTCGGGTGTCGTAGGATGGGCTCCTTAGCAAATTGGGCCTTGAGCATCTCGAAGGCCCGCTGGCACGCAGTGGTCCATGCCAGCTTTTGCCCTGGCCGCGGCGGTGTTGCTGTTTGCTTAGTCCGCAGCAGATCCGTGAGCGGCAAGGCGATGGAGGCGAAGCTTGGAATGAACTGGCGATAGAAATTCGTGAAACCCAAGAAGCTCTGCAACTGTTTTCGGGTCCGCGGAGCCTGCCACTGTTGGATGGCCTCCACCTTCTTCGGGTCCATCTCCACCCCGTTTGAGGACACCCGATATCCCAAATAGTCCAGCCGGGGCTTGTGAAACTCACATTTTAGAGAGTTTCACGTACAATTGGGCCTCCCTCAGTTTGGTTAACACGCACCGAACCAGGGTGACATGTTCCTCCAGCGTCGACGTGTATATGAGAATGTCATCGAGATAGACCAGGACCCCCCAGTACAAATGATCATGCAGGACTTGGTTAATTAATTGCATGAAGACCGCAGAGGCCCGTTGCAGACCAAACAGCATCACTCTGAACTGAAAGCTCCCCAATGGGCAATTGAAAGCCGTCTTCCACTCGTCACCGGCTAATATGGTGAACACCCGGCCCTTAGTCAAATGGGCCAGGAGGTCCTTCACGAGAGGGAGGGGGTATAGGTGCTCTACACATACCGCGTTAACCCCCCCGGTAATCCACGCACAGTCTAAGGGCCCCGTCCTTCTCCCTGAATAGGACAGGGGCCGCCATCCTTGACCGGGCGGACTGGATAAACCCCCTCTGCAGGTTCTTATCAATGTACTGTCGGAGCTCCTGCATCTCCCGGGGCGCCATTGCGTACATGCGGGGTTTCGGCAGCTTTGCCCCCAGCTCCAGTTCGATGGCGCAGTCCGTGGGGCGATGGGGCGGCAAGGCGTCACACTTTTTCATCAAAGACGTCTGCCAAGTCGGTGTACTCCCGTGGCACTCGTACCTCAGGCCCAGCTCCCACCCCCGTGGCCCTCTCTAGCCCTCCGGTCCTCTCCGGACCCATGTAGGAATACTTTGCAGGGGTTGGGGCCCTGTCCCTAGACGGAGGTGTCGGCACCCCCCTCCCACCAGACCGTGGGGCCCCACCTGTTCAACCACGTGAGCCCCAGAATGACCGCCTCCGTCATGGACGGCACCACGACAAACCGTAGGGTCTCCCAGTGTGTGCCCAGTTCCATCCTCACCGGTGCCGTCACATGCGTGATCGGTGCCCCACCCAGAAGGAACCCGTCTACCTGCTGGAACTGAAGAGGTTTGGGGAGCCGCTGAAGGGGGATGCCGGCCTCCGTTGCCGTCGCCAGGCTGATAAGGCAGCGCGTGCTGCCTGTATCGATTAGAGCCTTATACTCCTTCCTCTTGCCTGTTTGTGGGCTTACCAACGTCACAGGCAACATGAAAGGGCACACTGGAGCACTTACCATCGGGTCCTCGTATTCATGATCCTCAGACCCGTTGGACGTGTCGGTCCGTCCATCCGCTGGTCCCTCTGGACGCACCGGGGTTGATGCTCGGGGTGTCTCCTGGGAGTCGGGACCCGCGCCACTGGGGGGTTGGACCCTGCCCGGGATGGTGGTAACGGGCAGTCCGCCGCCTGGTGGCCCGGTTGGTCACATCGGAAGCAGCGAAACGTTGGACGAGGCGCTGGTAGGGGGGCAGGCTGTGGCACCCCCGGCCCGGGCTTCCGCCCCTTGGCCCTCCCCCGGCCCGCCAGGCCCCAGGGCTTGCTTCAGGCCTACCCCGAGTGTCCTGCAATCCAATATCCAGCTCCACCGCCACCTTGAACCAGTCCTGAAGCCGTGCAGGGACCCCCCCGAACCACACATGCTCGTCGAAGAGCTCCATCAAGGCCGGCCCGAAAGTGGTGCACCAGCAAGCGCTCCGGCCACGAGCGCAACCTACCCGCAACCTTGCGGAACTCGTGCACATACTCTTCCGCTGGCCGACCCCGCTGCCTGATGGCTAAGACCTCAGCTTCCGCACGGTGTATTCGGGAGACATCCTCAAAACAGACACGCAGGGCATCCAGGAATAGCCCGACGTCGCCGAGTTCACGGGCGTGGTCGCTGTAGAGATCCGCAGTCCAGGTCGCGGCCTCTCCCTGAAGGCATGCGGTGACCACCACCACCATTGCCCACTGCGATGCGTAGGCCTGGGCATACCCGTCCAGGTGGTTGATTACCTGACCCAAGAACATAGCCAGGCGATCGGGGTGGCCATCGTAGGTTACGGTGAGCGGTGGTGGTCCCCATACCACACCCGGACCCCAATGCCCAACAGGGGAAGGGGCTTGGCCCTGGGATGCCCCCACCGGCCTGGGTGCCAGACGTCCGGAGGCCCGTTCCGGTGTTGGCCAAGCGTCTCGCCCTCCTTGTGCTAACGTGGTTGAGGGCCGGGCGCCGCCCTCCCCGGGCACCTTGAACTTCGGGCTGGCCAGTTGGAAGCGGGACATTGCTGGCTGACTGGGCGCCACCCCAAGAGACCACTGGCCTGCGTCTGCTTCAGGGCCTGTGGCCGCCCAAGAACTGCTGTCACGTGCCCCGACCTCTCCAAACCTATCACGCAACACATCCATAGTCGGTTGAATAGCTCCATTCTTCGCCGTCGTCCTCGGTCAGCCAACGCTCCAGCCCAGCGGAGCCCCTCTGGGCCGGCCCGTCCGCCCTTGCTCGAGTCCCGTGCGGCCCAGAACCGAGCTCAGCCACCACTCCCGCCCCCAAGGTCTGGCTGCTGGCACCCTGGGACTCCGTCACAGGGTCCGCTGGTGGCGCTTCCCGCACCTTAGGACGCACAGCCGGCTGGGCGTCTTCCACTTCCTTCTCCTCAGGTGGCGTCGCCTCCGCCCCAGCCACACCGGCCTCCTCCAACCCAGTCTTCTTGCAAGCCTTCTGCCATGGCACACAAAGTAGGAACAGAACACAGCATAGATACAAATGAAATATAACTGGATTCTGACATCACCTTTCCTAATTTCATGAAATTTGGGTGTATGAACATCTCCAATGTGGATAACCAATTAGGGATTTCCATATAATTGTGTTTTTTAATTGTAACCCATACATCTAATAGTGCCCGTCTGATGTAATGTTTCTGGAAATATTGATGAGCCTTGTGCTTTCCTTCCCAAAGAATTACGTGCCACCCTATCTGCATATCATAGCCTTCTAAGGCTAATAAATCTCCTTTCTCAAATGTATCCACTCTTTCGCCCAGGTGAGCGTGGCTGCTTGATAATAATGTTCCCAATCTGGAAGGCCAAATCCACCTCTTTCCTTAAAGTCTTGTTAAGAGTTTAAATTTGATTCTCGGTTTTCTCCCTTGCCAAATAAATTTAGATATAATTTTATTTAAATTTCCAAAGAACTCCTTTCCTAATCTGATTGGTATGCACTGAAATTAAAAGAGTAATTTAGGTAGTTCATTCATCTTTATTGTTGCTGTGGTGGTCTCTCATGAAAATAAAACAGAGTCTTTCCTTCCTCGGGGTGAGAGCCCAGAGCAATGTCCAAAGCTCCCTTTTACTTACAAGGAAATTCACTCATTTGATTGAGCTCGTGTACAACAAAAAATCCTACTTTCCCATTGGCTCTGAACCTGCATGATATTCCCCTGGCTTGGTTATGTCAGCTGCATTTTAATAGCTAACAATTAACTGATTGACCTTGTGCTGAACAGGTGGTTTCATTATGGCTCATCTTCAGGACACTGAAAAACAATTGTTTCAGCTGCGCTTATTCTAATGGCTGCAGCCTGCAATAATTTCCCTACAGTTGCAACTTTTCCCATAAAGGAGAGCTGCAAATCTTTCCATCTGTCTAAATGTCACATAGAAATGCTAATTCACACAGCCACTTTTCAACCTGCAATGCTGCGCAGGGTTTTCCTTTATTTATTTATTTATTTATTTATTTATTTATTTATTTGTTTTTATAAACCGCCCTTCTCCCGAGGGACTCGGGGCGGTGTACAGAGTAAGGTAGGCAAACATAATGAAACAGTACTGAAAAACAATAATCAAAACAAACTGGGACCCCAATTAGAGCTATCAGGCCAGGCCGGACTGCTGGAACAGGTAAGTCTTTAAGTCGCGCCGGAAGGTGGGGAGGTCGGGGGCCATCCGGATTTCAGTTGGTAAGCAGTTCCAGAGGGCTGGCGCACCCAATGAGAATGCCCTCCCCCTGGGGGCCACCAGCCGACATTCCTTGAGCGGTGGCACCCTGAGGAGGCCCTCTCTGTGGGAGCGCACAGGGCGGTGGGGTGTTGACATTGGCAGAAGGTGCTCCCGTAGGTAGTCCGGACCCATGCCATGTAGGGCTTTGTATGTCATTGTTAGCACCTTGAACTTCACTCGGAAGGCAACCGGAAGCCAGTGCAGCGCACGGAGGAGAGGTGTGATATGGGAGTATCGGGAGGCTCCCAAAAGTGTCCGTGCCGCTGCACTTTGCACCAGTTGAAGCTTCCGAGTGGATCTCAAGGGCAGCCCCATGTAGAGAGCGTTACAGTAGTCTAGGCGAGAGGTCACAAGGGCATGGGTGACTGTACGTAAGGCATCCAGGTCCAGATAAGGCCGTAGTTGGCGCACCAGTCGAACCCGGGAGAAGGCCCCCTTGGTCACAGCTCCTATGTGATCTTCCAGGGATAGCTGCGAGTCTAGGAGGACACCCAGGTTGCGGGCCCTATCAACAGGGGGTAGTAACTCATCCCCGATGTTAAGGGGTGGGATGCTCTGAGTATCCTGGCTTGCCGGTACGTACAGCCATTCAGTCTTGTCCGGGTTCAGTTGAAGCCTGTTCCTCCCCATCCATTCCCGGACCACTTTCAGGCAGCGGGACATCACGTCGAGGGCATCACTGATGCTGTTTGGAGTTGAGATGAAAAGCTGGGTGTCATCAGCATACTGATGGTACCCTACTCCAAAGCTACAAATGATCTCACCCAGCGGTTTCATGTAGATGTTGAACAGGAGAGGCGAGAGGACCGACCCCTGAGGGACTCCGCAAACGAGAGGCCTCAGGGTCGATCTCTGTCCCCCTGCCAGCACCGACTGCGAGCGACCCTGGAGAAAGGAGGAGAACCAACGCAGAACCGTGCCTCCCAGTCCCCTGAGGCGCCGCAGCAAGATACCATGGTCAATGGTATCGAAAGCCGCCGAAAGGTCTAATAAGACTAGGACAGAGGAATGGCCCCTGTCCCGGGCTCTCCAGAGATCATTCATCAGAGCGACCAATGCCGTCTCCGTGCTGTAGCCCGGCCTGAAGCCCGATTGGCACGGGTCTAGATAAACCGCTTCATCCAGGACCTGAGGAAGTTGGTGCGCCACCACGCTCTCAACAACCTTCGCAAGGAAGCGAAGATTGGAGACTGGACGAAAGTTATTCAATGAGGATGGGTCCAACGTCGGCTTCTTGAGGAGAGGTCTCACCACCGCCTCCTTCAAGGCGGTGGGGAAGTGACCCTCATTCAGAGAAGCAGAGATGACCGCCAGGAACCAGCCTCGTGTCCCCTCTCGAGCCGCATAAGCCAGCCAGGAAGGGCACGGGTCCAGTAAGCATGTGGAGGAGCTCATCCTCCTCATAATCCTGTCCACTTCCTTAGGAGTCACAGGATCAAATTCCTCCCAGATGACGTCGACAAGACTGTCCATGTCTTGTTGTTCCAACTCTGCCCAGTTGGAGTCCAGGCCGGTTCGAATCCGAGCAATTTTATCCAACAGATATTGACCGAATTCCTCAGCTCGACCCTGCAAGGGTTCCTCCCTCACCTCTTGGTTCAATAGGGAGCGAGTCACCCTGAACAAGGTAGCCGGGCGATTATCTGCAGACACGATGAGGGTGGAAAAGTAGTTGGATTTTGCCACCCTTATCGCAGCGAGATAAGACCTGGTGAGGATTCTTAATCGCAATCGGTCGGATTCGGATCGACTGGATCTCCAACGGCTCTCTAGGCCCCGTCTCCGATGCTTCATCTCCCGGAGCTCCGCAGTGAACCATGGGGCTCGCTGGGATCTGCGCCGGGTCAGAGGCCGCAGGGGTACAACTCGGTCCAGAGCCTCCGTGGCTGCCTTTTCCCAGGCTTCCACTAAGGCATCCGCCGAGCTGTGAGCAGGGAGTGCATGTGCGTCCCCAAGCGCTGCCTGGAACCTATCAGGGTCCATTAGGCGCCTAGGGCGGTACCATCTGGTTGGCACCGTGCACCCACGGCGGGGGGTGGCAAAGGGGAAGTCTAGCCGTAGGAGGTGATGATCGGTCCATGACAGGGGCGTAACAGTCGTGGCACCCCCACCGATATCATCACGCCACCGTCCAGACAAGAACACCAAGTCTGAGGTGTGGCCTCCCTCATGAGTCGGTCCAGAAATTATTTGCGACAGGTCCATGGCCGCCATGGAAGCCATGAACTCCCGAGCCAGTTCGGACGATCCTCCCAGGGACGGTAGGTTAAAGTCGGCCAAGACCATTAGTTTTGGGAATTCAACCACCAACCCTGAGAGGACATCGAGTAGCTCGGGCAGGGCTGCCGCTGCACGATTAGGTGGTAGGTACGCCAGCAGCAGGCCCAACTGCGCCCCCGGGCCGTATCTCAGAAGGAGAGACTCACACCCGACTATCTGAGGGACGGTGGTCTCTTGCGGGCTAAGGGATTCCCTGATGATAACTGCCACTCCCCCGCCCCTCCCATGGGTCCGAGGCTGGTGCAGCACCTGGAAACCTGGCGGGCAGAGGTCAACCAGAGGGACACCACCCTCTGGGCCCAGCCAGGTTTCCGTGATGCAAGCCAGGTCCGCGTGCTCGCTCTCCACTAGGTCACGAACGAGGTGAGCCTTGTTAGCTACGGACCTGGCATTCAGGTAGACCAGCCTTAGCATAGGAGGCTGCACACCTTCGCTCCCGGGTCCTCCGGGGAAGTACAGAGGGTCGGAGCGTCTCACCGCTTGTACAGAGCGGAGATGACACTCCCGGTGACGATACGGCCCTCTGTGCACCTTCTGCCGTTCCCCACCATCCTGGGAATAGGCTGTTCGTCAGTTCGCCACTGGGTTTTGTCGGCGACTGGTCCTCGTTTTTCACCATCGCGATTGGTCGTAGGCCTGGCCTGCGTTATGGTAGCTGGAAGGCCTGCCTTTCCCGAGCAACCATAGTCTTTTCCCGCCCCCCTCCCTAACCCGTCAAAAAACTTGACTAGAAACTTAACCAGGGGCCTCTTGTTGGTCTTGTGATGAAGGCCCCTGACCCTGCCTGGCCAACTCTCAGAGGCCTAATGGTCGGGCCCGTCATCGTGGTTCGATGTATTGAAGGCAGGACGAACCCAGGAGAGGGGGGAACTCCTGAGGGCGAGTAGGTCTATGCTTGAATATTGGAGAAGCATAGGGAGCATTGGGAAGCATTGGGAAGGCGGTCCCCTGGGTGGAACATTGGAAGGAGGGTCGAGTTGGGTAGGTGGGTATCTGGACCGTCATCCATCCACTGCCACTTGGCTGGGTGAACCCCAGAAGCAGGCCACTCCCCATCCTCTCACGATGGGTTGTGACTCTGCTTCTGGGGGTGGTCCAGGACCCACTCTGGGTGAAGCATACCCCATAAAGCTCTCACCTCTATGGGGCTGCAGGTGTAGGACAGGCCACTCTGCCACCGTGGCTTGCACCCAGGCCCATCATGTCCTGTGGGGCGAGGGAGGGCAGGGGGTTCGGAGCTGGTGGAGGCAAGATGATGATGGCCTTGGTGGTCTAGTCGCCGTTATCTCCACTGGTCAGCTGCGTCGTGGCGTCTTTAGGTTGTTGATCGGCACGGAGACACTGTCGGCACCCAGGGTGCGGGCCGGAGACGCCACGCCGCGTCTAGTAGTGCTGCCGTCGAGGGTTTTTGGTAAGTTGGTCGACCGGGGCCTGGAGAAGCTTAGCGCCGTTGTCAAAGGCCCCTCGGTGTTGGGTCGATCGGGCCCGCATAGCCGGTCGACGGCGTCTCCTTGATCCCTTCAATACGCAATTCAAAAAATTTATTGAACACTTTCCCTCAGCTTAGCCATCGCAGCTGTATGATAAGGGAGATCACCAAGTTCAGAATTTATTTTTTCAAGAAAAGACTTAAATTAACGGTGATTTAAACCTTTGGCTCTTATAAAGTTAGCTGTCTGTGTTACAGTGTGCATTACATGGTCCATTTTCAGGGCTTTGCTACATAGTGTTTCTTGATGTATAATGCAGTGATATGCTGTCAGCTCACCTGTGCAATTCTCGCTCTTCATTTTGTCTCGCATCCTTCCTACTAATCCACTCTCTTCCCCGCACATTGAAGGTGCTCCATCTGTTGCGAGTCCTATAAGTTTGTCCCAGGTTAGTTTCATGTCATGTATACTTTTGGATACTGCCTCAAATATGTCCTTCCCCATGGTAGTGCCATGCAGTGATTTTATATCCAGAAGCTCCTCCTTAATGCATAAACCTGAGTCCACTCCACGGATGAAGATTGTCAGCTGTGCTGTGTCAGAGACGTCAGTGCTCTCATCCACAGCAAGGGAATAAGCAATAAATTCTTTTCCCTTTTCAACCAATTGTCCTTGTAAATCAGTGGCAAGCTCACATATCCGATCAACAACAGTATTTCTGCTTAGGCTTACGTTCGAAAAAGCTTGCTTTTGGTCTGGAGACAAGACTTCACTCACTTTAATCATACAGCGCTTCAAAAACTCCCCCTCTGTAAATGGCCGGGCTGATTTGGCTTTCTCTTCTGCCACTATAAAACTAGCTTTCGCAGCAGCTTCACTTTGTGATTTTGCTTTTGTGAACATATGCTGCCGTGACATCATGCTCTTTTTCAAGTCTTCCACCTCCTGTGCTTTCTGCTCCATGTTCAAGTTTTTGTACTTGTTCTGATGCTTCGTCTCATAGTGCCATCGCAAGTTATATTCTTTAAATGCAGCCTCAGTAGCTCCACAAACAAGGCACAAAGCCTTATCTTCAACGTCAGCAAACGGGTACTCTGGCTCCCACCTCTTTGGAAAGCATCTTTTTTCAAAGTCCACTTTGCGTTTGGCCATTTGGGGGGATTTAAATATTGCCACACAGGTCTTCTTCCCTCCAGATGTACATATAGAAGAGACTGGACAGAAAGCTGAAAGTCCCAGATGCTCTGTGAGGCAAGCAGTTGTGAGCACGCTAGGTTTCCACTTGGTGGCTTAGTAGGATGCTGCGAGTCCAGATGTTTTGAGCAGGTTAGCAACATCACAGTATCTACGGAGAGAAAGCAAGTGACTGCAGCCCTCTTTGATACAATTGAAATTATATGTTTTATACAAGAGAGATCCTGTATGGATGGAGGAAAAGATCAGCAATCCACCATCACTCCAATGCTGGTCTAGCAGCCACAAGGACTACTGGTCAGAGCCACCCTAGCCCCGTCGTCAATATCCAAACCGTCAGCCTTTACAATCTTGCAACTCACATACAGCAGGGTGTTGTTTAAATCTGTGTAATGTTCACCATGTCCCGTGATAAAAAATTCCAGGGGAGCATTGGGTGTCAGCGCTGATAAAGGCGGGATCTCGACATAAGTACTGTTTTCAATACTGGTCTGTGTAGGTGCCAGTTGAAAAAGATCCAGTTCTGATTTAACACATTCCTCTGAAGCAGAATGAATAAATGCCATATCGTATTAGAATATGTCTTCCTTGTCACAGGGCTTCCTCTTCTGTGCACGTCTCCTCTTGGTATGGTGGGTCTTTTTCACAAGTCTTCTCTTTTTAAACGGAATAGGCGGGCCCAATGCGTAATTCTTCTTGGTTATGATCATCCCTGATCCATCCTGCCCCCTCTCAACAACACGGGATACAAGATGACCCGTGACATCTCTGGCAATGTTTTTGGCAGCAGATTTCACATGCGGCTTAATGATTTCTAATCCTCGCCTCAAAAAGGGCATTGCTTTTTGAAAAAGCCCACGGAACAGGCCCCCTAAACCTGTACCGTACATAATGGGGGCTCCTCGGAAGCCTGGAAGGCCCCCGCCAGCTTGTGCCCTGTAGTAAGCCACGTATTCTTGAGGGTTCCCGTGCTCCTTGATCACAACCATCATTCACTTTTCCGAGGCCTAAAATGAAGCTTGACAATCACCTTCCCGTGATAAAAATGCACATTTTTGTCCTGATCGGTTTTGATTTCTATGGTAATGGTATCGATGTGATGTTTGCTGACCGGTACATAATGCGGATGGTCATAGGTAATTGTGACGAAATCATTGTCTTGCCCTCGCACAGGCACACAGCGCAGTAACGGCACATAGAAGTCGCCCACTATCTGGAGCTCTACAATGTCTGTGTAAACATATAATGTGCTGAATCCAGGGAACATCCCTAACAGATGTCCGAGATCTCCGCTAACTAGAATGGTGTGTGGTTCGTCTCCTTTAAGATTAATTTTTCGTCCCACTGAATCATAATGTAGGGTTGTCTTAGGTCCGTCCTTGACGTTTGATATAAGCTTGTTCATATTTTCTAACAGATGACGGATGCTGTTATAGTACCCGCTTCTCAAAGAAAAATGCCATCTCTTTCTCTCGTTAGCAGTTTCAAAATATCCAGGTGAAGTTAATGTGTACCAACTATGCGGATACTGTATCTCTGCTAGCGCTACTTCCCACGCTCCTGGAAGATCCAGCGCTCTCGCTAATTGTATGGTAAAATTAGAATTTTTGTTTTGGGGGAAAATTGCTGCTGATGCATTGCTGGGTAGGGTGATGTAAAACTCCTCCATATCAAAGATGTTGTACTTCAGACTCCTTAATCCAACTGTTGAACTTTTCTGGCCAACCCTGCCATTTAACCAGGAATTCTCTTTGTTTGCCCCTCCCTCTTTTCCGTAATTTTTTTTCAATTCTGTAGACGCGTTCTTGATCACTAGGAATTTTTTGCAGCTCTTCTGGGTAAAAAGACCCATGTACCGGCTCTTCTGCATAATCCATTAATCTATATACATCCCTTTCTCTCCGCCTAACCCTTTCTTTGACGATAAATATTTCATCTGTAAAGGTTTGCTGATATCCCTTTTCAAACTTCCCCTTTAGCCTGGATATCCTAACGTGATCCCCCACATTAAAGTTTTCTGCCTTTCTGTCCGATTTTAAAATATTCCCATATAGACGCATCCACACATCTTTTTCATTAGATTGTTTCACCATGTTGGGGGCTGTCCGGATACTGCGATGGTAAGCGCTATTGTAACTCCGCATGAGGGCTGGTAACACATCCACATACCTGTGCGTATTTTTAGCTGTGAAAAATCTCCACAGCTTGTTTTTCAGAGTTCTATTAAACCACTCTATAACCGCTGCTTTATTTATTTATTTATTTATTAGTTTTTATAAACCGCCCTTCTCCCGAGGGACTCGGGGCGGTGTACAGAGGAAGGAGTGTATACAGATTGAACAATAAAAATAATAAGAAACACTAATGAAAACAAACTGGGACCCCAATTAACGCTATCATGCCAGGCCGGACTGCTGGAATAGGAAAGTTTTTAAGTCGCGACGGAAGGTACGGAGGTCAGGGGCCATCCGGATTTCGGTTGGTAAGCTGTTCCAGAGGGCTGGCGCACCCACTGAGAATGCCCTCCCCCTGGGGGCCACCAGCCGACATTCCTTGAGCGGTGGCACCCTGAGGAGGCCCTCTCTGTGGGAGCGCACAGGACGGTGGGGTGCTGACATTGGCAGAAGGTGCTCCCGTAGGTAGTCCGGACCCATGCCATGTAGGGCTTTGTATGTCATTGTTAGCACCTTGAATTTCACACGGAAGGGAACCGGAAGCCAGTGCAGTGCACGGAGGAGAGGTGTGATATGGGAGTATCGGGAGGCTCCCAAGAGTGTCCGTGCCGCCGCACTTTGCACCAGTTGAAGCTTCCGAGTGGATCTCAAGGGCAGCCCCATGTAGAGAGCGTTACAATAGTCTAGGCGAGAGGTCACAAGGGCATGGGTGACTGTACGTAAGGAATCCAGGTCCAGATAAGGCCGTAGTTGGCGAACTAGTCGAACCCGGGTGAAGGCCCCCTTGGTCACAGCTCCTATGTGGTCTTCCAGGGAGAGCTGCGAGTCTAGGAGGACACCCAGGTTGCGGGCCCTATCAACAGGGGGAAGTAACTTGTTCCCAATGTTAAGCAGTGGGACGTTCTGAATATCCTGGCTTGCCGGTACGTACAGCCATTCAGTCTTGTCCGGGTTCAGTTGAAGCCTGTTTCTCCCCATCCATTCCCGGACCGCTTTCAGGCAGTGGGACATCACGTCTAGGGCATCACTGATATTGTTTGGAGTTGAGATAAAAAGCTGGGTGTCATCAGCATACTGATGGTACCCTACTCCAAAACTGCGAATGATCTCACCCAGCGGTTTCATGTAGATGTTGAACAGGAGAGGCGAGAGGACCGACCCCTGAGGGACTCAGCAAGCGAGAGGCCTCGGGGTCGACCTCTGTCCCCCTGTCAGCACCGACTGCGAGCGACCCTGGAGAAAGGAGGAGAACCAACGCAGAACCGTGCCTCCCACTCCCAGTCCCCTGAGGCGTCGCAGCAAGATACCATGGTCGATGGTATCGAAAGCCGCTGAGAGGTCTAATAAGACTAGGACAGAGGAATGGCCCCTGTCCCGGGCTCTCCAGAGATCATTCATCAGAGCGACCAATGCCGTCTCCGTGCTGTAGCCCGGCCTGAAACCCGATTGGTACGGGTCTAGATAAACCGCTTCATCCAGGATCTGAGGAAGTTGGTGCGCCACCACGCTCTCAACAACCTTCGCAAGGAAGCGCAGATTGGAGACTGGACGAAAGTTATTCAAAGAGGATGGGTCCAAGGTGGGCTTCTTGAGGAGAGGTCTCACCACCGCCTCCTTCAAGGCGGTGGGGAAGTGACCCTCACTCAGAGAAGCAGAGATGACCGCTAGGAACCAGCCTCGTGTCCCCTCTCGAGCTGCATAGGCCAGCCAGGAAGGGCACGGGTCCAGTAAGCATGTGGAGGAGCTCAACCTTCTCATAATCCTGTCCACTTCCTTAGGAGTTACAGGATCAAATTCTTCCCAGACGACGTCGACAAGACTGTCCATGTCTTGTTCTTCCATCTCAGCCCAGTTGGAGTCCAGGCCAGTTCGAATCCGAGCAATTTTATCCAGCAGATATTGACCAAATTCCTCGGCTCGACCCTGCAAGGGTTCCTCCCTCACCTCTTGGTTTAGTAGGGAGCGAGTCACCCTGAACAAGGCAGCCGGGCGATTATCTGCGGACGCGATGAGGGTGGAAAAGTAGTTGGATTTTGCCACCCTTATCGCAGCGAGATAAGACCTGGTGAGGATTCTTAGTCGCAATCGGTCGGATTCGGATCGACTGGATCTCCAACGGCTCTCTAGGCCCCGTCTCCGACGCTTCATCTCCCGGAGCTCCTCGGTGAACCATGGGGCTCGCTGGGATCTGCGCCGGGTCAGAGGCCGCAAGGGTACAACTCGGTCCAGAGCCTCCGTGGCTGCCTTTTCCCAGGCTTCCACTAAGGCATCCGCCGAGCTGTGAGCAGGGGGTGCATGCGTGTCCCTAAGCTCTGCCTGGAACTTATCAGGGTCCATTAGGCGCCTAGGGCGGTACCATCTGACTGGCACCGTGCACCCACGGTGGGGGGTGGCAAGGGGGAAGTCTAGCCGCAGGAGGTGGTGATCGGTCCATGACAGGGGCGTAACAGTTGTGGCACCCCCACCGATATCATCACGCCACCGTCCAGACAAGAACACCAAGTCTGGGTTGTGGCCTCTCTCATGAGTCGGCCCAGAAATTATTTGCAACAGGTCCATGGCCGCCATGGAAGCCATGAACTCCCGAGCCAGTTCGGACGATCCTCCCAGGGACGGTAGATTAAAGTCGCCCAAGACCATGAGTCTTGGGAATTCAACCACCAACCCTGAGAGGACATCGAGTAGCTCGGGTAGGGCCGCCGCTGCACGATTAGGTGGTAGGTACGCCAGCAGCAGGCCCAACTGCGCCCCTGGGCCGTATCTCAGTAGGAGAGACTCACACCCGACCATCTGAGGGACGGTGGTCTCTCGCGGGCTAAGGGATTCCCTGATGATAACTGCCACTCCCCCGCCCCTCCCATGAGCCCGGGGCTGGTGCAGTACCTGGAAACCTGGCGGGCAGAGGTGAACCAGAGGAACACCCCCCTCTGGGCCCAGCCAGGTTTCCGTGATGCAGGCCAGGTCCGCATGCTCACTCTCCACTAGGTCACGAATGAGGTGAGCTTTGTTAGCTACGGACCTTGCATTCAGGTAGACCAGCCTTAGCATGGGAGGGTGCGCACCTTTGCTCCCGGGTCCTCCGGGGGAGAACAGAGGGTCGGAGCGTCTCACCGCTTGTACAGAGCGGAGATGACACTCCCGGTGACGATACGGCCCTCTGTCTGTGCACCTTCTGCCATTCCCCACCATCCTAGGGATGGGACGTTTGTCAGTACGCCACTGGGTGTTATCGGCGACTGGTCCTCGTTGTACGCCGTCGCGAACGGCCGTGGGCCTGGCATGCGTTATGGTGGCTGGAAGGCGTGCCTTTCCTGCGCAACCATAGTCTTCTCCCTCCCCCCTCCCTAACCCCACAAAAAACTTAACTAAGAACTTAATCAGGGGCCTCTTGTTGGGCTTATGCTGGAGGCCCCTGACCCTGCCCGGCCATCTCTCAGAGGCCCAGTGGTTGGGCCCGTCATCAAGATTGGATGTGATGCAGGCGGGTCGCACCCAGGAGAGTGGGGAACCCCTGAGGGCGTGCAGTACTGTGCTAGAGTATTGAACGAGCATAGTCACAGGTGGTTCCGGGAAGGCTGTCCCCTGGATGGTGAATTTGCAGGAGGGTCGAGTCGGGTAGGTGCGTTTCTGGATCGTCGCCCTGCCACTGCCACTTGGCCGGGCGAACCCCTAGAAGCAGGCCACTCCTCATCCTCTCACGATGGGTTGTGTCTCTGCTTCCGGAGGTGGTCCAGAACGTACTCTGGGTGAAGCATACCCCATAGAGCTCTCACCTCTATGGGGTTGCAGGTGTAAGGCCCAGCCACTCTGCCACCGTGGCTAGCACCCAGGCCCGTTATGTCCTGTGGGGAGAGAATGGGCAAGGATGGTTGAGAGTGGGCAGAAGGCAGGATGGAGGGATCCATTAATTGGCGTCAGCTCTGGTGGTTCAGCCGCCCAAACAGTTCCCTCCCTGATCCTCTGGGCGTTGTTCCCGGCCGCAGCTCCATGGCCCCTATTGGTTGGGGACCGTCCGGAGCGTGGCCTCCCAGAGGTATGGGAGTCCCTGGTGTCATGCCCCTGCTGTTGCCGTCTCCGATCAAGGTGTCTCAAGGAGGTGGCTCGGGGTGTAGGCCGCAGATGCCTCGCCTCGTTGTAAAGCTGGTCTGCGGCGTCTCCTTGATCACTCGGAGATGCCGCCGCTATCCGGGAGCAGATTAGGCAGCCGAGGCAAAAACAGCAGCTCCGGCCCCGCTCAGGATTGTTGCAACGGCCGTAGCGGTACAGGGGGCGGGCCGGAGATGCCGCGCCGTCAGTGCTACCGCCGCTGTCAAGGCCCCTGGGTGGCGAACAACTAGGCCTGGCTTTAGTTTCACTATGTGTGACAAAGTGATGTATGCCATAGCGTTCAAAAAGCTTCTTTACAGGCTTGTTTAAAAACTCTTTCCTGGCATCCGACTGCAGCTTTCTGGGCACCCTTCCTGATTGGAATATACTTTGGAAAGCACCGGCAACCCCTCGCCCAGACTTATCGGTTAAACAGACTGCCCAAGCATATTTGGAAAGTACATCGATTACCGTTAAAATAAATTTTGTGCCGCTGTTTTCAGAGGCAAATCCTGATAAATCCACAAGGTCAGCCTGCCATTGGCAATCTATGCAGGAAACTATTGTAGCGTTCCTGGAGAATTTTATTCTTGCAGGCTTATGCAGGGTATAAGCTTCTTGACCGGAAAGCCATGTCTTGACTTGCCTCAAGGTTAAGTTTTTAAAGCGTTTCCTCCCAGCCTCAAATATGGGGTTTTACTCCACCATAGCTACCTGGACCTTCCGGCGTATAGTACAGTTCCTTTAGTACATTTTGACACTTCATTCTGCACCGTTCAAACCTTACAATAAACACACTGCGCTTTAGCACAAACCTTTTATTTGTAATTTAGATGCAATTATCATCACGTTCATTTACAGAATAATATCCTTCATCATTACTATCATTACCGGGGTCATCTGTATCATCAGTATCTTCATTCTCTGTAGGCATTGTACATATACAATTCGATGCGCCACAATCACATTCTATATAGCAGTCATTTGGAGTATCTCTTGAGATCAATCTGTAGACAGCATGGACAATCAGACAGAGACGGGGCTAGGTAATATCCGGGGTACCCACCTGTTTAAAAACGCAAAAATAATCCATTAGTAAAACCCTCTTTAACTCTCCTTTTGTTTTTACTTACTCGGTATGGCCTCATCTTCACGACACGCCATCTCCCGCACGTTACAACAGGGCAAGCAACATTCCGACAAGGTAGACCAGGAGTAGTCTGGGGTTTCATCACGAACATCACAGCACATCGTATGGCAATCTTTCCAAAGAGATTGTGTCGCCAACCAAGATGCAGCAGGTTCTACACCCTTTTTATTATTTCCTTCACAAGTTCCCATGACGCTGTTAAAATAGATCTACGCTTTAAAGTTTCCGAGTTGTCTGTGGCCACGCACATGCTCTATAGCAAGAGCTTATAGGTCATGTCCAGACATGCCCACAACACACATACCTAATACATCAATCTGTTCTGGCCAGTCAGAAACACTTCGCTTTTGCTGTAAGGTTAGAATAAATTTTATTAAATCTGCTATGAACGGTTACGCGTACATATGAATTCGAGGGAGTTGCAAATGCCAAAATATACGTCTTTAGATTTTTACAAAGGTAAAAAACCAGTTGTGGGCTTTAAAAGGTCTGTGGTTTTTTCCCCCTACATTCAGGGAAAATGTTTTTAAAATTGCCTGGTTTAAATGCAAACCCTGGCCACCTTTTAGGTGATCCTTTTTCCCCCCCACCCCCAGCTTTTGAGATATTGATTTTTAAAACTCCACAAAAATTAAAAGCATCATTAGGCTAGAATGATTAGAAATAAAAAGCTTTTTTTTAATTACCACCCCCCCCCAAAAAGCAGGGTTTTGTTTCCCAAAAACACAGGTCTCTGTGTTTCTTTTGGATTTGCACGTCCATGGAATTAGTCTAGGGCTAATGTAATCAAGTACACAGAAGCTTGACCGCCACATGTTTGTTGATGGGATTAGGTTCGGCAAGCACCATCTGGAAATAGGGCTATCACCTTATATCACACCTTATCTGTTAGGGTTACCCATGCTTATTTTGATGGGGTTGGGCCGACACGTCATATCCGGCTAGGGTTATGGCCTTGTGAGTCCTATACCATGAGGGGTGGGGGTGTGGATTATGCACGTCACTTCCGGGGAGGAGGGCTGCGAACGTCACTTCCGTTTATGGGCATGGCCTGGTGACATAATCAGCACGTGGCTTTGTTTACTTTGATGACGTCACTGATCAAAACTACTGATAAGTTCCATTAAAAGTTTGTATGTACTTATACAAACTTTTTTGAGGTGGAATCTCCTTTGGCATTTTGATTGTTATCCTTTGATTCTTTCGGAAATCCGGAATAAGATCGTATAACCCTTGATGCCATGGGTTCATGATATGGTCTCACACACCTGGCTGGAATCCAGACTGGACCTGTTGGAGCAAGCACAGCAGCTTATCCTCGCCCCCATGTTAACAAAGGCACAGGACCATGCCAAAAGGGCAGTGGCGTAGCGTGGGTTGTCAGCACCCGGGGCAAGGCAAGTAATTTGCGCCCCCTAACCCGTGGATTTTAGCACTCGAGTCTGCCGCAGGGAGCCCCGCATCCTGGGCGTCCGCCGCACCCCCCACCCACGCCTCCCCCGGGAAAAGGGGGAAGGTCTGGCATCCCCTCCCTCACGTGCGGCAGAAGCGCCGGGACCTGAGGCCGTGCCAGGAGGCGGGCGGCGCAGCGGAGCCTCCACTTCGGAGCCGGTGGGGGGGGGCGGCTGGGGGCACCGCCGTCCCTTTCTTACCTCTGATGCCTGGAAGAGAGCGGGACCCGCCAGCGCAGCTGCCCGTCTCGCTCAGGCATGCACCGCGGCTGGCCGGGGCTTCCGCCGGGGGCGCATCCGGGCGCGGGGAGCGAGGGAGGGGGCCGGCACAACGCCCCGTGAGCTTGGCAGCCCTTGGCCAGAGCTGCGGCTGAGCCTGGAGCCGCACCAGCCCGCACCTGCTGCCCCGGGAGAGCTCGGCTCGCTCCTCTGACCCCCCTCCCGCCACCGCCACCCCCTCAGCCACGTGCGCCGGGCCGCCACTGCGGGGGCCGCTCTAGCGCGGAGAGGGGGAGGCCGGTCCCCGTTCGGCCCGCCAGCCCCGGGAGAGCCCCACGCGAGCGCTTCGCCATCCGCTGAACTCTGGCTTTTGAGCAGGAGCGACCTTGCCCTGCTTGCCCTTGCCCGGCGCCAGGAGCAGCCGCCGCCGCCCGCCCCGCTTTTCGCAAGCCCCGCCACGCCGCCGCCACCTGCCGCGGGGTGAGGGAGTCGGGGCCGCACTGGCGGGCGCTTCTCTGGCAGTGGGGCATGCTGGTGCCCTGCACTGCGCTCCGTCTGCGGGGGCCGTCCTGGGAAAGGTGGAAGTGCAGCTGTGGTCTGGGATGGCTCCGAGCCCTGTCTGGCCGGCTTTGTGCCTCCGTCCCCCAAGAGTAGCTGGTTGTGAGTTGCTGCTTCCCCGAGTGCGCCTCAGCCCCGGATCCCCCCCGCGGGACTCCAGCCGCGCGAAGGGCGCTTCGGCGCGTCTTCCATCCCTCCCGAGTGCGAGCGCGCCCCCCCCAGATGTTGCGCCCGGTGCGGCCGGCCCCCCCTGCACCCCCCACGCTACGCCACTGCAAAAGGGATCAGGTGGAGTTCTATACCAAACTTTAGCCTTTTGCACCTCTAACTGTTGACCAAAATGCCGTTCCACAGCTGTGGAGTCCAAAACTGAATCTAATTTCAAAATATTTAAATGATTTAAAGTAAATAAAGTTAAAGATAACCATCCTAACATTTGCATACTGCGATGTCTTCCTCTAACAATAAGTTGAGCATATAAAGTGTTAATTCAACTGATCGTTTTTGGCTGAGAATTGCTCAAATGAATCCATTCTATAGTAAACAATTTGTCATTGAAGTCTGGAACTTGGCATAAAATCCCAGTAGGCAATTTATAGATATTTAAAATAATTAAAGACAAAGGAATATTATCTTCACATCGGTCAACCCAAATTTGACTCAAAGAATTAGAAACTGTTTGCAACACCTGTAGTTGAGTTTTGTCCAGAACTATTTGATCTGTTGGTTGTCTACCCAGTTTCAAGGCACTAAATAACGGTTGTAATACAGATGTGGGAAGACCCAAATAAGGCCTAATCCAATTAATACATCCCAGTAATTGTTATAATCTTACATAAGAAATGGGATTTTCTTTCTTCCATTCCGGTAACATGGGATGAGAATATGCTTGCATCAATTTGTGACCTAAATATGTAAATGGTGGAGAAGTTTGAATTTTTTCTGGGGCTACTTCTAACCCATATTTCAATAAACATTGACTTAATTTATTCACAAATAGGTGCAATGTTGCCCTTATAACTTTGTTCATTTTGGCAACAAGCAGCTTTACTTCCTGGGCTAGCTGCTAGCCCGCATTCCAGTTTCCCAAAGTCTTAACATTTCTACATTGGTTTGCCCAGTGAAATCTCTTCTTGCATTTTGGACAAGGCTGTTTCGGGCGAACTCGAGATTTATTATTTCCCTGTCTACTTCCAACACTATTCCCTCCTCCTGGAGCTCGACATTGTGCCTTAAAATGACCAGGTTTCCCACAGTTGAAACAATTACCTGTTTGTTGACCAAATTTTCCTTTTTGCAAAGTGTTAGCTAAAGCACTCATATTCCACGCCCCTGTTCCCACAGAGGAACATACTTTTAACATATCTGCTATTCCAAAAGTTGGTTGACTCACTATATTAGTTAGAGCTTTTTTACAGTCTGCGTTTGCAGCTTCATAAGCCAATTTCAACAAAAGTTCTTGAACTGCTTCTGCATTATCAATTTGTTTCTCAATAGCCTCTTTCAATTTATCAATGGATTCTGGATAAGGCTCAGTTGGCCCCTGTTGGACATTAGTAAAAGACTTAGTGGGTTTGCCTGACTGAGGTACCATTTTATACGTGGTTATCACACAACGGCCAATTACAGGATAAGCGGCATCAGGAATTCCTTCTACTTGTTGTAAAACAGTGGCAAATTGACCAGAATCATAAACTTGATCTGGAGTGTAAGCTCCTCCAGAGTTGTTTCCAGCTACAATAGCATTACGCTGATATTCAGAATCCCAAACTACATACTGTGCCGGTGTTAAAAGTATTCTCCACAAATCCTTCCAATCTTGTGGTACCATATTATATCCTGTAGATATCCCTTCTATGGTTCCTTGCACAAAGGAGGGATGCAATCCTGTCTCAGTTATACTTTCCCTAATTTCTCTCAAAATAGAAAAAGGCAACGGCTGCCAACGATATTGCCTATTTCCTTGACCATCTATATCCACCGTTACGGGAAAAGCCTCCAAACCTTCTACCAATTCCTCCGGTGACAACCCTTTTCCCTTGAGCTTCATCAAATTTATTTATTTATTTTATTTTATTACATTTATATACCGCCCTTTCCCGAAGGACTCAGGGCGGTTTACAGGGTGATTAAAAACACAAAGATACAAAAGTTAAAAACAGATTAAAAAAATTATATTCGTCCCTGCATAAGTAAAACCCCAGTTAAAATTAAGATTAAAACTAAAATTAGAATTCTCAGCCTGGGCCAGAGAGCTCGAAGAGTCAGGTCTTCAGGTCCTGGCGGAATGACCGAAGGTTGGGGGCAGTCCTAAGCTCCACGGGCAGCTGGTTCCAGAGGGCAGGCGCACCCACTGAGAAGGCCCTATCCCTGCGTGTCGTCCGCCGGCAATCTCTTACCGGTGGCACCCTGAGAAGACCCACCCTGTGGGAGCGCACAGGACAAAGGGAGCTTGATGCCGGCAGCAGGTGTTCCCTCAGATATCCCGGACCCAAGCCATTTAGGGCTTTATAGGTCATCACCAGCACCTTGAATCTCACACGGAGGGCAACCGGGATCCAATGAAGCTCGCGGAGTAGAGGTGTTACATGGGAGTATCGGGAAACCCCCATCACAACTCGCGCGGCTGCATTCTGCACCAGCTGAAGCCTCCGAGTGGTCCTCAGGGGCAGCCCCATGTAGAGAGCGTTGCAGTAGTCTAAACGGGAGGTCACGAGTGCATGAGTGACTGTGCGTAGGGCATCTCGGTCCAGATAGGGTCGCAACTGGCGCACCAGGCGAACCTGGGCAAAAGCCCCCCTGGTCACGGCTCCTATATGGTCTTCAAAATTGAGTCGTGAATCCAGGAGGACGCCCAAGTTGCGAGCCCTATCAACGGGGGGTAACACCTTACCCCCCATCATTAGAGATGGAATAGTCTGGTTGACCCTGCTCTAACTGCCCCAACTGCCCCTTGACAATTTTTGTACTTGCTTCATCAACTTTTTTGGAACCCTCCAAATTGTTAATTTCAGGTAATGGTGTATACAACTTGGATATTAACTTAATCTCCTCCGGAGCCTTTGGGGTTACTAAACAAGGCATCGGAGTTAACACATAAGATGGCGGAGCGGAATGTTCCGATGAAAGAAACAAAGGATTAGAATGTGCCATTAAAGCTTCCAAAAATTTTCCCCAAAGAAGTAAATGATTAATTGAGGCTTTTGGTTCCTCATGTAAAATTTTCCCTATCCTTTTCCAATCCTGAACTTCTAAAGTACCTTGTTCAGGATACCAGGGACATTGAGCTTTAATAACACTGAGCTGTAATAACTCTGAGTAAGTTTTCTATGTCTCCTAAACCTACTTGACAAGAAGCAGAAAACGTATTCTTTAAGATCTGGCGTAACTCCTTCGCATGGAGTTTTTGTGACGCTGAAAAATCATTCCCCGTCCCGTCCTGCAAGATCCGATGAAGTGCACTGTGCCTATGCCAGGCGTAAGTCTGAGGGTCTCAAAGAATCACGTCGGGGTCACCACATGTGGTGGTCTCTCATGAAAATAAGACAGTCTTTCCTTCCTCGGGATGAGAGCCCAGAGCAATGTCCAAAGCTCCCTTTTATTTACAAGGAAATTCACTCATTTGATTGAGCTCGTGTACAACAAAAAATCCTACTTCCCCATTGGCTCTGAACCTGCATGATACTCCCCTGGCTTGGTTATGTCAGCTGCATTTTAATAACTAACAATTAACTGATTGACCTTGTGCTGAACAGGTGGTTTCATTATGGCTCATCTTCAGGAGACTGAAAAATAATTGTTTCAGCTGCGCTTATTCTAATGGCTGCAGCCTGCAATAATTTCCCTACAGTTGCAACTTTTCCCATAAAGGAGAGCTGCAAATCTTTCCATCTGTCTAAATGTCACATAGAAATGCTAATTCACACAGCCACTTTTCAACCTGCAATGCTGCGCAGGGTTTTCCTTTACCTTCAATACGCAATTCAAAAAATTTATTGAACACTTTCCCTCAGCTTAGCCATCGCAGCTCTGTGTGATAAGGGAGATCACCAAGTTCAGAATTTATTTTTTCAAGAAAAGACTTAAATTAACGGTGATTTAAACCTTTGGCTCTTATAAAGTTAGCTGTCTGTGTTACAGTGTGCATTACATGGTCCATTTTCAGGGCTTTGCTACATAGTGTTTCTTGATGTATAATGCAGTGATATGCTGTCAGCTCACCTGTGCAATTCTCGCTCTTCATTTTGTCTCACATCCTTCCTACTAATCCACTCTTTTCCCTGCACATTGAAGGTGCTCCATCTGTTGCGAGTCCTATAAGTTTGTCCCAGGGTAGTTTCATATCATGTATACTTTTGGATACTGCTTCAAATATGTCCTTCCCCATGGTAGTGCCATGCAGTGATTTTATATCCAGAAGCTCCTCCGTAATGCATAAACCTGAGTCCACTCCACGGATGAAGATTGTCAGCTGTGCTGTGTCAGAGACGTCATTGCTCTCATCCACAGCAAGGGAATAAGCAATAAATTCTTTTCCCTTTTCAACCAATTGTCCTTGTAAATCAGTGGCAAGCTCACATATCCGATCAACAACAGTATTTCTGCTTAGGCTTACGTTCGAAAAAGCTTGCTTTTGGTCTGGAGACAAGACTTCACTCACTTTAATCATACAGCGCTTCAAAAACTCCCCCTCTGTAAATGGCCGGGCTGATTTGGCTTTCTCTTCTGCCACTATAAAACTAGCTTTCGCAGCAGCTTCACTTTGTGATTTTGCTTTTGTGAACATATGCTGCCGTGACATCATGCTCTTTTTCAAGTCTTCCACCTCCTGTGCTTTCTGCTCCATGTTCAAGTTTTTGTACTTGTTCTGATGCTTCGTCTCATAGTGCCATCGCAAGTTATATTCTTTAAATGCAGCCTCAGTAGCTCCACAAACAAGGCACAAAGCCTTATCTTCAATGTCAGCAAACGGGTACTCTGGCTCCCACCTCTTTGGAAAGCATCTTTTTTCAAAGTCCACTTTCCGTTTGGCCATTTTGGAGGATTTAAATATTGCCACACAGGTCTTCTTCCCTCCAGATGTACATATAGAAGAGACTGGACAGAAAGCTGAAAGTCCCAGATGCTCTGTGAGGCAAGCAGTTGTGAGCACGCTAGGTTTCCACTTGGTGGCTTAGTAGGATGCTGCGAGTCCAGATGTTTTGAGCAGGTTAGCAACATGACAGCATCTATGGAGAGAAAGCAAGTGACTGCAGCCCTCTTGGATACAATTGAAATTATATGTTTTATACAAGAGAGATCCTGTATGGATGGAGGAAAAGATCAGCAATCCACCATCACTCCAAAGCTGGTCTAGCAGCCACAAGGACCACCCAGCCTCTCTAGTTAAGCTATCTCCATTTCTGATCCGGGCTGCCTTCCAGTGTCTGATTGCAGGGGGGTGGGAATCAAGACACATCCAGCTTTCCCAAATGGGAAACAAGGAACCATTTTTTCCCAATGTCTATGTCCATGAAGCCCAGAAATAGAGCTCAAAATCCCTGAAATATCCATCCAAAATTTAGCTTTTGCAAGCAGTGCTGGTTAGATCTCTCAGGGTCCGTCAGTCTGTCCTTTGGGGGAGGCCCAAAGCACCCCTCCATTGACCTCAACGCATTTTCTACAAAGCCTTAGAGCATAATGAGGTTTGGGGATCCAGTGGGCAAGGGGATGAGGCTCACGGGGGAGGATGCCCATCAGGTGTTGAGTGCCAGTTGTTTAACGTGTGGCATGCCAATGAAGGGTTTGGGGCTTCATGGCACTGGACTGTGGAGCAAGGACCAGATCTTTGCTAGTGGGGAATTCTGGGAGTTGGAAGTCCAGCCGTCTTAAAGTTACAAAGATTGAGAGAGATGGGGCTCAATTGTTTGTTTTTTAAAAAGTTTTATTAATAAATTTTATTAAACAAATTTTAAATTAAAAAAAGAACATTATTACAAAGTACTGAAAAGTGCATCAAATAGAAAAACACCAAAACATCCTAGACACCAAAAAAACAAAAACAACATTAGACAGGACCGGGGAGTGTAATACTACCCCTAATTTCTTTTTCTCGTGCATCCCAGGCTAAGTAACCTTTAATTACCAAATATTAGAAATCTATAATTGTATATATCTCCAGATTCTATACCTCAAATAATAATACACAATCATCTGGTATTTCCCCCGTTGAGATTAAATATTCTATTTTGTAACCATGAATACCAGGAGTCCCAACTTTTATTGAAAAGTGATTCACTTTTCCCTTTGAGAATATATGTCATTCGATCTGACTCTGCGCATAGTAATACTTTCTCTATTACTTGATAGTCCGTTGGGATTTCCTTCATCTTCCAATATTGCGCATAAATCATACGCGCCGCTGTTGTAATATGTATTACTAGATACCAAACATTTTTGGTACTTCTTGTGGCTTCATCCCCAAGAGGAAAATAGCTGGGTCCAATTGAAGATCATATCCTGTTATTTGAAATAACCAATTTTTTATATTGGTCCAGTAACGCCTAACCTTTGGACAAGTCCACCATTGATGGTAAAAAGTGCCCCTGGCAGAATCACATTTCCAACATTTGTCATTTGCATTGGGAAACATTTTTGAAATTCGTGCGGGAGCTAAGTACCATCTATACAACATTTTGTACATATTTTCTTTAAATGCCGTTGCTAACGTTAATTTTATATTTTTCTTCCAAATTTGTTCCCACTCTTCTAATTCTATAGTGCGACCAATATTTCTCCCCCAGGCAATCATTACGTCATTTATTGTTCCCCCTTCCATCCCATGGAACAAAAGTAGATTATTGGTCTTAGATAAAAATTTAGCATCACTTCCCCATAAAATCTTGTCTAATTCTTGTGGGATTATATTGATTCCAAATTCCTGTTTATCCCTATTAAACCTTGAGCTCATTTGAGAATACGACCACCAATCCAACTCTATACCCCCAGAATGTAACTCCTCCCTGGATTTAAGATTGCCTCTCAGATCTATGAGATCTTTATACCTATAGTTTCTGTCTGGATTGTGTAACGTTGAATAAGTTACAGCTTCCAAAGGAGTAAACCAGCCAGGTATCTTTGTATAGATCCACCCTCTCACCATACGCCAAGAGTTTATCAATACATCCCTAATATAATGATTAGAGAAAACTTTATATTGACTATCCTTCCTTGGCCAGAGATAGGCATGCCATCCCTGTGTTAAGTTATATCCTTCAATAGTTAACACCCTCCTTCTAGATAACACAACCCAGTCCCTAATCCAAGCCAAGGCAGAGGCATGGTAATACAGCTCCCAATTTCGGAGCCCCAGTCCTCCCCTTGTTTTGTGCTCCTGCAGCGTTCTTCTTTTAATACGCGGCTTTCGATTATTCCATATGAATCTACCAACTATCTGTTCTAGTTTTTTAAAAAATTTCTTATCTAGTTTTGCAGGAGCAGTTTGGAATAGGTATAACCACTTTGGCAAAATATGAGTCTTAATCACTGTGATTCGTCCTAGGATTGAGAGTTGAATGTCTTTCCAGCTGTCTAATTTCTTCTCCATCTCAGTCATCAATTTTTGATAATTTAGTTCCTTTATAGATGGACACCTTGAAGATAGCCAAATACCTAAATATTTAACTTTTTTAACTATTTGGATCCCCATCACCTCTTGTAATTGTACCTTGGATTCAGTTCCAATATTCTTTACCAAAAATTTAGTTTTATCTCGATTAATCTTTAAACCTGCTACTTCTCCAAAAGCACTAATTTCCTCCAATAATTTAGGGCCTGATTCCAATGGGTCTTCCAAAATAAAAACTAAGTCATCAGCAAAAGCTTGAAGCTTATATTGCTGATCATTTATTTTTAATCCTTTAATATTATTTTGCCTAATTATAATCAATAGTGGTTCTAAAGTCAAAATAAACAGTAGAGGTGAAAGGGGGCATCCCTGTCTCGTACCTTTTTGTATATCAATTTTCCCAGTCATTTCACCATTGAATAATACTCGGGCAGATTGCGTAGTGTAAATTGTTTGTATAGCTCTTACAAAATTTGGTCCAAATCCCATTTTAATCATCTGACATATTAAAAATTCCCAACTAACCATGTCAAATGCTTTCTGAGCGTCAAGAAACATCATTGCCAACTGTTTGCTAGGGTGCATCTCATAATATTCCAACGTATTCCATCACTATTCTCAAATTATCTCTTATTTGCTGATTTGGAAGAAAACCATTCTGATCTGGATGTATAAATTCTTTTAAGAAAACTTTAAGCCTGCCCGCCAGAATTGAGGGGAAAAAATTTATAATCTGCATTCAATAGCGAAATGGGTCTATAATTTTTAACCAAGGTACGATCTGAATCTTCCTTTGGGATCAAAGATATATAAGCCATGACTGGGGTATTTTCCCTTCACTCAAAACCTCATTAAATAAATCTTTTAAATGGCCACTAAACATTTCCAACATCTCTTTATATAATTCCGCCGGGAGTCCATCCGTTCCCGGGGTTTTCCCATTCGATTGTTTCCTAATTGCCTCCTTTATTTCCCCTTCTGAGATCTCTGAATTCAAAATTTGTTTTACATTCTCAGGAACCTCCTGTAAATCCACCCTTTCTAAGTAACTTCCAATCCTTTCTTCTAGAATTGGATCTTTCTTATACAATGCAGTAAAAAATCCCTGAATCACCTTTTTCTTTTGATCATTTGATCCCACCATATTTCCCATCCCATCCTGTAACCATTCTATTTTTCTCGTGATTGCTCGCTTCCTAAGCCTATAGGACAACCATTTTCCAGCCTTGTTGGCATGTTCAAAAAAAAATTGTTTATTCCTTTGAATTTTCTCTGCTAATTCATGTTGATCCAGGAGGGAAATCTCGTGTCGCGTAATATCTTTTCTCTCCCTCGCTATTACTGAGGATGGGTCTTTCTGAAGAGCCTCCTCGGCCTCTGTCAACATTCCCATCAACTCCAATCTCTTAACCCTCTCTTTCTTCCACTTATATGCCGAATACTTAATTGCTATCCCTCGAATCACTGCTTTCGCAGTGTCCCATATAATTTGAATTGGTGTATCTTCCCTTCTGTTCTCCTCAAAAAAGTATCCCATTTCCTGGTTCAACAAGTTTTTGAATTGTTCTTCTTTTAAAAGAGCTGCTCTCATTGTCAATCTATACCTCTTCTTTTCTCCTTTCCAAACCAAAACTAACGGGCTGTGATCTGCCCAGTCATTAGTCGTAATCTCTATTTCCCTAACCATCTCTTTCAATTCATGGGATGCCCATATCATATCAATTCGGGTCCATGTATGATGCCTGGGAGAGAAATAAGTATATTGCCTCTCTTCCCTGTGAAAATCTCGCCATATATCACATATACCTAATTCCTCCCTCACTTGATCCCACACCTTAGGCAATGTTCTTTTTACCCCTTTAAGTAAACGTTGCCCTGGAGTATAGTCTTTATCAACGTCTACTATTGCATTGAAGTCTCCTACGATGCATATATGCTCGTATTCTAACCCTGCTATTACTTTATATAAACCTTGAAAAAAGGCACACTGATTACAATTTGGTGCATACACATTTACCAATAAGATCTTCTGAGCCAATCGAAGTTCTACCATCACTACTCTACCTTCTGTATCTGAATACACCCAGCGGGCCTCAATATTTCGCCGGACGTAAATCACTACTCCCCTTTTCTTTTGTTCTGCCAGGGACACAAAAACCTCCCCCAATTTTGGACACGCTAGTACATTCTGTTGACTTTTAATGATATGGACTTCCTGGATACAAATTATATCATATTTTAATTTACAAAGTTTGGACCAAGTTTTTTTCCTCTTAGTAGGAGCATTAAGACCGTTAATATTGACAGAAAAAAGGCGAACCTCTTCCTGAATGTCACTGCTTCGCTGTATTCTTTATTTTTTTTGCTAACCGTGTCTCCATTTGAGGGCCCGAGCCTCCCAATTCCCCAGCATCTTCCTTATCTATACTCTTCTTTTCTTTTAATCCTCCACTTCTCCCCTTGGAATCCAATTGAACTTCTTCCTGGCTTTTGCCTTCTAACTCCTCCTCACTCTCCTGATTGAACTGAGATTCAAAAAATACATGGGCATCCTGTAAGTTATCAATACGATATCTCTTGTCCTGCCACTTAAAAGCCAATCCTTCTGGAATCAGCCATCGGTAGCGAATGTCAAATTTCCTAAACTGACTTGTTAGGAAATCATATTTTTTCCTCTGATCTCTCACTCTTCTTGGTAGCTGCTTAAGAATAATTACTGATCTTCCTTTAAAGGATATAGTCTTCTCTCTTGCTTTCCTTAGGACCTGCTCCCGCACTGATGTTTTATTCAGTCGGACATGTATCTCTCTCGGGAGTTTGTTTCGACGTGCATAACTAGTGTAAACCCGAAATACGTCATCTATATCCCTCATCATCTCTTGTGGGTTCACCTCAAGCACTCCAGCCAAAATCTCTGTCACAATAATTTCCAACTTCTCCTCTCGGTCCTCTTCAATGTTTTGTAAACGTAGGAAGAAGGCAGATTTATCTAATTCAAGGGCAATTATTTCATCCTGCAGGCGTTTATTAGCTATCACCAGCCGGTGTTCCATACTTTCCACTTTTACATCTGTCTTATCCATTCTCGTTTCTACCACCTGGATCCGTTCCTCTTGACTCACTACCATTGTCTGCATTTCCTGGAGCTTCGTATGTATACTCCTTATATTTCTCCCTTTAAATCTTCCATCTGGTTACCCATCTCAGCCTTCATTTCCCTCTTTAACTCCTCAAATCCTATAGCTGTAGTCTCCTGATTTTTCAACATTAAGTCTTGAAGTGACTTAAACATATCCTGAACTCCCTGTATAGATAAAGCGTCTTTATTCCCTGTCACTGTCTCATCCGGAAATTTGCGAGCTGTCAGGGGTGTAGTTGACGAGGATTGTATGGGCACAGGCACTATGGTCTTCTTCTTGGCAAAAGTTGTTATGGTCGCCATTTCTATTATTCTTTGGTGCTCTTCCGAAATAGCCTACACTTACTCAATCTCCAAGACTCCTCCCCAAGCACCTCGTACTCTCAATATTATCCTAATCACCCAATTTCTTCTCTAGGTTTATTAAAGTAGGGGTTAAATATGTTGTTATTATATAAGGCATAAAAAGAAAAATATATTTATTTTATTTATTTATTTAATACTATTTCTATACCGCCCTTCTCCCGAAGGACTCAGGCCGGTGAACAGGGCAAGAATAAAAATACAAATCACAAAAGTTAAAACACGATTAAATAAATGCCCACATACTAAAATACATCATTAAAACCTAATAAAAAACAATAGCAACCCCCCCCCCCAATCCCCTCATCAGGCCAGGCCAGCTTGTTCAAAAAAGTATGTTTTTAGCTCGCGGCGAAAGGAGCGAAGGTTGGGCGCCGTCCGGAGCTCAACCGGTAGCTGGTTCCATAGCTCCGGGGCGCCCACAGAGAAGGATCTCCCCCTGGGGGCCACCAATCAACATTCTCTGACCGGTGGCACCCTGAGGAGACCCTCTCTGTGGGAACGCACAGGGCGAAGGGAAGTCGATGCCGGCAGCAGGTGTTCCCTCAGGTACTCCGGACCCCTGCCATGTAGGGCTTTGAATACCATTACTAGTACCTTGAATCTCACCCGGAAGGCAACTGGCAACCAATGCAGCTCACGGAGCAGAGGTGTAACGTGGGAGTATCGGGAGACTCCCAACACAACTCTCGCGGCTGCATTCTGTACCAGTTGGAGCTTCCGGGTGGTCCTCACGGGCAGCCCCATGTAGAGAGCGTTGCAGTAGTCTAGTCGAGAGGTCACGAGCGCATGAGTGACCGTGCATAGATCATCCCGGCTTAGATAGGGCCGCAACTGGCGCACCTGGCGAACCTGGGCGAAAGCCCCCCTAGTCACAGCTCCTATGTGGTCTTCCAGGGTGAGCCGTGAATCTAGGAGGACTCCCAAGTTGCGAGCCCTATCTATGGGGGGGTAATAGTTCACCCCCCATAGTGAGAGGTGGAATGTCCGAATAAACCCGGGATGAAGGTATGCAAAGCCACTCGGTCTTGTCGGGGTTGAGTTGAAGTCTGTTCCTCCCCATCCAGACCCGAACCGCCTCCAGGCAACGGGACATCACGTTGAGGGCATCACTGGGGTGGTTTGGGGTCGAAAGGAAAAGCTGGGTATCATCAGCATACTGATGATACCCAACTCCAAAACCATGAATGATCTCACCCAGCGGTTTCATATAGATGTTGAACAGGAGAGGCAAGAGGACCGACCCCTGAGGAACTCCACAAATGAGAGACCTCGCGGTCGACCTCTGCCCTCCTGCCAACACCGACTGCGAGCATCCCTGGAGATAGGAGGAGAACCACTGTAAAACCGTGCGTCCCACTCCCAGTCCCCTGAGACGCCGCAGCAAGATACCATGGTCGATGGTATCGAAAGCCGCTGAGAGGTCTAATAGGACCAGAACAGAGGAATGCCCCCTGTCCCGAGCCCTCCAGAGATCATTCACCAGCGCGACCAATGCCGTCTCCGTGCTGTACCCGGGCCTGAAACCCAATTGGTACGGGTCTAGATAATCCGCTTCATCCAGGACCAGAGGGAGCTGATGTGCCACCACACTCTCAACAACCTTCGCAAGAAAGCGAAGGTTGGAGACAGGACGAAAGTTGTTCAATACAGCTGGGTCCAAGGCAGGCTTCTTGAGGAGAGGCCTCACCACCGCCTCTTTCAAGACGGCGGGGAAGCTACCCTCACTCAGAGAAGCCGATATAACTGTCTGGAACCAGCTGCGTGTCCTCTCCCGGGCTGCATAGACCAGCCAGGAAGGGCACGGGTCCAATAAACATGTGGTGGTGCTCAGCCTCCCCATAATCCTGTCCACTTCCTCCGGAGTCACAGAATCAAACTCCTCCCAGGTGATATCGACAAGACCGCCCGCGTCCTGCTCGACAGACTCTGCCCAGTCAGAGTCCAGACCGGTCCGAATCCGAGCGATTTTGTCCGACAGATGCTGGTTAAACTCCTCGGCACGACCCTGCAAGGGTTCCTCCCTCACCTCCTGATTCAGGAGGGAGCGGGTCACCCTAAACAGGGCGGCCGGGCGATTATCTGCGGACGCGATAAGGGTGGCGAAGTGGTTAGACCTCGCCTCCCTTATCGCAGCGAGATAAGACCTAGTATAGGTTCTTAATTGCAATCGGTCGGATTCGGATCGGCTAGATCTCCAAGCGCTCTCTAGGCCCCGTCTCCGACGCTTCATCTCCCGGAGCTCCACGGAGAACCATGGAGCTCGACGGGATCTGCACCGGGTCAGGGGCCGCAGGGGTACAACTCGGTCAAGAGCCTCAGTGGCTGCCCTTTCCCAGGCTTCCACTAAGGCGTCTGCCGAGCTGTGAGCAAGGGAGGCAGGTGGGGACCCCAGCGCCGCCTGGAACCTCTGGGGATCCATTAAGCGTCTGGGGCGGTACCATTTAATTGGTTCCACACACCCACAGCGGGGGGTGGCAAAATGGAAGACCAGCCACAGGAGATGATGATCGGTCCATGACAGGGGCATAACAATTGGGGAGCCCCCACCAAGATCATCTAACCACCGTGCAGATAAGAAAACTAAGTCAAGAGTGTGGCCTCCCTCATGAGTCGATCCCGCAATTACTTGCGTCAGGTCCATGGCCGTCATGGAAGCCATGAACTCCCGAGCCAACTCAGATGATCCTCCCAGCGATGGTAGATTGAAGTCCCCCAAAACTATAAGTTTCGGGAACTCAATCACCAACCCAGAGAGGACATCGAGGAGCTCGGGCAGGGCTGCTGCTATGTGACTAGGCGAAAGGTACACCAGCAGCAAACCCAACTGCGCACCAGGGCCGCATCTCAAAAAGAGAGACTCACACCCGACTATCTGGGGAACGGTGGCCTCCCGCGGACACAAGGTCTCCCTCATGACAACAGCCACACCCCCACCCCTACCCTGAGCCCGAGGCCGGTGTAGCACCTGGAAACCTGGTGGGCACAGGTCAACCAGAGGAATCCCTCCCTCTGGGCCCAACCAAGTCTCCGTGATGCAAGCCAGGTCTGCCTGCTCACCCTCGACCAAGTCACGGACGAGAGGAGCTTTATTAGCGAGCGACCTGGCATTCAAGTACACCAGCCGGAGCTCAGGAGGCTGCACATCCTCACTCCCAGAGCCCTGGGGCGGAGCCAGAGGGTCGGAGTGCCTCACTGCTTTTAAGCAGCGGAGAGGCCTTCCCTGAGGACGATACGGCCCTCTGCTCCTGCACCTGCTGCCATTCCCTAACGTCGTGGGAATAGGTATTCCCACGACCAGCCCTGGAGCCCCAGAGGCAACCGGCCCCCGCTCCTCCCCCCCGCGAACTACCTTGGCACTGGCCTGAACAAAGGTTGCTGGACCGCCCCCCTTGTCCAAACAACCAAAAAGAGTACCCTCCCCCCTCCCTAGCCCCCTAAAAAATTTAGAGAGAAAACTAATCAGGGGCCTCCTATTGGGTTTCCGTCGAAGGCCCCTACCCGTGCCCAGCCATCTCTCGGGGTCCCAATAAATGGGCCCTTCCTCGAGATCGTAAGCGGCTAGAAAGGCGGGTCGCACCCAGGAAGGGGGAGCACCCCTGAGGGCGAGCAAGTCCGTGCAAGAATATTTAAGGAAAGGCATAAGGAGTAGTCCAAGTAGAAGGCAGTCCATAGTTGATGATCAGTCAGTAAGGAGGATCTAACAGAGGATAAATAGGTGTCCCAGTCCTCCGCCCAGCTGCTGCCACTCAGCTGGGTAAACCCCCCGAGCAGGCCGACCACCGTCCTCTCACGACGGCTGCCGAGCCAATTCCCGGGGAGGAGGTGGTGGTCTGAAACAACCACTCCGGATATGGCATGCCTCCTAGAGCTCTCACCTCTAGGGGCAGCAGATGTAAGTTCAAGCCACCCTCTCACGGTGGCTAATATCCAGGATCCTCTGAGTCCTTTGGGGCTGATGTGTAAAAGGCAAGCCATCATAGTTATCATAGTCTGGTCAGCTAACGGCGAGGTCCCCCCCTGCTCCGCCATTCCAGAAAGATGTACCTGACCACAACTCCATGGGCCCTCAGTTCTATAATCATTGGGGCCTTCCAGAGTGTGCTCAATAGGGTCTGATTCCCCCACGTCCACTGATTTCCCCGGAGCCCCCTCAAAATCCAGCAGCACCAACCAGATCCCAACAGGTGCGATGGAGAGCATAGATCTTCCAGGATCCTCCGGGCTAACCAGGATCCACTGGGCTCCACTGGGCTCCACCGGGGTTAACCGGCTAACCCAGGAGCTTTCGGGGCCACCAGGAACGATGGGGATGCCAGGCCATCTGGAGCATGAGGAGCAGCCAGAGGAGAAGGCAGGTCGGCCAACACCTCCGCCGAACCATCGGGGCCGCTGCCATTGCCGGAGCGCCACTACAGACGCCGCTACAGACGCCACCGCCACCATCACCGCTACCACCAGGACGCCGCCAAGCCACAAGCAATCCAGAAGAGGCCATTGCCGCCGCGGATGGAAAACGGGCCGAAAAGGCCCAGGCGGCTGCGGGACAAACGGCCCGAGCGAAGCTGGCCAGACCGCAACAGTCAGTGACGAAGTGGCCCAGAACGGCCCGGGAGCAATGCCGCCGGCGGCGTCGCTGTCGCCATTGAAATGGGCCAAGGCGCCGTCGTCGACAAAGTCATGAGCAGAGCCAGGCCGGTCCAAGGAACGGCCCAAAACGACCCGCAAATGCCTCAATCGAAGCCAGCAACATTCGGGAGCCATCCAAAGACGCCAGCTCCGTCGCCGCCGAAAAGCACCGCCGCCGGCTGCCGAAAGCACCAAACGCTGCTGAAAGAAGCTAGGAGGCCGCCGACGCAGCGGAGAAACGCCGCGAGTATCCAGCCCGGCTAGTAGCAAGCCAGCAGCCCAGCGGAACGCCGACCAGGTTAGTAGGCAGCGAAAGCTTTTGTCCAGCTGCCTGAATCGCTGCCGAAGCACTCCACCCCAACCCAGAGGGTAAGACACCCCTGAGGGGCTCCTAGGACGCCACTCTCTTCAGACTTACAGAGCTCAGCCTAGCACGACCGCCTGCACGTCCGCCATTTTGAAAAACTTCTTTTCTTAGAGAGAATATAGTAAATAGGCCCTATCAATGGCAAAAAAGAAAGGAAATAAGTAATAATATGAATAAGCCAATATTCAAAAAAAGGGGGGATGTAACCCAGTTCAGTATATTTAAATTCCTTATTCTTCAAGCGAGCGTGGCAGTCCAATTCAGTTCAGTTCAGTTCCTCTTCTCTTCTCTGCTGACAAATGTTACGATGTTAAACCTCCAAGAAAGAAGCAGAAAGAAAAAACCCCGATGCCAGATCAAATAGAAAAGGGGGTCTCTAGGCTGTTATGCATTAACGAATTAACAAGTCACCATCCAGATCCCAGATATTTCAAAAGGAGAAAAAAAAACACTTATCAAAATTTAAAGAAAAAGTCTGTCCATCGAAGAAGAACACCAAAGAAGTAACTGGAATCTTCAAATCAGCCTGTGAGTCTCTCTAAGGCGGCTATTGTTAAAAGCCTGTATTGTTGTCTGCCGCTTTAGTCAATTAAGGCTGGATAATACTTCACGCTGCTCACCTCTCAAACGATCAACAAACGAAGAGGGGGATTCTCATTCTCTTTTGATATTCACTCAACTCTGCCTGGAACGTCAGTAGCTTCCTTCTAAATTGCTGAGTCACAGCTCCAGGGCAGCCATTCTTCAGGTGCCTTCTCTCAATACCGGCACCACGGGAGGATTTCTCACTGCTAAGCAGGGATTTTGCAAGTTCCCTGCAATTGCCGAGTGTCCTCTCTTCTTCGCCTGCTGATCCCCAGCTGGCGACGGCTATGTAGAGCCGCACAGTATCGGGAAAACAAGCTGCGGATCCGAAGAGATATTCCAGGACCCGCTTGTCTGCTGTGACCTCAGCCTTTATCCAAGTCAAAAAATGCTTCAGCGAATCCATAACCCTTCCCGCTCCTCTTGTCTTGAAACGCAACGCAACGCAAGCACACCACAGGAGAGGTCGTCGGTCAGCCCTTCGATACCTCCCAAAATATGAGGGCGGATCAATGGGGCTCAATTGTTGTATGCTTGCTGGGTTTTTAGTTTGTGGGGATGCTTCCACAGAATGAGGTGGTCTTTGGAGCACCCAAAGGAACAGGAGTCCCTCAGTCTCTCCTGCCTGCATATCCTCCCTTCCCTTCCTAGTTGACAGCAAGCAAGGGATTAAGAGGCCAGAAGGCTGATGTTGCCGGCTCCTGGGCTGTGCCAGACTGGCCATTTGGTGACACTGTCTCCAGAGCAGGGAGCAGCTGAGACTTTCCCTTGCCCAGCGGTGAACGCCAAAGCCTTAACTACCAGAGGGACCCTCACTATCCCTCTCAGGCCATCCGAAGGACCCTCAGACGGCAGTGCTGCTGCCTGGAGCCCTGCCCCCTCCACCCCAACCCAGCTCCACTTCCCCCAAACAGGTGCACGGCCACGCTTACCTCTTCCTCGAGGCTGCTACCAGTGCCGCCACGGAGCTACAGGCCCCACGTGCGCAAATGCACTCCAGGCAGGACGAGCCAAGGGCAGCTAACAGGACGCCCGGTGGGCTGCGATGCCAGCTTCCTCCAGTTTGGCTGGCGGCCTTCCTGGGCTACAGGGGAGCAGAGGGTTGACAAGAGGCAGTACTGGCAGGGATGGCTTCAGGCCCCACATGCGCAAGTATGCTCCAGGTGGGATGGGCCGAGCGCGGCTAACAGGACGTGTGGCGGGTTGCAATGGCAACTTCACCTCTGGGCTCATGAAAACCTTCCCAGGCTAGAGGAGGGCAGAGGGGAGGCAGAGTTGCTGCTGCTGCTGCTGCTAAGTGGTGGAGCAGCCTGACTGCTGGGTCCCGAGGTGCGAGAATGCGCTGCAGGGGCCAAGCGCAGCTTATTGGACGTCCCTAGCCATCACTGCAGGCCAGTGAGTGGTCAAGGGGCCAATGAGCTGCAACTGTTGCTGGGCTCCACCACCCCACGTGCACTTACCTCTTACTGTGCACGCAACCCAGGACGAGAACTCAGTCGGGCCGATGCCAAGGTGGCGGAGGCTGGACCTTCGTCATTTCCAGGACAGTTGTGCGGGCCACATCCAATCATATGGTGGGCCGTTTGTGGCCTGCAGGCCTTGTGTTTGACATGTCTTCTTTAAGCGCTTCCGTATGTAATTCCTGTTCTGGTCTATATTCAAAAACAGCTGAAACGTCCCACGTTTCATCAAGACTATTTAGTACCAACGGCACCTTCTGAGATTCAGGAATCTGCATTCCTCACCGTTCTAATTCAACTAACAGTTTTTTGCATGTGGAACAAATATTCTTCTACGTTCTCAAGTGGCATTAGCCAGGCTCTGTACAATTGCCTTGATAATTGCACTATATTGCATGTTGACTCACTCACATGCTCGCTTCTCAACTTCAACCAAACTTCTTTTGCAGCTTTTAAGTCAGCTACATTTAAGAATTGTTCATCTTCCACATTTAAAATGATGTAAGCCAGTGCCTTATCATGCCTCCGTAGATCTGCAGCTGCTAATTGCTCCTGGGGTGGATTAATCACAATATCCCAGACCTCCTTAGCCTTCAGGAAGCATTCCATTTTTGCAGCCCAAATAAGGTCCCAATTGAGGCAGAGAGCTCTCCTTTAAATCAGCAGCCACCCTGTAAACCTTCAGCTGAGCAGCCTTTTTCTTGTTTATTTCCAAAGAACTCCTTTCCTAATCTGATTGTTATACATTGAAATAAAAAGAGTAATGTAATCTTTATTGTTGCAACTCTTCCCATAAAGGAGAGCTACAAATTTTTCCATCTGTCTCAATCTGCTTTAATTTGATCAACTAATTTATCATAATTATCTCCTTTAAGTGTGACACATCTTGCCGTCAGTTGGATCCCTAGATATCTCACCTTCTTTGTTATCTGAATATTTAATTTCCCAACTAGCTCATTTTCTTGTAATTTCGTCATATTCTTAACTAACTTTTTAGTTTTTTCTTTATTAATCTTTAAACGTGCTACTTCTCCATATTCTCCCAATACTTCCAACAACCTTACACCAGACTTCAAGGGCTCTTCCATGATAAAAACCAAATTGTCTGCATAGGCCTGTAACTTAAATATTTCCTTTTTGGTTTCTAAACCTTTAATTTGTTCTTCTTTCCGAATTATTCTAGTCAAGACTTCTAGAGAGAGGACAAATAGTAACGGTGATAATGGACACCCTTGTCTAGTGCCTTTTTATATTTGAAAACTTTTGGTAGTTTCTCCGTTTATTACTACTTTTGCTTCCTGTTTCAAATAAATTGCTTTGAAAGTATTTATAAACTTTTCACCAAGTTCCATATGTTTTAACTGATTCAACATGAAATCCCATTTAATATTGTCGAATGCTTTCTGTGCGTTGACAAAAACAAGCACCATATGTTTTTCATTGTGGGCCTCGTAATATTCCAACATGTCTAGTATAATCCTGACATTATGCTAATTCTGTAGGATAATGGCATTACCAAACAGATACAATAAAAAGGATAGATAAAATAGATCATTTAACTTGTGTCAAATAAGCACATTGATTTGTGCTTTAGATTGTAAGCTGCCCTGAGTCTTCGGAGAAGGGCGGGATATAAATGGGATTTTAAAAAAAAGATTCATGCAAGAGTTTGTTTCGACGTGCATAACTAGTGTAAACCCGAAATACGTCATCTATATCCCTCATCATCTCTTGTGGGTTCACCTCAAGCACTCCAGCCAAAATCTCTGTCACAATAATTTCCAACTGTTCATCTCGGTCCTCTTCAATGTTTTGTAAACGTAGGAAGAAGGCAGATTTACCTAATTCAAGGGCAATTATTTCATCCTGCAGGCGTTTATTAGCTATCACCAGCCGGTGTTCCATACTTTCCACTTTTACATCTGTCTTATCCATTCTCGTTTCTACCACCTGGATCCGTTCCTCTTGACTCACTACCATTGTCTGCATTTCCTGGAGCTTCGTATGTATACTCCTTATATTTCTCCCTTTAAATCTTCCATCTGGTTACCCATCTCAGCCTTCATTTCCCTCTTTAACTCCTCAAATCCTATAGCTGTAGTCTCCTGATTTTTCAACATTAAGTCTTGAAGTGACTTAAACATATCCTGAACTCCCTGTATAGATAAAGCGTCTTTATTCCCTGTCACTGTCTCATCCGGAAATTTGCGAGCTGTCAGGGGTGTAGTTGACGAGGATTGTATGGGCACAGGCACTATGGTCTTCTTCTTGGCAAAAGTTGTTATGGTCGCCATTTCTATTATTCTTTGGTGCTCTTCCGAAATAGCCTACACTTACTCAATCTCCAAGACTCCTCCCCAAGCACCTCGTACTCTCAATATTATCCTAATCACCCAATTTCTTCTCTAAGTTTATTAAACTAGTGGTTAAATATGTTGTTATTATATAAGGCATAAAAAGAAAAATATATTTATTTTATTTATTTATTTAATACTATTTCTATACCGCCCTTCTCCCGAAGGACTCAGGCCGGTGAACAGGGCAAGAATAAAAATACAAATCACAAAAGTTAAAACACGATTAAATAAATGCCCACATACTAAAATACATCATTAAAACCTAATAAAAAACAATAGCAACCCCCCCCCAATCCCCTCATCAGGCCAGGCCAGCTTGTTCAAAAAAGTATGTTTTTAGCTCGCGGCGAAAGGAGCGAAGGTCGGGCGCCGTCCGGAGCTCAACCAGTAGCTGGTTCCATAGCTCCGGGGCGCCCACAGAGAAGGATCTCCCCCTGGGGGCCACCAATCGACATTCTCTGACCGGTGGCACCCTGAGGAGACCCTCTCTGTGGGAACGCACAGGGCGAAGGGAAGTCGATGCCGGCAGCAGGTGTTCCCTCAGGTACTCCGGACCCCTGCCATGTAGGGCTTTGAATACCATTACTAGTACCTTGAATCTCACCCGGAAGGCAACTGGCAACCAATGCAGCTCACGGAGCAGAGGTGTAACGTGGGAGTATCGGGAGACTCCCAACACAACTCTCGTGGCTGCATTCTGTACCAGTTGGAGCTTCCGGGTGGTCCTCAAGGGCAGCCCCATGTAGAGAGCGTTGCAGTAGTCTAGTCGAGAGGTCACGAGCGCATGAGTGACCGTGCATAGATCATCCCGGCTTAGATAGGGCCGCAACTGGCGCACCAGGCGAACCTGGGCGAAAGCCCCCCTAGTCACAGCTCCTATGTGGTCTTCCAGGGTGAGCCGTGAATCTAGGAGGACTCCCAAGTTGCGAGCCCTATCTATGGGGGGGTAATAGTTCACCCCCCATAGTGAGAGGTGGAATGTCCGAATAAACCCGGGATGAAGGTATGCAAAGCCACTCGGTCTTGTCGTGGTTGAGTTGAAGTCTGTTCCTCCCCATCCAGACCCGAACCGCCTCCAGGCAACGGGACATCACGTTGAGGGCATCACTGGGGTGGTTTGGGGTCGAAAGGAAAAGCTGGGTATCATCAGCATACTGATGATACCCAACTCCAAAACCACGAATGATCTCACCCAGCGGTTTCATATAGATGTTGAACAGGAGAGGCGAGAGGACCGACCCCTGAGGAACTCCACAAATGAGAGACCTCGCGGTCGACCTCTGCCCTCCTGCCAACACCGACTGCGAGCGTCCCTGGAGATAGGAGGAGAACCACTGTAAAACCGTGCCTCCCACTCCCAGTCCCCTGAGACGCCGCAGCAAGATACCATGGTCGATGGTATCGAAAGCCGCTGAGAGGTCTAATAGGACCAGAACAGAGGAATGCCCCCTGTCCCGAGCCCTCCAGAGATCATTCACCAGCGCGACCAATGCCGTCTCCGTGCTGTACCCGGGCCTGAAACCCGATTGGTACAGGTCTAGATAATCCGCTTCATCCAGGACCAGAGGGAGCTGATGTGCCACCACACTCTCAACAACCTTCGCAAGAAAGCAAAGGTTGGAGACAGGACGAAAGTTGTTCAATACAGCTGGGTCCAAGGCAGGCTTCTTGAGGAGAGGCCTCACCACCGCCTCTTTCAAGACGGCGGGGAAGCTACCCTCACTCAGAGAAGCCGATATAACTGCCTGGAACCAGCTGCGTGTCCTCTCCCGGGCTGCATAGACCAGCCAGGAATGGCACGGGTCCAATAAACATGTGGTGCTCAGCCTCCCCATGATCCTGTCCACTTCCTCCGGAGTCACAGAATCAAACTCCTCCCAGGTGATATCGACAAGACCGCCCGCGTCCTGCTCGACAGACTCTGCCCAGTCAGAGTCCAGACCGGTCCGAATCCGAGCGATTTTGTCCGACAGATGCTGGTTAAACTCCTCGGCACGACCCTGCAAGGGTTCCTCCCTCACCTCCTGATTCAGGAGGGAGCGGGTCACCCTAAACAGGGCGGCCGGGCGATTATCTGCGGACGCGATAAGGGTGGCGAAGTGGTTAGACCTCGCCTCCCTTATCGCAGCGAGATAAGACCTAGTATAGGTTCTTAATCGCAATCGGTCGGATTCGGATCGGCTGGATCTCCAAGCGCTCTCTAGGCCCCGTCTCCGACGCTTCATCTCCTGGAGCTCCGCGGAGAACCATGGAGCTCGACGGGATCTGCACCGGGTCAGGGGCCGCAGGGGTACAACTCGGTCAAGAGCCTCAGTGGCTGCCCTTTCCCAGGCTTCCACTAAGGCGTCTGCCGAGCTGTGAGCAAGGGAGGCAGGTGGGGACCCCAGCGCCGCCTGGAACCTCTGGGGATCCATTAAGTGTCTGGGGCGGTACCATTTAATTGGTTCCACACACCCACAGCGGGGGGTGGCAAAATGGAAGACCAGCCACAGGAGATGATGATCGGTCCATGACAGGGGCATAACAATTGGGGAGCCCCCACCAAGATCATCTAACCACCGTGCAGATAAGAAAACTAAGTCAAGAGTGTGGCCTCCCTCATGAGTCGATCCCGCAATTACTTGCGTCAGGTCCATGGCCGTCATGGAAGCCATGAACTCCCGAGCCAACTCAGATGATCCTCCCAGCGATGGTAGATTGAAGTCCCCCAAAACTATAAGTTTCGGGAACTCAATCACCAACCCAGAGAGGACATCGAGGAGCTCGGGCAGGGCTGCTGCTATGTGACTAGGCGAAAGGTACACCAGCAGCAAACCCAACTGCGCACCAGGGCCGCATCTCAAAAAGAGAGACTCACACCCGACTATCTGGGGAACGGTGGCCTCCCGCGGACACAAGGTCTCCCTCATGACAACAGCCACACCCCCACCCCTACCCTGAGCCCGAGGCCGGTGTAGCACCTGGAAACCTGGTGGGCACAGGTCAACCAGAGGAATCCCTCCCTCTGGGCCCAACCAAGTCTCCGTGATGCAAGCCAGGTCTGCCTGCTCACCCTCGACCAAGTCACGGACGAGAGGAGCTTTATTAGCGAGCGACCTGGCATTCAAGTACACCAGCCGGAGCTCAGGAGGCTGCACATCCTCACTCCCAGAGCCCTGGGGCGGAGCCAGAGGGTCGGAGTGCCTCACCGCTTTTAAGCAGCGGAGAGGCCTTCCCTGAGGACGATACGGCCCTCTGCTCCTGCACCTGCTGCCATTCCCTAACGTCGTGGGAATAGGTATTCCCACGACCAGCCCTGGAGCCCCAGAGGCAACCGGCCCCCGCTCCTCCCCCCCGCGAACTACCTTGGCACTGGCCTGAACAAAGGTTGCTGGACCGCCCCCCTTGTCCAAACAACCAAAAAGAGTACCCTCCCCCCTCCCTAGCCCCCTAAAAAATTTAGAGAGAAAACTAATCAGGGGCCTCCTATTGGGTTTCCGTCGAAGGCCCCTACCCGTGCCCAGCCATCTCTCGGGGTCCCAATAAATGGGCCCTTCCTCGAGATCGTAAGCGGCTAGAAAGGCGGGTCGCACCCAGGAAGGGGGAGCACCCCTGAGGGCGAGCAAGTCCGTGCAAGAATATTTAAGGAAAGGCATAAGGAGTAGTCCAAGTAGAAGGCAGTCCATAGTTGATGATCAGTCAGTAAGGAGGATCTAACAGAGGATAAATAGGTGTCCCAGTCCTCCGCCCAGCTGCTGCCACTCAGCTGGGTAAACCCCCCGAGCAGGCCGACCACCGTCCTCTCACGACGGCTGCCGAGCCAATTCCCGGGGAGGAGGTGGTGGTCTGAAACAACCACTCCGGATATGGCATGCCTCCTAGAGCTCTCACCTCTAGGGGCAGCAGATGTAAGTTCAAGCCACCCTCTCACGGTGGCTAATATCCAGGATCCTCTGAGTCCTTTGGGGCTGATGTGTAAAAGGCAAGCCATCATAGTTATCATAGTCTGGTCAGCTAACGGCGAGGTCCCCCCCTGCTCCGCCATTCCAGAAAGATGTACCTGACCACAACTCCATGGGCCCTCAGTTCTATAATCATTGGGGCCTTCCAGAGTGTGCTCAATAGGGTCTGATTCCCCCACGTCCACTGATTTCCCCGGAGCCCCCTCAAAATCCAGCAGCACCAACCAGATCCCAACAGGTGCGATGGAGAGCATAGATCTTCCAGGATCCTCCGGGCTAACCAGGATCCACTGGGCTCCACTGGGCTCCACCGGGGTTAACCGGCTAACCCAGGAGCTTTCGGGGCCACCAGGAACGATGGGGATGCCAGGCCATCTGGAGCATGAGGAGCAGCCAGAGGAGAAGGCAGGTCGGCCAACACCTCCGCCGAACCATCGGGGCCGCTGCCATTGCCGGAGCGCCACTACAGACGCCGCTACAGACGCCACCGCCACCATCACCGCTACCACCAGGACGCCGCCAAGCCACAAGCAATCCAGAAGAGGCCATTGCCGCCGCGGATGGAAAACGGGCCGAAAAGGCCCAGGCGGCTGCGGGACAAACGGCCCGAGCGAAGCTGGCCAGACCGCAACAGTCAGTGACGAAGTGGCCCAGAACGGCCCGGGAGCAATGCCGCCGGCGGCGTCGCTGTCGCCATTGAAATGGGCCAAGGCGCCGTCGTCGACAAAGTCATGAGCAGAGCCAGGCCGGTCCAAGGAACGGCCCAAAACGACCCGCAAATGCCTCAATCGAAGCCAGCAACATTCGGGAGCCATCCAAAGACGCCAGCTCCGTCGCCGCCGAAAAGCACCGCCGCCGGCTGCCGAAAGCACCAAACGCTGCTGAAAGAAGCTAGGAGGCCGCCGACGCAGCGGAGAAACGCCGCGAGTATCCAGCCCGGCTAGTAGCAAGCCAGCAGCCCAGCGGAACGCCGACCAGGTTAGTAGGCAGCGAAAGCTTTTGTCCAGCTGCCTGAATCGCTGCCGAAGCACTCCACCCCAACCCAGAGGGTAAGACACCCCTGAGGGGCTCCTAGGACGCCACTCTCTTCAGACTTACAGAGCTCAGCCTAGCACGACCGCCTGCACGTCCGCCATTTTGAAAAACTTCTTTTCTTAGAGAGAATATAGTAAATAGGCCCTATCAATGGCAAAAAAGAAAGGAAATAAGTAATAATATGAATAAGCCAATATTCAAAAAAAGGGGGGATGTAACCCAGTTCAGTATATTTAAATTCCTTATTCTTCAAGCGAGCGTGGCAGTCCAATTCAGTTCAGTTCAGTTCCTCTTCTCTTCTCTGCTGACAAATGTTACGATGTTAAACCTCCAAGAAAGAAGCAGAAAGAAAAAACCCCGATGCCAGATCAAATAGAAAAGGGGGTCTCTAGGCTGTTATGCATTAACGAATTAACAAGTCACCATCCAGATCCCAGATATTTCAAAAGGATTAAAAAAACACTTATCAAAATTTAAAGAAAAAGTCTGTCCATCGAAGAAGAACACCAAAGAAGTAACTGGAATCTTCAAATCAGCCTGTGAGTCTCTCTAAGGCGGCTATTGTTAAAAGCCTGTATTGTTGTCTGCCGCTTTAGTCAATTAAGGCTGGATAATACTTCACGCTGCTCACCTCTCAAACGATCAACAAACGAAGAGGGGGATTCTCATTCTCTTTTGATATTCACTCAACTCTGCCTGGAACGTCAGTAGCTTCCTTCTAAATTGCTGAGTCACAGCTCCAGGGCAGCCATTCTTCAGGTGCCTTCTCTCAATACCGGCACCACGGGAGGATTTCTCACTGCTAAGCAGGGATTTTGCAAGTTCCCTGCAATTGCCGAGTGTCCTCTCTTCTTCGCCTGCTGATCCCCAGCTGGCGACGGCTATGTAGAGCCGCACAGTATCGGGAAAACAAGCTGCGGATCCGAAGAGATATTCCAGGACCCGCTTGTCTGCTGTGACCTCAGCCTTTATCCAAGTCAAAAAATGCTTCAGCGAATCCATAACCCTTCCCGCTCCTCTTGTCTTGAAACGCAATGCAACGCAAGCACACCACAGGAGAGGTCGTCGGTCAGCCCTTCGATACCTCCCAAAATATGAGGGCGGATCAATGGGGCTCAATTGTTGTATGCTTGCTGGGTTTTTAGTTTGTGGGGATGCTTCCACAGAATGAGGTGGTCTTTGGAGCACCCAAAGGAACAGGAGTCCCTCAGTCTCTCCTGCCTGCATATCCTCCCTTCCCTTCCTAGTTGACAGCAAGCAAGGGATTAAGAGGCCAGAAGGCTGATGTTGCCGGCTCCTGGGCTGTGCCAGACTGGCCATTTGGTGACACTGTCTCCAGAGCAGGGAGCAGCTGAGACTTTCCCTTGCCCAGCGGTGAACGCCAAAGCCTTAACTACCAGAGGGACCCTCACTATCCCTCTCAGGCCATCCGAAGGACCCTCAGACGGCAGTGCTGCTGCCTGGAGCCCTGCCCCCTCCACCCCAACCCAGCTCCACTTCCCCCAAACAGGTGCACGGCCACGCTTACCTCTTCCTCGAGGCTGCTACCAGTGCCGCCACGGAGCTACAGGCCCCACGTGCGCAAATGCACTCCAGGCAGGACGAGCCAAGGGCAGCTAACAGGACGCCCGGTGGGCTGCGATGCCAGCTTCCTCCAGTTTGGCTGGCGGCCTTCCTGGGCTACAGGGGAGCAGAGGGTTGACAAGAGGCAGTACTGGCAGGGATGGCTTCAGGCCCCACATGCGCAAGTATGCTCCAGGTGGGATGGGCCGAGCGCGGCTAACAGGACGTGTGGCGGGTTGCAATGGCAACTTCACCTCTGGGCTCATGAAAACCTTCCCAGGCTAGAGGAGGGCAGAGGGGAGGCAGAGTTGCTGCTGCTGCTGCTGCTAAGTGGTGGAGCAGCCTGACTGCTGGGTCCCGAGGTGCGAGAATGCGCTGCAGGGGCCAAGCGCAGCTTATTGGACGTCCCTAGCCATCACTGCAGGCCAGTGAGTGGTCAAGGGGCCAATGAGCTGCAACTGTTGCTGGGCTCCACCACCCCACGTGCACTTACCTCTTACTGTGCACGCAACCCAGGACGAGAACTCAGTCGGGCCGATGCCAAGGTGGCGGAGGCTGGACCTTCGTCATTTCCAGGACAGTTGTGCGGGCCACATCCAATCATATGGTGGGCCGTTTGTGGCCTGCAGGCCTTGTGTTTGACATGTCTTCTTTAAGCGCTTCCGTATGTAATTCCTGTTCTGGTCTATATTCAAAAACAGCTGAAACGTCCCACGTTTCATCAAGACTATTTAGTACCAACGGCACCTTCTGAGATTCAGGAATCTGCATTCCTCACCGTTCTAATTCAACTAACAGTTTTTTGCATGTGGAACAAATATTCTTCTACGTTCTCAAGTGGCATTAGCCAGGCTCTGTACAATTGCCTTGATAATTGCACTATATTGCATGTTGACTCACTCACATGCTCGCTTCTCAACTTCAACCAAACTTCTTTTGCAGCTTTTAAGTCAGCTACATTTAAGAATTGTTCATCTTCCACATTTAAAATGATGTAAGCCAGTGCCTTATCATGCCTCCGTAGATCTGCAGCTGCTAATTGCTCCTGGGGTGGATTAATCACAATATCTCAGACCTCCTTAGCCTTCAGGAAGCATTCCATTTTTGCAGCCCAAATAAGGTCCCAATTGAGGCAGAGAGCTCTCCTTTAAATCAGCAGCCACCCTGTAAACCTTCAGCTGAGCAGCCTTTTTCTTGTTTATTTCCAAAGAACTCCTTTCCTAATCTGATTGTTATACATTGAAATAAAAAGAGTAATGTAATCTTTATTGTTGCAACTCTTCCCATAAAGGAGAGCTACAAATTTTTCCATCTGTCTCAATCTGCTTTAATTTGATCAACTAATTTATCATAATTATCTCCTTTAAGTGTGACACATCTTGCCGTCAGTTGGATCCCTAGATATCTCACCTTCTTTGTTATCTGAATATTTAATTTCCCAACTAGCTCATTTTCTTGTAATTTCGTCATATTCTTAACTAACTTTTTAGTTTTTTCTTTATTAATCTTTAAACGTGCTACTTCTCCATATTCTCCCAATACTTCCAACAACCTTACACCAGACTTCAAGGGCTCTTCCATGATAAAAACCAAATTGTCTGCATAGGCCTGTAACTTAAATATTTCCTTTTTGGTTTCTAAACCTTTAATTTGTTCTTCTTTCCGAATTATTCTAGTCAAGACTTCTAGAGAGAGGACAAATAGTAACGGTGATAATGGACACCCTTGTCTAGTGCCTTTTTATATTTGAAAACTTTTGGTAGTTTCTCCGTTTATTACTACTTTTGCTTCCTGTTTCAAATAAATTGCTTTGAAAGTATTTATAAACTTTTCACCAAGTTCCATATGTTTTAACTGATTCAACATGAAATCCCATTTAATATTGTCGAATGCTTTCTGTGCGTTGACAAAAACAAGCACCATATGTTTTTCATTGTGGGCCTCGTAATATTCCAACATGTCTAGTATAATCCTGACATTATGCTAATTCTGTAGGATAATGGCATTACCAAACAGATACAATAAAAAGGATAGATAAAATAGATCATTTAACTTGTGTCAAATAAGCACATTGATTTGTGCTTTAGATTGTAAGCTGCCCTGAGTCTTCGGAGAAGGGCGGGATATAAATGGGATTTTAAAAAAAAGATTCATGCAAGAGTTTGTTTCGACGTGCATAACTAGTGTAAACCCGAAATACGTCATCTATATCCCTCATCATCTCTTGTGGGTTCACCTCAAGCACTCCAGCCAAAATCTCTGTCACAATAATTTCCAACTGTTCATCTCGGTCCTCTTCAATGTTTTGTAAACGTAGGAAGAAGGCAGATTTACCTAATTCAAGGGCAATTATTTCATCCTGCAGGCGTTTATTAGCTATCACCAGCCGGTGTTCCATACTTTCCACTTTTACATCTGTCTTATCCATTCTCGTTTCTACCACCTGGATCCGTTCCTCTTGACTCACTACCATTGTCTGCATTTCCTGGAGCTTCGTATGTATACTCCTTATATTTCTCCCTTTAAATCTTCCATCTGGTTACCCATCTCAGCCTTCATTTCCCTCTTTAACTCCTCAAATCCTATAGCTGTAGTCTCCTGATTTTTCAACATTAAGTCTTGAAGTGACTTAAACATATCCTGAACTCCCTGTATAGATAAAGCGTCTTTATTCCCTGTCACTGTCTCATCCGGAAATTTGCGAGCTGTCAGGGGTGTAGTTGACGAGGATTGTATGGGCACAGGCACTATGGTCTTCTTCTTGGCAAAAGTTGTTATGGTCGCCATTTCTATTATTCTTTGGTGCTCTTCCGAAATAGCCTACACTTACTCAATCTCCAAGACTCCTCCCCAAGCACCTCGTACTCTCAATATTATCCTAATCACCCAATTTCTTCTCTAAGTTTATTAAACTAGTGGTTAAATATGTTGTTATTATATAAGGCATAAAAAGAAAAATATATTTATTTTATTTATTTATTTAATACTATTTCTATACCGCCCTTCTCCCGAAGGACTCAGGCCGGTGAACAGGGCAAGAATAAAAATACAAATCACAAAAGTTAAAACACGATTAAATAAATGCCCACATACTAAAATACATCATTAAAACCTAATAAAAAACAATAGCAACCCCCCCCCCAATCCCCTCATCAGGCCAGGCCAGCTTGTTCAAAAAAGTATGTTTTTAGCTCGCGGCGAAAGGAGCGAAGGTCGGGCGCCGTCCGGAGCTCAACCAGTAGCTGGTTCCATAGCTCCGGGGCGCCCACAGAGAAGGATCTCCCCCTGGGGGCCACCAATCGACATTCTCTGACCGGTGGCACCCTGAGGAGACCCTCTCTGTGGGAACGCACAGGGCGAAGGGAAGTCGATGCCGGCAGCAGGTGTTCCCTCAGGTACTCCGGACCCCTGCCATGTAGGGCTTTGAATACCATTACTAGTACCTTGAATCTCACCCGGAAGGCAACTGGCAACCAATGCAGCTCACGGAGCAGAGGTGTAACGTGGGAGTATCGGGAGACTCCCAACACAACTCTCGTGGCTGCATTCTGTACCAGTTGGAGCTTCCGGGTGGTCCTCAAGGGCAGCCCCATGTAGAGAGCGTTGCAGTAGTCTAGTCGAGAGGTCACGAGCGCATGAGTGACCGTGCATAGATCATCCCGGCTTAGATAGGGCCGCAACTGGCGCACCAGGCGAACCTGGGCGAAAGCCCCCCTAGTCACAGCTCCTATGTGGTCTTCCAGGGTGAGCCGTGAATCTAGGAGGACTCCCAAGTTGCGAGCCCTATCTATGGGGGGGTAATAGTTCACCCCCCATAGTGAGAGGTGGAATGTCCGAATAAACCCGGGATGAAGGTATGCAAAGCCACTCGGTCTTGTCGTGGTTGAGTTGAAGTCTGTTCCTCCCCATCCAGACCCGAACCGCCTCCAGGCAACGGGACATCACGTTGAGGGCATCACTGGGGTGGTTTGGGGTCGAAAGGAAAAGCTGGGTATCATCAGCATACTGATGATACCCAACTCCAAAACCACGAATGATCTCACCCAGCGGTTTCATATAGATGTTGAACAGGAGAGGCGAGAGGACCGACCCCTGAGGAACTCCACAAATGAGAGACCTCGCGGTCGACCTCTGCCCTCCTGCCAACACCGACTGCGAGCGTCCCTGGAGATAGGAGGAGAACCACTGTAAAACCGTGCCTCCCACTCCCAGTCCCCTGAGACGCCGCAGCAAGATACCATGGTCGATGGTATCGAAAGCCGCTGAGAGGTCTAATAGGACCAGAACAGAGGAATGCCCCCTGTCCCGAGCCCTCCAGAGATCATTCACCAGCGCGACCAATGCCGTCTCCGTGCTGTACCCGGGCCTGAAACCCGATTGGTACAGGTCTAGATAATCCGCTTCATCCAGGACCAGAGGGAGCTGATGTGCCACCACACTCTCAACAACCTTCGCAAGAAAGCAAAGGTTGGAGACAGGACGAAAGTTGTTCAATACAGCTGGGTCCAAGGCAGGCTTCTTGAGGAGAGGCCTCACCACCGCCTCTTTCAAGACGGCGGGGAAGCTACCCTCACTCAGAGAAGCCGATATAACTGCCTGGAACCAGCTGCGTGTCCTCTCCCGGGCTGCATAGACCAGCCAGGAATGGCACGGGTCCAATAAACATGTGGTGCTCAGCCTCCCCATGATCCTGTCCACTTCCTCCGGAGTCACAGAATCAAACTCCTCCCAGGTGATATCGACAAGACCGCCCGCGTCCTGCTCGACAGACTCTGCCCAGTCAGAGTCCAGACCGGTCCGAATCCGAGCGATTTTGTCCGACAGATGCTGGTTAAACTCCTCGGCACGACCCTGCAAGGGTTCCTCCCTCACCTCCTGATTCAGGAGGGAGCGGGTCACCCTAAACAGGGCGGCCGGGCGATTATCTGCGGACGCGATAAGGGTGGCGAAGTGGTTAGACCTCGCCTCCCTTATCGCAGCGAGATAAGACCTAGTATAGGTTCTTAATCGCAATCGGTCGGATTCGGATCGGCTGGATCTCCAAGCGCTCTCTAGGCCCCGTCTCCGACGCTTCATCTCCTGGAGCTCCGCGGAGAACCATGGAGCTCGACGGGATCTGCACCGGGTCAGGGGCCGCAGGGGTACAACTCGGTCAAGAGCCTCAGTGGCTGCCCTTTCCCAGGCTTCCACTAAGGCGTCTGCCGAGCTGTGAGCAAGGGAGGCAGGTGGGGACCCCAGCGCCGCCTGGAACCTCTGGGGATCCATTAAGTGTCTGGGGCGGTACCATTTAATTGGTTCCACACACCCACAGCGGGGGGTGGCAAAATGGAAGACCAGCCACAGGAGATGATGATCGGTCCATGACAGGGGCATAACAATTGGGGAGCCCCCACCAAGATCATCTAACCACCGTGCAGATAAGAAAACTAAGTCAAGAGTGTGGCCTCCCTCATGAGTCGATCCCGCAATTACTTGCGTCAGGTCCATGGCCGTCATGGAAGCCATGAACTCCCGAGCCAACTCAGATGATCCTCCCAGCGATGGTAGATTGAAGTCCCCCAAAACTATAAGTTTCGGGAACTCAATCACCAACCCAGAGAGGACATCGAGGAGCTCGGGCAGGGCTGCTGCTATGTGACTAGGCGAAAGGTACACCAGCAGCAAACCCAACTGCGCACCAGGGCCGCATCTCAAAAAGAGAGACTCACACCCGACTATCTGGGGAACGGTGGCCTCCCGCGGACACAAGGTCTCCCTCATGACAACAGCCACACCCCCACCCCTACCCTGAGCCCGAGGCCGGTGTAGCACCTGGAAACCTGGTGGGCACAGGTCAACCAGAGGAATCCCTCCCTCTGGGCCCAACCAAGTCTCCGTGATGCAAGCCAGGTCTGCCTGCTCACCCTCGACCAAGTCACGGACGAGAGGAGCTTTATTAGCGAGCGACCTGGCATTCAAGTACACCAGCCGGAGCTCAGGAGGCTGCACATCCTCACTCCCAGAGCCCTGGGGCGGAGCCAGAGGGTCGGAGTGCCTCACCGCTTTTAAGCAGCGGAGAGGCCTTCCCTGAGGACGATACGGCCCTCTGCTCCTGCACCTGCTGCCATTCCCTAACGTCGTGGGAATAGGTATTCCCACGACCAGCCCTGGAGCCCCAGAGGCAACCGGCCCCCGCTCCTCCCCCCCGCGAACTACCTTGGCACTGGCCTGAACAAAGGTTGCTGGACCGCCCCCCTTGTCCAAACAACCAAAAAGAGTACCCTCCCCCCTCCCTAGCCCCCTAAAAAATTTAGAGAGAAAACTAATCAGGGGCCTCCTATTGGGTTTCCGTCGAAGGCCCCTACCCGTGCCCAGCCATCTCTCGGGGTCCCAATAAATGGGCCCTTCCTCGAGATCGTAAGCGGCTAGAAAGGCGGGTCGCACCCAGGAAGGGGGAGCACCCCTGAGGGCGAGCAAGTCCGTGCAAGAATATTTAAGGAAAGGCATAAGGAGTAGTCCAAGTAGAAGGCAGTCCATAGTTGATGATCAGTCAGTAAGGAGGATCTAACAGAGGATAAATAGGTGTCCCAGTCCTCCGCCCAGCTGCTGCCACTCAGCTGGGTAAACCCCCCGAGCAGGCCGACCACCGTCCTCTCACGACGGCTGCCGAGCCAATTCCCGGGGAGGAGGTGGTGGTCTGAAACAACCACTCCGGATATGGCATGCCTCCTAGAGCTCTCACCTCTAGGGGCAGCAGATGTAAGTTCAAGCCACCCTCTCACGGTGGCTAATATCCAGGATCCTCTGAGTCCTTTGGGGCTGATGTGTAAAAGGCAAGCCATCATAGTTATCATAGTCTGGTCAGCTAACGGCGAGGTCCCCCCCTGCTCCGCCATTCCAGAAAGATGTACCTGACCACAACTCCATGGGCCCTCAGTTCTATAATCATTGGGGCCTTCCAGAGTGTGCTCAATAGGGTCTGATTCCCCCACGTCCACTGATTTCCCCGGAGCCCCCTCAAAATCCAGCAGCACCAACCAGATCCCAACAGGTGCGATGGAGAGCATAGATCTTCCAGGATCCTCCGGGCTAACCAGGATCCACTGGGATCCACTGGGCTCCACTGGGCTCCACCGGGGTTAACCGGCTAACCCAGGAGCTTTCGGGGCCACCAGGAACGATGGGGATGCCAGGCCATCTGGAGCATGAGGAGCAGCCAGAGGAGAAGGCAGGTCGGCCAACACCTCCGCCGAACCATCGGGGCCGCTGCCATTGCCGGAGCGCCACTACAGACGCCGCTACAGACGCCACCGCCACCATCACCGCTACCACCAGGACGCCGCCAAGCCACAAGCAATCCAGAAGAGGCCATTGCCGCCGCGGATGGAAAACGGGCCGAAAAGGCCCAGGCGGCTGCGGGACAAACGGCCCGAGCGAAGCTGGCCAGACCGCAACAGTCAGTGACGAAGTGGCCCAGAACGGCCCGGGAGCAATGCCGCCGCCGGCGGCGTCGCCGTCGCCATTGAAATGGGCCGAGGCGCCGTCGTCGACAAAGTCATGAGCAGAGCCAGGCCGGTCCAAGGAACGGCCCAAAACGACCCGCAAATGCCTCAATCGAAGCCAGCAACAGTCGGGAGCCATCCAAAGACGCCAGCTCCGTCGCCGCCAAAAAGCACAGCCGCCGGCTGCCGAAAGCACCAAACGCTGCTGAAAGAAGCTAGGAGGCCGCCGACGCAGCGGAGAAACGTCGCGAGTATCCAGCCCGGCTAGTAGCAAGCCAGCAGCCCAGCGGAACGCCGACCAGGTTAGTAGGCAGCGAAAGCTTTTGTCCAGCTGCCTGAATCGCTGCCGAAGCACTCCACCCCAACCCAGAGGGTAAGACACCCCTGAGGGGCTCCTAGGACGCCACTCTCTTCAGACTTACAGAGCTCAGCCTAGCACGACCGCCTGCACGTCCGCCATTTTGAAAAACTTCTTTTCTTAGAGAGAATATAGTAAATAGGCCCTATCAATGGCAAAAAAGAAAGGAAATAAGTAATAATATGAATAAGCCAATATTCAAAAAAAGGGGGGATGTAACCCAGTTGAGTATATTTAAATTCCTTATTCTTCAAGCGAGCGTGGCAGTCCAATTCAGTTCAGTTCAGTTCCTCTTCTCTTCTCTGCTAACAAATGTTACGATGTTAAACCTCCAAGAAAGAAGCAGAAAGAAAAAACCCCGATGCCAGATCAAATAGAAAAGGGGGTCTCTAGGCTGTTATGCATTAACGAATTAACAAGTCACCATCCAGATCCCAGATATTTCAAAAGGAGAAAAAAAAACACTTATCAAAATTTAAAGAAAAAGTCTGTCCATCGAAGAAGAACACCAAAGAAGTAACTGGAATCTTCAAATCAGCCTGTGAGTCTCTCTAAGGCGGCTATTGTTAAAAGCCTGTATTGTTGTCTGCCGCTTTAGTCAATTAAGGCTGGATAATACTTCACGCTGCTCACCTCTCAAACGATCAACAAACGAAGAGGGGGATTCTCATTCTCTTTTGATATTCACTCTTAACTCTGCCTGGAACGTCAGTAGCTTCCTTCTAAATTGCTGAGTCACAGCTCCAGGGCAGCCATTCTTCAGGTGCCTTCTCTCAATACCGGCACCACGGGAGGATTTCTCACTGCTAAGCAGGGATTTTGCAAGTTCCCTGCAATTGCCGAGTGTCCTCTCTTCTTCGCCTGCTGATCCCCAGCTGGCGACGGCTATGTAGAGCCTCACAGTATCGGGAAAACAAGCTGCGGATCCGAAGAGATATTCCAGGACCCGCTTGTCTGCTGTGACCTCAGCCTTTATTCAAGTCAAAAAATGCTTCAGTGAATCCATAACCCTTCCCGCTCCTCTTGTCTTGAAACGCAACGCAACGCAAGCACACCACAGGAGAGGTCGTCGGTCAGCCCTTCGATACCTCCCAAAATATGAGGGCGGATCAATGGGGCTCAATTGTTGTATGCTTGCTGGGTTTTTAGTTTGTGGGGATGCTTCCACAGAATGAGGTGGTCTTTGGAGCACCCAAAGGAACAGGAGTCCCTCAGTCTCTCCTGCCTGCATATCCTCCCTTCCCTTCCTAGTTGACAGCAAGCAAGGGATTAAGAGGCCAGAAGGCTGATGTTGCCGGCTCCTGGGCTGTGCCAGACTGGCCATTTGGTGACACTGTCTCCAGAGCAGGGAGCAGCTGAGACTTTCCCTTGCCCAGCGGTGAACGCCAAAGCCTTAACTACCAGAGGGACTCTCACTATCCCTCTCAGGCCATCCGAAGGACCCTCAGACGGCAGTGCTGCTGCCTGGAGCCCTGCCCCCTCCACCCCAACCCAGCTCCACTTCCCCCAAACAGGTGCACGGCCACGCTTACCTCTTCCTCGAGGCTGCTACCAGTGCCGCCACGGAGCTACAGGCCCCACGTGCGCAAATGCACTCCAGGCAGGACGAGCCAAGGGCAGCTAACAGGACGCCCGGTGGGCTGCGATGCCAGCTTCCTCCAGTTTGGCTGGCGGCCTTCCTGGGCTACAGGGGAGCAGAGGGTTGACAAGAGGCAGTACTGGCAGGGATGGCTTCAGGCCCCACATGCGCAAGTATGCTCCAGGTGGGATGGGCCGAGCGCGGCTAACAGGACGTGTGGCGGGTTGCAATGGCAACTTCACCTCTGGGCTCATGAAAACCTTCCCAGGCTAGAGGAGGGCAGAGGGGAGGCAGAGCTGCTAAGTGGTGGAGCAGCCTGACTGCTGGGTCCCGAGGTGCGAGAATGCGCTGCAGGGGCCAAGCGCAGCTTATTGGACGTCCCTAGCCATCACTGCAGGCCAGTGAGTGGTCAAGGGGCCAATGAGCTGCAACTGTTGCTGGGCTCCACCACCCCACGTGCACTTACCTCTTACTGTGCACGCAACCCAGGACGAGAACTCAGTCGGGCCGATGCCAAGGTGGCGGAGGCTGGACCTTCGTCATTTCCAGGACAGTTGTGCGGGCCACATCCAATCATATGGTGGGCCGTTTGTGGCCTGCAGGCCTTGTGTTTGACATGTCTTCTTTAAGCACTTCCGTATGTAATTCCTGTTCTGGTCTATATTCAAAAACAGCTGAAACGTCCCACGTTTCATCAAGACTATTTAGTACCAACGGCACCTTCTGAGATTCAGGAATCTGCATTCCTCACCGTTCTAATTCAACTAACAGTTTTTTGCATGTGGAACAAATATTCTACGTTCTCAAGTGGCATTAGCCAGGCTCTGTACAATTGCCTTGATAATTGCACTATATTGCATGTTGACTCACTCACATGCTCGCTTCTCAACTTCAACCAAACTTCTTTTGCAGCTTTTAAGTCAGCTACATTTAAGAATTGTTCATCTTCCACATTTAAAATGATGTAAGCCAGTGCCTTATCATGCCTCTGTAGATCTGCAGCTGCTAATTGCTCCTGGGGTGGATTAATCACAATATCCCAGACCTCCTTAGCCTTCAGGAAGCATTCCATTTTTGCAGCCCAAATAAGGTCCCAATTGAGGCAGAGAGCTCTTCTTTAAATCAGCAGCCACCCTGTAAACCTTCAGCTGAGCAGCCTTTTTCTTGTTTATTTCCAAAGAACTCCTTTCCTAATCTGATTGTTATACATTGAAATAAAAAGAGTAATGTAGGTAGTACATTCATCTTTATTGTTGCAACTCTTCCCATAAAGGAGAGCTACAAATTTTTCCATCTGTCTCAATCTGCTTTAATTTGATCAACTAATTTATCATAATTATCTCCTTTAAGTGTGACACATCTTGTCGTCAGTTGGATCCCTAGATATCTCACCTTTGTTATCTGAATATTTAATTTCCCAACTAGCTCATTTTCTTGTAATTTCGTCATATTCTTAACTAACTTTTTAGTTTTTTCTTTATTAATCTTTAAACATGCTACTTCTCCATATTCTCCCAATACTTCCAACAACCTTACACCAGACTTCAAGGGCTCTTCCATGATAAAAACCAAATTGTCTGCATAGGCCTGTAACTTAAATATTTCCTTTTTGGTTTCTAAACCTTTAATTTGTTCTTCTTTCCGAATTATTCTAGTCAAGACTTCTAGAGAGAGGACAAATAGTAATGGTGATAATGGACACCCTTGTATAGTGCCTTTTTATATTTGAAAACTTTTGGTAGTTTCTCCGTTTATTACTACTTTTGCTTCCTGTTTCAAATAAATTGCTTTGAACGTATTCATAAACTTTTCACCAAGTTCCATATGTTTTAACTGATTCAACATGAAATCCCATTTAATATTGTCGAATGCTTTCTGTGCGTTGACAAAAACAAGCACCATATGTTTTTCATTGTGGGCCTCGTAATATTCCAACATGTCTAGTATAATCCTGACATTATGCTAATTCTGTAGGATAATGGCATTACCAAACAGATACAATAAAAAGGATAGATAAAATAGATCATTTAACTTGTGTCAAATAAGCACATTGATTTGTGCTTTAGATTGTAAGCTGCCCTGAGTCTTCGGAGAAGGGCGGGATATAAATGGGATTTTAAAAAAAAGATTCATGCAAGAGCAATAATTATCTCAGAAATATTTTTGTTTACTTCTTATTGTCAGTACCAGGAAACAGAATTTTCAGATCTTCAAATCAAGATCCAGACCTGATTTCTCCTGTGGACAAATTTCTTCTCGGTTAAGCTATTTCTGAATCAATATTCAGAAATATTAAGGAGGAGTCTCTGTGTCACACTACAAACTCTGCCCCATCCCAGTGCAGGTGCCATTGAGTAGCTGAAACTTGTGATCAATACAGATTAGATTTCCTTTATGGAAAGGAATGCTAGAGTTTAACTTTTATATACTTTTTCAGACAGTGACATTTGAATTAAATGTTTAAAAGGTTCTACAGTATTAAAATACATATCTTCATATTGAACATAAAATAGATAACTAACATTTTACCTGGTTTTGATCCTTCTGGGACTGTTCCATTCCAAATCTGATGTAGGAATTCAGGTCTATTGTCATTGATATTAATAACATTAATAACCAAACCAATGGGAACTTCCACCTGACGTCCATTAACATCTACAGCACGTACTGTTAACTGCAAAAGATATTTTTTAAAAATCAAAAAACTTGCAAAACATGTAAACAGAAATGGTAATCACTATTGCTGGCAGCACAGTTTAAGCAGAATTCCATTAACCTGGTTTATTTTATCCACTTTTGTCCTCCTCTCTTGGTTTTTTCAGACATTTGAAAACAGATTTTAAAAAGTAATATTTTGAATTACCGAATCCTCATGATAGCTAAAATTAGCAAAACAAGGTAAGACATTGCTGAGCAGTAAACAAGGGAAGGAAGAAAGGGGAGGGAGGGTGCTAGATTTATTAAATTAGCTAAAGATTGTTGTTGTTAGTTGCGAAGTCGTGTCTGACTCATCGCGACCCTATGGACAACGTTCCTTGAGGCCTTCCTGTCCTCATCGCCCAGGTTTGTTCGCATGTTCAAATTTTTTTTGTCTAGCACCTTTTATTTTCTGCGCCAGTTCCTCCTCCTCCATAATATTCAGTTTGTGTTTAATTAGATCTAATTGTTGTTTTAGATCCCAACTTTGCGGGGGGTTTTGTAGTTGTATTTCATCATCAAACTGTTTATTACAGCCTTAAGCCCAGACACAATCAAAATGTATAACAGCAGTAACAATCTTACATCCATATTTACAGGATATAAAACCACCAAACAATCAATATAATATAATCCAAAATTCTCAAAATAAAACATCATATTACATTTTTTTCAGACCTTAATAATGGTGCGACGTATTGTGCAGATGGTGGCACAAAATTGAGCAACCTGAATTGATATTTTTGGATCTTTATCCGAAAGTAGTAGCATTAAATAAAATTCATATCCCCTGCCTGGAAATTTCTTCAATATCAGATATATAAGAATCTGTCTACAGTCTTTATATAGAGAACAATGAAGCAGTATATGGCTGCTTCACATGGACACAACCGAAGGTGCATAGGAGTGCTCTTAAACCGTCCAAAAAGGACTGCCGAGGGTAATGCATCCAGCCTGGCTAAGGTGAAAGCTTTATGAAATTTCAAAATTGTGATGGAAAATAGATAAGAAGCTGGGAAGAATCCTTCTGGAAGCAAGTGACAAATGTTGGAGTGTGCCACCTTACTTAGATTTGTTTGGAGACCAATATCCCAGATTCGTTGTTTCAAGGCAGTTCTAGCATTATCAAATCCTAATGAATACAGACTTTCCATAGAGAAGCCCAGTGATTTAATTTTATCTAGGGCTTTTTTCCCCACGACGATTTAAAATGGTCTATAAATACTAATGGGGCTAAACCTACATTTGGGGAAAGTAAAGATTTAAATAAGGGATGCAAGTAGAAAAATAGGGACCATTACGGTGGGAAGGTAACAGTGTTCCGTGCGCCTTTGGCGTCTAGTCATGCCGGCCTCAGACAGGTGCTGGCTCTTCGGCTTTGAGTCGGAAACGACTAGAGTCCGAAACGACTAGCACGCATGTGCGAGGGAACCTTTACCTTTAAGAAGAAGGAACCATGCTCTGGCTTCCAATGAAACTATACCTATTTCTACCTGTAAAATGGCATTTTTGATACTTTTAGGTACCATCAATATGGTACCTAAATAAAATAAACTTATTTTGAATAGTTTCAATAACATTAAGCTTTGCAAGTGAACATATTTGCAAGCCATAAAGGAGCTGAGGGACTGCCTTAGCTTGAAAAACCTTGCAAGCTGCCGGGATATAGTAAGCTCCTTTTGAGTGATGAAATTTTATGATAGCTGATGAAGTGCGCTGTGCTACATCTTATTGCCCAATTGAAACTAGGTAAAGCATCTGGAGGGGTTTTTATCCCCCCAGAATTAATAAGGGAGGTCATTACAAGAGGGAATCACTTCTGAAATTACAGCAGGATCCCTTTTAAAGATGTTTTTAAAATGATCCTCCCATTTATTGGCAGATATTTGTGAAATAGGGCCAAAACGTCTATTTGTAAAAGACTGATTTATTAAATGCCAGAACAAAGTAGAATTTTTGAGCTTTGCTGCTGAAATTAGATTACTCCAATTTTCTCTTATAGCCTGTTGTTTCTTTATCTTTAAGAGATCTTTATAAAAAAATTTTGTAGTCTTGAGTAATTTGGAGGCGTTCACAGAGTTTTCCTGGTGAAAGGAAATTACTGCATTTAAGAGAGCTTTTTTTGCTTTAATGCAGTCACTATCGTACCAAGATTTAGATCTTTTATGCGCATATGCACAAAAAGCTGTTGTAAATCTTGTCAAGGGGATTTGGAGATTAATGGTGATTGATTGATACAGCGAAATTGCTTGTTCATATGAATCAGATGAGCAAATTTGAGTGTGCATATGAAGCAGGGACTCTGAGGTCAACATTTCAGCCATAGTTTAAGCCAGTTCTTGAGACCATTTAATTTGTACTTGCCCCTTTATTGTAATGTCGATGGGGCAATGTGCCACTTCTAATAATTCAAGATTTAGCATCAAAAAGACAAATTAATGGGAAGTGGTCACTATCAAGGCGCATTCCAATATAAAAGTAAACTATATGCTGTACAAAGTTCCAAGAGATGATAATATAATCCACTACACTGGCTCCCTTAGGATGCCAGAATGTGAACTCTCCTTTTAAATCACCCCTGACAGAGCCATTAAGTAGGACTAAATCTAAACTGTCCACAAATTGGGCCAATATTACTTTTTTGAACTTTAGATTGTCTGGCTGCTATATAACCTACATCAATTTTAGAGGGTACTGGCCACTTAAAATAGGTTTGTAGGGAAGCATCAGATTTGCCAATGCGTGCATTAAAATCACCAGCTATTATTATAATTGAGTCTGGGTAATGACATGATAGCAAATTTACATAGGTATCAAACTGATCCCACAATTTATTTATTTCCCTAGCCCACAAAATGGAGGAAAATAGGCATTAACCAGTAATACAGTATTTATTTATTTATTTGTTTGTTTGTTTTTATAAACCGCCCTTCTCCCGAGGGACTCGGGGCGGTGTACAGAGTAAGGTAGGTAAACATAATGAAACAATACTGAAAAACAATAGTCAAAACAAACTGGGACCCCAGTTAGAGCTATCAGGCCAGGCCGGGCTGCTGGAACAGGTAAGTTTTTAAGTCGCGCCGGAAGGTGCGGAGGTCGGGAGCCATCCGGATTTCAGTTGGTAAGCAGTTCCAGAGGGCTGGCGCACCCACTGAGAATGCCCTCCCCCTGGGGGCTACCAGCCGACATTCCTTGAGCAGTGGCACCCTGAGGAGGCCCTCTCTGTGGGAGCGCACAGGACGGTGGGGTGTTGACATTGGCAGAAGGTGCTCCCATAGGTATTCCGGACCCATGCCATGTAGGGCTTTGTATGTCATTGTTAGCACCTTGAACTTCACTCGGAAGGCAACCGGAAGCCAGTGCAGCGCACGGAGGAGAGGTGTGATATGGGAGTATCGGGAGGCTCCCAAAAGTGTCCGTGCCGCTGCACTTTGCACCAGTTGAAGCTTCCGAGTGGATCTCAAGGGCAGCCCCATGTAGAGAGCGTTACAGTAGTCTAGGCGAGAGGTCACAAGGGCATGGGTGACTGTACGTAAGGCATCCAGGTCCAGATAAGGCCGTAGTTGGCGCACCAGTCGAACCCGGGTGAAGGCCCCCTTGGTCACAGCTCCTATGTGATCTTCCAGGGATAGCTGCGAGTCTAGGAGGACACCCAGGTTGCGGGCCCTATCAACAGGGGGTAGTAACTCATCCCCGATGTTAAGGGGTGGGATGCTCTGAGTATCCTGGCTTGCCGGTACATACAGCCATTCAGTCTTGTCCGGGTTCAGTTGAAGCCTGTTCCTCCCCATCCATTCCCGGACCGCTTTCAGGCAGTGGGACATCACGTCTAGGGCATCACTGATGCTGTTTGGAGTTGAGATGAAAAGCTGGGTGTCATCAGCATACTGATGGTACCCTACTCCAAAGCTACGAATGATCTCACCCAGCGGTTTCATGTAGATGTTGAACAGGAGAGGCGAGAGGACCGACCCCTGAGGGACTCCGCAAACGAGAGGCCTCGGGGTCGACCTCTGTCCTCCTGCCAGCACCGACTGCGAGCGACCCTGGAGAAAGGAGGAGAACCAACGCAGAACCGTGCCTCCCACTCCCAGTCCCCTGAGGCACCGCAGCAAGATACCATGGTCGATGGTATCGAAAGCCGCCGAAAGGTCTAATAAGACTAGGACAGAGGAATGGCCCCTGTCCCGGGCTCTCCAGAGATCATTCATCAGAGCGACCAATGCCGTCTCCGTGCTGTAGCCCGGCCTGAAGTCCGATTGGCACGGGTCTAGATAAACCGCTTCATCCAGGACCTGAGGAAGTTGGTGCGCCACCACGCTCTCAACAACCTTCGCAAGGAAGCGAAGATTGGAGACTGGACGAAAGTTATTCAATGAGGATGGGTCCAAGGTGGGCTTCTTGAGGAGAGGTCTCACCACCGCCTCCTTCAAGGCGGTGGGGAAGTGACCCTCACTCAGAGAAGCAGAGATGACCGCCATGAACCAGCCTCGTGTCCCCTCTCGAGCCGCATAAGCCAGCCAGGAAGGGCACGGGTCCAGTAAGCATGTGGAGGAGCTCAACCTCCTCATAATCCTGTCCACTTCCTTAGGAGTCACAGGATCAAATTCCTCCCAGATGACGTCGACAAGACTGTCCATGTCCTGTTCTTCCAACTCTGCCCAGTTGGAGTCCAGGCCGGTTCGAATCCGGGCGATTTTATCCAACAGATATTGACCGAATTCCTCGGCTCGACCCTGCAAGGGTTCCTCCCTCACCTCTTGGTTCAGTAGGGAGCAAGTCACCCTGAACAAGGCAGCCGGGCAATTATCTGCAGACGCGATGAGGGTGGAAAAGTAGTTGGATTTTGCCACCCTTATCGCAGCGAGATAAGACCTGGTGAGGATTCTTAATCGCAATCGGTCGGATTCGGATCGATTGGATTTCCAACGGCTCTCTAGGCCCTGTCTCCGACGCTTCATCTCCCGGAGCTCCGTGGTGAACCATGGGGCTCGCTGGGATCTGCGCCGGGTCAGAGGCCACAGGGGTACAACTCGGTCCAGAGCCTCCGTGGCTGCCTTTTCCCAGGCTTCCACTAAGGCATCCGCCGAGCTGTGAGCAGGGAGTGCATGTGCGTCCCCAAGCGCTGCCTGGAACCTATCAGGGTCCATTAGGCGCCTAGGGCGGTACCATCTGGTTGGCACCGCGCACCCACAGCGGGGGGTGGCAAAGGGGAAGTCTAGCCGTAGGAGGTGATGATCGGTCCATGACAGGGGCGTAATTGTCGTGGCACCCCCACCGATATCATCACGCCACCGTCCAGACAAGAACACCAAGTCTGGGGTGTGGCCTCCCTCATGAGTCGGTCCAGAAATTATTTGCGACAGGTCCATGGCCGCCATGGAAGCCATGAACTCCCGAGCTAGTTCGGACGATCCTCCCAGGGATGGTAGGTTAAAGTCGCCTAAGACCATGAGTTTTGGGAATTCAACCACCAACCCTGAGAGGATATCGAGTAGCTTGGGCAGGGCTGCCGCTGCACGATTAGGTGGTAGGTATGTCAGCAGCAGGCCCAACTGCGCCCCCGGGCCGTATCTCAGAAGGAGAGACTCACACCCGACTATCTGAGGGACGGTGGTCTCTCGCGGGCTAAGGGATTCCCTGATGATAACTGCCACTCCCCCGCCCCTCCCATGGAGCCGAGGCTGGTGCAGCACCTGGAAACCTGGCGGGCAGAGGTCAACCAGAGGGACACCACCCTCTGGGCCCAGCCAGGTTTCCGTGATGCAAGCCAGGTCCGCGTGCTCGCTCTCCACTAGGTCACGAACGAGGTGAGCCTTGTTAGCTACGGACCTGGCATTCAGGTAGACGAGCCTGAGCATAGGAGGCTGCACACCTTCGCTCCCGGGTCCTCGGGGGAAGTACAGAGGGTCGGAGCGTCTCACCGCTTGTACAGAGCGGAGATGACACTCCCGGTGACGATACGGCCCTCTGTTTGTGCACCTTCTGCCGTTCCCCACCATCCTGGGAATAGGCTGTTCGTCAGTTCGCCACTGGGCTTTGTCAGCAACTGGTCCTCGTTTTTCACCATCGCGAATGGTCGTAGGCCTGGCCTGTGCTATGGTAGCTGGAAGGCCTGCCTTCCCCGAGCAACCATTGTCTTTTCCCGCCCCCCTCCCTAACCCGTCAAAAAACTTGACTAGAAACTTAACCAGGGGCCTCTTGTTGGACTTGTGATGAAGGCCCCTGACCCTGCCTGGCCATCTCTCAGAGGCCCAATGGTCGGGCCCGTCATCGAGGTTCGATGTATTGTAGGCAGGACGAACCCAGGAGAGGGGGGAACTCCTGAGGGCGAGTAGGTCTATGCTTGAATATTGGAGAAGCATAGGGAGCATTGGGAAGCATTGGGAAGGCGGTCCCCTGGGTGGAGCATTGGAAGGAGGGTCGAGTTGGGTAGGTGGGTATCTGGACCGTCATCCATCCACTGCCACTTGGCTGGGTGAACCCCAGAAGCAGGCCACTCCTCATCCTCTCACGATGGGTTGTGACTCTGCTTCTGGGGGTGGTCCAGGACCCACTCTGGGTGAAGCATACCCCATAGAGCTCACACCTCTATGGGGTTGCAGGTGTAAGGACAGGCCACTCTGCCACCGTGGCTTGCACCCAGGCCCATCATGTCCTGTGGGGTGAGGGAGGGCAGGGGGTTGGGAGCTGGTGGAGGCAAAATGATGATGGCCTCGGTGGTCTAGTTGCCGCTATCTCCACTGGTCAGCTGCATTGTGGCATCTTTAGGTTGTAGATCGGCACGGAGACACCGTCGGCACCCAGGGTGCGGGCCGGAGACGCCACGCCACGTCTAGTAGTGCTGCCGTCGAGGGTTTTTGATAAGTTGGTCGATGTTGTTGTCAATGTTGCCGCCATCGCCGTCATCGTCGATGCTGTCTTCACTGATCAGCTGGTTCGCGGCGTCTCCTTGATGAAGATTCCTACAGAGATGCCACCGCCGCCCAGGAAAGATTGAGGCGGCTGAGGCATAGAGGGGACGTCGGCACCCACTCGAAACGGCTGCAAGTGGTTCAGGTGCGGGCCGAAGATCTCCCGCCGCCACCGCCGCTGTCGGAGGCCCCTGGAAAAGCTGTTGACCGGGGTCGGGGCCAAGGAGGCCGAGGGAGAGCGGGGATGCCGGTCCCACTCGTAGCGGGTGCAGCGGTTCAGGGGGCGGGCTGGAGGCGCCACGCCGCCGCCGTTACCGCCGCTGTCAAAGGACCCTTGGAAAAACGGTCGACCAGGGCCCGGATAAGCTGTCGCCGCCGCCGTCCTCGCTGCCGCCGTACAGCTGATCCGCGGCGCCTCTTTGATGTCAGTCCCTCAGGGAGGCGGCCGTCGCTCAGGAGCAGAGCAGAGATGCCGGTTCCACTCAAGCGGCTGCAGTGGTTCAGGGGGCGGGCCGGGGACGCCGCGCCGCCGCCCCTACCGTCGCTGTCAAGGCCCCTGGTAAAGCGGTCGATCGGGGGGGGGGCGGAGAGGCTGTCACCGACGCCGTTGCCCTCGCTGCCGCTGTTTCCGCCGCCCAGCTGATCCGCGCCGATTCCGCCGCACAGCTGATCTGCGGCGAAGAGTTAAGGCTGATTCTGCCGCGCAGCTGATCTGCGGCGATTTGTTAAGGCACAGCTGATCTGCGGCGATTTGTTAAGGCACAGCTGATGTGTGGCGATTGTTAAGGCACAGCTGAACTGCGGCGATTTGTTGAGGGCCGATTCCGCCGCACAGCTGCTCCGCGGCGATAAGTTCAAGGGCCGATTCTGCCGCACAGATGATCTGCGGCGATTTGTTCAGGGGCCGATTCCGCCGCACAGCTGCTCTCCGGCAATTTGTTTCAGGGCCGATTCCGCTGTACAGCTGATCTGCGGTGATTCATCAAGGGCAGGTCGAGGTGACGCTGGTACCCATTCACAACGGCCGCCAACGGCCCAGGGGGTGGTCCGGAGATGGCCTGGTGCCCCTACAGCTGGTCCGTGGGGGGGCAGCGGTGGCACATTGCCCAATTCAATAGCCCAAGCCTCTGACCCCACCACAGGGGTCCAGTGACATCCCTGGGGCCTCCTGGGGGGCGCCTTACCGTTGGGGGCTCACGGAGCTCTCCCCAGCACGTCCGCCATCTTTGGAGCCGACAAAATTTAAATTAAGTAGAAGGGCTAATGCCATATTTGAGCAAGACTCAAGCATAAATACTGAAAGTCCATTATTCGGGTGTCTTTGCTTACTAATTTTATCACCCATAATGACTTGAAAGGTCCCTGCTGAGAGCATGTTATTTATTAGGCGGCCCATGGTCCTACAAGGGACAGTGTGGAGGAATTTACTTAGTAGTCCATCCCTCCACACTATCGTATGCTGCTTTGAGATCCACAAATACAACAGATGTTTTCAATTTATTCTGGTAGCTGCTTTCAGTGTGGCTAGTAAGACTAAGGACTTGATTGGCACAGCTCCAATAAGATCTAAACCCAGCCTGTTCAATCGGTATTTGTTCGTTAATTTTCTGTCCAATTCTGTTAAGAATCAGCCTTTCAAGTAGTTTATAACAAACACTTAACAGAACAATGGGGCGATAGTTTTCTGACTTGTTGCTTTCTTTCCCAGGTTTTAATGCCGATTACCTTGGTTCTCTTAAATTCTGGAGGGAGCTTACTGGAAGTTAGGATATCTGTGTAGAATTTTGCCAGCCATTCTCTTGTGCGAGGCCCAAATTCAGGCATTACTCCATCAAAACCAGGAGATTTTCCAGCTTTGACATACTTCAGGGCAGTATCTATTTCAGCCACTTGGAAGGGTCGAGCATATTCCTGGCTAGGCGAGCACAAAGTTTTTAAGTGCTTTAGTTCTCTTTTCACTAATTTAGTATGTTTCTTATCATGGGGCACTCTAGTTAAGTTGACAATTCGAGTTGCTACTTGATCTGGAGTGACCTCTTGTTGTTTACGTTGAGCTGGTTGGCCTCCCAGTTTTTTCAGTAGGCTCCATGCCTTCCTGCTTGAGTGTTTAAAGTCTAATCCAGACTTAGTTTGCTCCCATTTCTGCCTGCGCGCCAGGTCAAGGTTATGAAGAAGTTCATCGGCTATCTCAGTATCACCATTCTCTAGATGTTTTTGATACAGGTTTTCGCAGGTTTCCTTCCATCTTGGGATGTATTCCTTACGGAAGCCATGTGGGATGGATTTTTTAGCCTATGACATAATTGCTCCGACAAAGCGATAGTAGCTTTTACTGACTGTTGGGATGCATCCTATTGTGTTTTCAAGGTCCATCGTAAACTTTTCCCAGTTAGCCATCTTTAGGTTCCACCTGGGTCGGGGTATAGATCTGATAATAGGTATCTTTATTCCTGTCTTAATGGTAATAAGTCTATGTTGGCTATGGGGGAAGGTTGGTAGCACTTGCCGAGAGGCAGGTATAGGTTTAGTTTTATCTTGTGTAACAAAACATAAATCTGGGTTATACTCTTTCTTCCATGCAGCTGATTTAAAAGTGCCTCGATCTTTAGCATCAAAAACTAAGTATAGGTTGTTCTGCTCTGCCCATTCGCAGAGGGTCTCGCCGTTAGTATCATTAAACCCGTTAGTATCATTAAACATATATCTCCATTGAGTATGACGGCTATTGAAATCTCCTATATACAGTCAGGTCCAGAAATATTGGGACATCGACACAATTCTAACATCTTTGGCTCTATACACCACCACAATGGATTTGGAATGAAACAAACACAATGTGCTTTAACTGCAGACTGTCAGCTTTAATTTGAGGGTATTTACATCCAACTCAGGTGAACGGTGTAGGAATTACAACAGTTTGCATATGTGCCTCCCACTTGGTAAGGGACCAATAGTAATGGGACAGAATAATAATCATAAATCAAACTTTCCCTTTTTAATACTTGGTTGCAAATCCTTTGCAGTCAATCACAGCCTGGAGTCTGGAACGCATAGACATCACCAGACGCTGGGTTTCATCCCTCTGCCAGGCCTCTACTGCAACTGTCTTTAGTTCCTGCTTGTTCTTGGGGCATTTTCCCTTCAGTTTTGTCTTCAGCAAGTGAAATGCATGCTCAATGGGATTCAGGTCAGGTGATTGACTTGGCCATTGCATAACATTCCACTTCTGTCCCTTCATAAACTCTTTGGTTGTGTCAAAACTCGTCCTGCAGCAGGCAGAGCGAAGAACCGAAACAGGAACGAGAGACCTCCACTGCGAACTGAAAGCACTTTATTCCTCAAGGCAACAGCCGCAGCAAGAAACAAAGCCAGCGTTGGCCGCTACCCGCAGCCAACACTGCTATATACATGCTCAGAGCACCCACCCATACTCCAACCAAACACGCCCAAGCCCTCCCATTCCCTATATCTACCCCACCCCTCTCCGGCAAACCCTTTCGCCCAGCGCCTAGCCAGGTAAGCCCTCGCCCGTGCTCCTCCACCACCGTGCTCCACCCCCACTCCCCCTCCCTGCCGCGCCCAGCCCTGGTCCCCTCTGTGGCAGCCGGCGTTCAGGCCCCCCAGCCACCCAGGCACTGTGGCGGGAATGAGCCCGTCCCCCAACAGGCACACCGCAGGGCCCCTCAGCTCCTGGGCAGAACTATCCCGCGCCCCGGGCTGCAGCTCCCCCGTCACATGCCGCTGCAGTAGGACAGCCCCAATGGCCATGTCGCTTGCATCGGCCTGCACTACGTAGGGCAAGTCAGGGTTCGGGTGTCGTAGGACGGGCTCCTTAGCACATTGGGCCTTGAGCATCTCGAAGGCCCGCTGGCACGCAGTGGTCCATGCCAGCTTTTGCCCTGGCCGCGGCGGTGTTACTGTTTGCTTCGTCCGCAGCAGATCCGTGAGCGGCAAGGCGATGGAGGCGAAGCTTGGAATGAACTGGCAATAGAAATTCGCGAAACCCAGGAAGCTCTGCAACTGTTTCCGGGTCCACGGGGCCTGCCACTGTTGGATGGCCTCCACCTTTTTCGGGTCCATCTCCACCCCGTTCGAGGACACCCGATATCCCAAATAGTCCAGCCGGGCCTTGTGAAACTCACATTTAGAGAGTTTCACGTACAATTGGGCTTCCCTCAGTTTGGTCAATACGCACCGAACCAGGGTGACATGTTCCTCCAGCGTCGACGTGTATATGAGAATGTCATCGAGATAGACCAGGACCCCCCGGTACAAATGATCATGCAGGACTTGGTTAATTAATTGCATGAAGACCACAGGGGCCCCTTGCAGACCAAACGGCATCACTCTGAACTGAAAGCTCCCTAATGGGCAATTAAAGGCCGTCTTCCACTCGTCACCGGCTTTGATCCGGACACGGTAGTACGCCTCCCTGAGGTCTAATCTACTGAATACCCGGCCCTTAGTCAAATGGACCAGGAGGTCCTTCACGAGAGGGAGGGGGTATAGGTGCTCTACACATACCGCATTAACACCCCGGTAATCCACACACAGTCTAAGGGTCCCGTCCTTCTTCTCCCTAAAAAGGACAGGGGCCGCCATCCGTGACCGGGCGGGCTGGATAAACCCCCTCCACAGGTTCTTTTTTTTTTATTGAAAAGTTTTAACATACAGTTTATCTTTAACAATCCCCCCTCCCCTCTCCCTCCCTCCCTACCCCTCCCCCCCTCCCCCCCCCGACTTCCCAGAGCTAAATACAAGGTACATAAAAAAAACAATCATAAACAACCATATACTAACAACCATAAACTCTAAAATCCATCACTCTCTAGCTTGTATAGGATAATACAAACCTTAATGATATTAAATATATATAGAGAAAAAAAAAGAAAGAAATAAAGAAAGAGAAAGAGAAGGAAGACTTATTCAAATGCTACATGAAACTTCTTAACCCTATATTTGTTCTGGATATACTCAATCCATTTTCTCCATTCCATAATATAACGTTCTTGCGAGTGATCTTTCAAATAAGCCGAGATCTTTGCCATCTCTGCCAGGTCGGAAACCTTTAAAGTCCATTCTTCTATGGTCGGCAGTTCCTCTTTCTTCCAATACTGACCTATTAAAAGTCTTGCTGCCGTAATTAAATTCAACATCAACTTAGTGTCCACAACCGTAGCATCTGTGATTATTCCCAACAAGAAGAGTTGCAGGCAAAACTTTATCCTTTGCTTGAAGATCTTCTGCATATTCCACCAAATTTTTATCCAGAAGGCCTTAACCTTTTTACAAGTCCACCATACATGAAAATATGTTGCATCTTCATCACCACACCTCCAACATTTTGGTTGATAATTCGGATACATACTTGCAAGCTTTTTAGGATCTAAATGCCATCTATAAAACATTTTATAAAAGTTCTCTCTTAGATTTTGAGCTTGTGTAAATTTTACGTTCCTCACCCAGATCTTTTCCCACGTGTCCATTGTAATAACTTCTTGAATATTTTGGGCCCATTTTATCATACAATCCTTAACAAGTTCTGTTTCTGAGTCAATCTCTATCAATACAAGATATATCCGTTTAATAAGTGCTGGACCCTGATTTCTGATTTGCTTTATCAGATTTTCATCAGTCATTGTAAAACCATTTTTCTGATCTTCTTTCCACCTGGCCCGTAGCTGAGTATATTGAAACCAATTCTGAACAATCTTCTCATCTCGCAAGAGACTATATGATTTCAAACACCAGACATTTCTTTCCAAGCTTAGAATCTCCTTGTACGTAGTCATATCATGTTTAAAACCAGCATGTATATTTTCTGTTGCGTGTTTTGGAATTGCCCACAATGGTATCTTACAGTCTAACTTATGTCTGTACTTCTTCCAAACTCTCAGCAATGCCTGTCTTAGAATATGCACTCTAAACACATTATCTACCTTCTTATCATACAACAAATATGCATGCCAGCCAAATAACAAGTCGTGGCCCTCAAGATTTAATAATCTCTCTTGTGTCAAATTAATCCAGTCACTTATTCCTGCTAACGCAGCAGCTTCATAATATAATTTAAGATTAGGCATTTTAAGACCACCTCTTTCACGAGTATCCTGCATAATCTTGAGTTTAACTCGTGGCCTTTTCCCTGCCCAAACAAATTTATTGATACCTCTCTGCCATTCCTCCAAATTAGAATCTTTCTTAAGAACCGGTATCATTTGAAATAAAAATAAGAATTTAGGCAGGACATTCATTTTTACTGCTGCGATTCGCCCCAACAAAGACAGTTGCAATTTTTCCCAACTCTCCATTTCTTTTTGGATTTTTCCCCATAATTTTTCATAATTATTTTTATATAATTTTGTATTAGAGGGCGACAAAAGCACCCCCAAATATTTGACCCTTTTGACAATTTCAAATCCAGTTAACCCTTCTAAAAGGGCCTTTTGCGATGCTGTCATGTTTTTGGCCAAGATTTTAGTTTTTTGTACATTAACTTTAAATCCAGAAACCTTCCCATATTGCATTATTATCTCCATCAGGTCCACAACAGAGCTCTCCGGCTGGGTCACTGTAACAACCAGATCGTCTGCGAACGCTCTCAATCTATAATCCTGATCTCTAATCTGTATACCCTTAATTCTTTCCGAATTTCGTATTTTTACCAATAATATCTCCAATGTTTAACACAAATAACAAAGGCGATAGCGGGCACCCTTGCCTTGTACCCTTCTCAATATTACATACTTCTGACAAACTATTGTTAACTATTATTCGAGCTGTTTGTTTTTGATATAATGCCCTAATTGGTTGCAAAAATTTATCCCCAAAATTCATTTTATCTAAAACTTTCATCAAAAATTGCCAATTCAGTTGATCAAAAGCTTTTTCAGCATCTAAAAAAATTAGCGCCGCAGGGATCTGGTTGTTCCTTTCCAAAAATTCCAACACATCAACTATATGCCTCACGTTATTTTTCATTTGCCTACCACTAATAAACCCAGTTTGATCCCCATGAATCACCCGTTGCAGAACCCTCATCAATCTATTAGCCAGCACCTTAGCAAATATCTTGTAGTCTGTATTTAATAATGATATCGGTCTATAGTTCTTTACTTGAGTAGCATCTTGGTCTTCCTTCGGAATCAGAGAGATAAAGGCAGTTCTCCAAGATGGAGGCACCTTTCCCCCTCTCTGGATTGTCTGGAACAATTCCTTTAACGGTTTAACCATCTCTAATTGTAAATTTTTGTAGTAGGCCGCAGTCAAACCATCTGTACCTGGCGCTTTGTCGACCTTCAACTCCTTAATTGCTGTAAATATTTCTTCTTCTGTAATCAGTTGATTAATCTCCTCTTTTTGTACTTGCGTAAGAACCGGGATGCTAGCATTCTCCAAATATTCATCAATGTCTTTTTCATTAATCTTCTCCTTAGCATATAATTTAGAATAAAAGTCCACAAAGGCTTCCTTAATAAGATCCTGTTGAAACACTACCTTCCCCTTATGTTCAATTTTGTCTATGTTAGAAGCCCTCTGCTTTTTCCTTAGTGTATAAGCTAGCCATCTACCTGGCTTATTAGCATTGCAGAAAGTATTATGCCTGGCAAACCTCAAGTTGGTTGCCACTTGATCAGCCATTAATTTATCAAATTGTCCTCTTAATAGCTTGATAGCCTCCTTAATCTTCACATCCAATGGATTCAAAATCAAAGCATTCTCTTTTTCCTTAATTTCATTCTCCAATTCTTTCCTTCTAGCTTCCAAAGTACGTCTATGTTTGTTATTCATATATATCAACACTCCTCTCATATAGGCCTTGCTAGCATCCCAAACCATATCCATAGAAGTATCCTTATTCATATTAATTTCAAAAAAATCCTTCATTCGCTGTTTACACTCTTCCACATTTTTCTGGTTTCTAAACAAATTCTCATTTACGCGCCATGAGCGCCTATCTCTGTTATCCTTATTAATCTCTAACCATACTGGGCTATGGTCAGAAATAGCTCTTGCACAAATCTTTACCTTCTTAATCCTAGAAAAAAAATCATTAGTCAGCAAAATAAAGTCAATCCTAGAAAAAGATTGGTGTCTATCAGAAAAAAAAGTATAGTCCTTTTCATGCGGGTGTGTGTCACGCCAAATGTCTCGCAATTCCAAATCATCCTTCATTTCAAAAAAAGACTTAGGCAGTCTGGCATGACACGGAATACGCTTAAAAAAACCAGCCTTATCCATCTGTACGTCCAGAACGCCATTCCAATCCCCCATAAAAATAAACGATTTGTAATCCAACTGAGTAAGCTTTGTATGAAGTAAGCTAAAAAAGTCAGCCTGTTGTTGTTGTTGATTAGGAGCATACAGTCCAACTAAAAGCGTTTTTTTGCCTTCTAGCAACAAATCTATCATTACGTATCTTCCATGCTTATCTGCTTCAATTAAGTCCGCTGTTATAGCACTTTTAACATAAACAACCACTCCGTTTTTCTTATTCATTGCAGAGGCAACAAATTGCGTACCCAATCTTGAATTCAGTAAAAACTTTTGGTCCATAGCCCTAATATGCGTTTCTTGCAAGCAAATAACATCAGTCTTAAATTGTTTTAAATATTGAAAAACTTTCTTTCTCTTCTGAGGCGAATTTAATCCATTGACATTCCAAGTTAAAAATTTAGTTGCCATACTTGTCACCCCGAAGCTTTTGGAGCACCTCTTCAATGGCCCTGTCTCCTTTAGGCCGCGCTCCTCCCACTGCCTCGCTGTAAGTGCGCTTTGAAAGTTCCATAAACTTCTGCTGGTCTTGTTCTTTTATTTGTTTTGCTCTTTTTAAAGCAGCACGCGTCACCCTTAGCTCTCCAACATCAGCCAACAAAGTTGTAGTTTGATCCCCTCCAGCACCATCCTCCTCTGTCTGGCCATCTTCAGCTTCATGAGGTTTTTCTTCACCAAATCCCTTTGCCGCTTCCAGAAGTGATAGTGGGGTTGCTTTTAAAACATTATTGTAGAAATCACGCGCCTGTGCCACAGTAACCAGACGGTATCTTTTACCTTCATGCATCGCCACCAGCCCAACTGGAATCTCCCATCTGAACCTTATATCACGTTGCTTAAGTTCCTGCACAAGAAATGCAAAGTCCTTTCTTCTCCTTAAAATCTTTGGAGGAATTTCCTTTAAAACCAAAACTTCTTGGTCAGCAACCACTACTTTAGTATCATAGGCAGCTTGAATAACTTCATCTCTAATTTCTCTCTTTGTAAAATAAACCACCACATCTCTAGGTAACTTCCTCTGTCTGGCAATCCATGAATTTACACGAAAAGCTTTATCCATGCATCCCTTTATTTCAGATGCTGGCTGACCCAATACTGCTTCCAGAGCTTCAGAAATCAGCTGCTTTAAGTCTTCTTTAATATTTTCTTTTAAACCTCTGATTCTAACAGCATACTGCATCTGGTGAAACTGAACAAGGCTTAACTCTCTGTCCATTTTGTCTCTTAAATCTTCATTCTCCAATACCTTTACTTCTAATACAGCATTTTTTTGAGTCAAATCTTCCACTTTTTCTTCCAAGCCTTGCACACATTCAGCCACACTTTCCACTGTAGACAAAATGTCTACCCTCATCGCACTAAATTTCTCTTCCATCCTCTCTTCTATTCTCTCCTCCATTTTTGCCAATTTATCACCCAATGTTTCTAAAATTACCTGGGCATGCTTTTCAAGGGCATCTTGTAAATCCTTCGATGTCAATGCAGCAGGAGGAAGCAAGGCTTGCAACGATGTCTGTTGCACCGGAGAAGTTCCAGCACTCCGAAGAGTTTTTGAGGGAGGTTTAGCCGCCATCTTTTACTTTCACTTGTGACGCACTTTCACTTTAAGCTTAAAAAGTCCATTAAGCTCGAGAGTAAAAATAAAGATCCTCTTCACCTTTTCCTCTTGTACCGCTCTGCCTGCTCCTTTTGTTCCAGAGTCTTTCCTTCTGGCAGGGGTGGTCGCAAACGCCTGGCTCTGCTCCAAGAAATCCGGAGCAGAGACGCTGACCAGCTGGGAGCAACCCAGGCTACGGGGGAGTTCGATCCTTCAGCCGCCCAAGCTTTAAACTCAGGCGGCCCCGGAGAACTCGACCCCTACCTGGGGCCTCACCCCCTCCTCTTCTCCCGAGGAGGGGGCTTCAAATTCACCCGAACAGCTGATCGACGCTGTTTCGGGTGAAAACTACACAGCTGAGCCGCGGGCAGCCCGAAAAGGCTGTCTCCGGCGCCGCGCCGCCACTGGAAGTTCCCCCCTCCACAGGTTCTTATCAATTTACTGCCGGAGCTCCTGCATTTCCCGGGGCGCCATTGCGTACATACGGGGTTTCGGCAGCTTTGCCCCCGGCTCCAGTTCGATGGCGCAGTCCGTGGGGCGATGGGGCAGCAAGGCGTCACACTTTTTCATCAAAGACGTCTGCCAGGTCGGCGTACTCCCGTGGCACTCGTACCTCAGGCCCAGCTCCCACCCCTGCAGCCCTCTCTGGCCCTCCGATTCTCTCGGGACCCATGTAGGAATGCCTCGCAGGGGGTTGGGGCCCTGTCCCTAGGTGGAGGTGTCGGCAACCCCCCTCCCACCAGACCGTGGGGCCCCACCTGTCCAACCACGTGAGCCCCAAAATGACTGCCTCCGTCATGGACGGCACCACGACAAACCGTAGTGTCTCCTAGTGTGTGCCCAGTTCCAGCCTCACCGGTGCCGTCACATGCGTGATTGGTGCCCCACCCAGAAGGGACCCATCTACCTGCTGGAACCGAAGAGGTTTGGGGAGCCGCTGAAGGGGGATGCCGGCCTCCGTTGCCATCGCCAGGCTGATAAGGCAGTGCGTGCTGCCTGTATCGATCAGGGCCTTGCACTTCCTCCTTTCGCCTGTTTGTGGGCTTACCAATGTCACAGGCAACACGAAAGGGCACACTGGAGCACTTACCATCGGGTCCTCGTATTCATGGTCCTCAGACCCGTCGGATGTGTCGGTCCATCCATCCGCTGGCCCCTCTGGACGCACCGGGGTTGATGCTCGGGGTGTCTCGATGGCCACCTGGTACGCTGCTCTGGAGCGCTCTGCGGTTCTCCTGGGGGTCGGGACCCGTGACACTGGGGGGTTGGACCCTGCCCGGGATGGTGGTAACGGGCAGTCCGCTGCCCGGTGGCCCGGTTGGTCACATCGGAAGCAGCGAAACATTGGACGAGGTGCTGGTAGGGGGGCAGGCTGTGGCACCGCCGGCCCGGGCTTCCGCCCCTCGGCCCTCGTCCCTCCCCCGGCCCTGCAGGCCCCAGGGCTTGCTTCAGGCCTGCCCCGAGTGTCCTGCAATCCGATATCCAGCTCCACCGCCACCTTGAACCAGTCCTGAAGCCGTGCAGGGACCCCCCGGACCTCACATGCTCGTCGAAGGGCTCCGTCAAGGCCGGCCCGAAAGTGGTGCACCAGCAAGCGCTCCGGCCACGAGCGCAACCTACCCGCAACCTTGCGGAACTCGTGCACATACTCTTCCGCTGGCCGACCCCGCTGCCTGATGGCTAAGACCTCAGCTTCCGCACGGTGTATTCGGGAGACATCCTCAAAACGGACGCGCAGGGCATCCAGGAATAGCCCGACGTCGCTGAGTTCACGGGCGTGGTCGCTGTAGAGATCTGCAGTCCAGGTCGCGGCCTCTCCCTGAAGGCATGCGGTGACCACCACCACCATTGCCCACTGCGATGCGTAGGCCTGGGCATACCCGTCCAGGTGGTTGATTACCTGACCCAAGAACATAGCCAGGCGATCGGGGTGGCCATCGTAGGTTACGGTGAGCGGTGGTGGTCCCCATACCACGGCCGGACCCCAATGCCCAACAGGGGAAGGGGCTTGGCCCTGAGATGCCGCCACCGGCCTGGGTGCCAGACGTCCAGGTGCCCTTTCTGGTGTTGGCCAAACATCTCGCCCTCCTTGTGCTGACGTGGTTGAGGGCCGGGTGCTGCCCTCCCCGGGCACTTTGAATTTCGGGCTGGCCAGCCGGAAGCGGGACGTTGCTGGCTGACTGGGTGCCCCCCCAAAAGACCACTGGCCTGTGTTTGCTTCAGGGCCCGTGGCCGCCCAAGAGCTGCTGTCACGTGCCCCGACCTCCCCAAACCTATCACGTAACACATCCATAGTCTGGCTCCCAGGGGCAGTTGAATAGCTCCATTCTTCACCGTCGTCCTCAGTTAGCCGACGCTCCCTCCAGCCCAGCGGAGCCCCACTGGGCTGGGCAGTCTGCCCTTACTCGAGTCCCGTGCGGCTCAGAACCGACTCTGTCACAGGATCCGCTGGTGGCGCTTCCCGCACCTTAGGCCTCACAGCCAGCTGGGCGTCTTCCGCTCCCTTCTCGGGTGGCGTCGCCTCCGCCCCAGCTGCGCCGGCCTCCTCCATCCCGGTTTCCAGGGCGGCCCTTGCAAGCCTTCTGCCATGGCACACAAAGCAGGAATAGAACACAGCAGAAAAGCCAAAAGGCCGTAACGCTGGCTTTCTGTCAAAACTCGTCCTGCAGCAGGCAGAGCGAAGAACCGAAACAGGAACGAGAGACGTCCACTGCGAACTGAAAGCACTTTATTCCTCAAGGCAACAGCCGCAGCAAGAAACAAAGCCAGCGTTGGCCGCTACCCGCGGCCAACGCTGCTATATACATGCTCAGAGCACGCACCCATACTCCACCCAAACACGCCCAATCCCTCCCATTCCCTATATCTACCCCACCCCTCCCCGGCAAACCCTTTCGCCCAGCGCCTAGCCAGGTAAGTGTCAAGCCCCGCCGGCTTGCCAAGCAGCCGAGCTGCAACACCGTCTCCGCCGGCACAGGGAAGCGGCCCCTCCCTCCCCCAGAAGACCGCCGTCTCCAGCACCCACCTGCGCTCCCGGACCTCAACGCCTCACTACCGGCCAGCAGACGACCATGCTGGCCGCGTTGAATCCCGGTGGCCACGCGCCAGAGCCGCCAGCCGAAGCTGCCAGCTGCAACCACCCTGGAGACGCGGTGTCGGGCTCCCGCCAACCAGCTGGTAGGCGCAGCCTCGCCCGGCCAACGTGTTCAACTCCGGGTCCCCGCCTTGCAGCTGGCCGGCACACTCACACCCGGGCGGCCAGGCACGCCCTCGCCCCACCGATGGGGACGGCTCCGTACACCCATCGGTCAGCTGGTGGGCACACCTGCACCGGCCGACCCCCGGCGCCCCGGCAGTTGGGCCCAGAGCCACAAGCTTTGCCCGCGCCCGGGTCCTGGGAGCGACGCCAGCGCCCTGCTGGGCCACGAGAGCAGCCGGAGCCGGGACGGACTATGGACGATGGGGGGGCAGCCGGGGAAACCGACCAGCCACGGGCAGCCATGGACGGGGAGGTGGCCATGTCCACGCTGCCTCTCCCTCCGGCCGGGCGTTCATGTGGGCGTGCGGGATGGGAGCGCACGGTAGCAACATCAGGTCGGACAGGGAGGCGCATGGAGACGGAAGGACAGGCCGTACCTGAGGATGTGCCCGGCGGGCCGCAGCAACACACATGGGTGGCGGGCGTGCAGGATGATGGGTGGAGGCTTTATGGGGAGGTGGGCGGATGCCGGTTTGCTCTGAAGGGGTGGGGTTAGGGTGGAGCAGCGTGATGAAAAAGAGCGTTGAGGCTGGATGCCTCAACGCTGACTTTACCACGGTTTGATCTGTGTGAGCAATAAACCTGGTCACCCGTACCTTTGGAGTGCTTGTGATTCTTCGCAGAGGACGTTGTGACAGTAAGTCAGCGTATTTCCAGGATTCCTTCTGCTGTTACCCACGCTTTGGGCATGGCAGAGGATCCACAGGGGCTTGCTCTGGCAGCCGATGGGGATGGGGCCGTGGGGGCTGCAGCTGCAGCACCACCTGACTCAGATGTGGCAGAAGGGCTGGTGGTGCGGCCGAAGACCAAAGGAGTTATGGCCACGGTCGCTGGCAGCGAAGGCAGGGAGGAAGGTCCTCTGGCTCGCATCGGGGAGTGGTGGTACAGTCCTGCATTGGAGCACTTGGACCTGGCCCATGGAGAGGTCTGTTCAGGGGCCTCGGCGACGGCCTGGAGGGAGTGGCGGTTGACGGAGGAGGAAGGCGAGGAGTGGAGTTACTCCACGGCTCCAGGGGCCTATACATTGGATGTGTTACGGGACCGTTTTGGGGAGTTTGGGTATCAGGAACCCACGCCTTGGTCGCCTTCGGGCCCGGGCCGGGAGACACGGCGGTGGTCGCTGCAGAGGCTGACGCCTGGCCAGTCAGGCCAGCCCGGTTTCCGCCTGGCGATCCCAAGGTTCTGGGGCCCGCCGTCACAGCCGACGGTTGCAGGAACTGTTCGAGCTGAACGACCACCTCCCCCGAGGCGTTGGACCAGGCAGAGCCCGCCAGGTGGACAACGACGGCCGGGGCTCCCACCAGGCCATGGAGTGGGCAGCACCAGGCACCAGCTTTGAGGGGCCCCAGGTCCCAGGGGGGGTCCTGGGGCCCGGGGTTCTTCTGGGGCCCTCCGCCTCTGCTAGTGACATACGATGGTCACCCTGACCGGCTCGCCATGTTCCTGAGCCACACTATCCATCATCTGGACCAGTACGGTGCAGCCTATGCCTCCCAATGGGCCATGGTGGTGGCCATCACTGCGAGCCTGCAGGGAGAGGCTGCAGCCTGGGCGGCTGACCTGTATGGGGAGCACGCCTGGGAGCTGGCCGATGTTGGACTGTTCCTGGAATTGCTGCGAATGCAGTTCGAGGACGTGGCCCGTACCCATAGGGCTGAGGCGGAGGTGGTGGGGCTGTGACAACAAGGCAGGCCTGCGGCGGAGTATGTTGGTGAGTTTTGCCGGGTGGCTCGCAACCTCCGCTCCTGGCCGGAACGCCTGCTGGTGCACCACTTCCAGGCAGGGTTGGACGGCACGCTACGTAGGGCGTGCGTGGTGCGCGGTGTGCCCGAGCGACTGCTGGAGTGGTATCGGTTCGCTGTTGAACTCAACGTTCGGCTGCGTGAGTGTAGGGGAAGTCAGAGGGGGCGGTCGGGCCCCGCAGGCCCCCTGAGAAGCCAAAGGCGGAGGACCGGAAGACTGTGGCACCAGCGGCAAACCCACCTGTGCCGCTCCCAAGGTCAACCATAAAATGTTTCCAGTGTGATCAGCTGGGACACTGTGGCTGATTGCCCTTTGCCGGCACCCCGTGCGGCTGCAGCCACCCCCTCTGGCAAGGGGGCCACAGCACGGAAGTTGGTGGAGCGTTCGAGAGCTGCTCACCAGCTGGCGACCCTCATGATGACACCAGTAACGGGTGCGGAGACACCTGGGGCCAATGACCCACAACCCTACGAGAGCCAGGAGGAGGAGGAGGACCCCATGGTGAGTGACCCGGTGGTACCCTTCACGGTTCCAGTCGTGCTGATCAACCCGCAGACGGGTCGTAGGGAGGCCTACCCGGCATTGATTGACTCAGGCAGTACCCGGTGCCTGCTCAGCCAGACGGTGGTTGCCCGGCTGGGACTGGAGGTGCGGCGCCTGCCAACCTCTCTCCGTTTCCAGCAGGTGGATGGGTCCCTTCTGAGGGGGGCCCCGGTCACCCGGGTGACGAGCCCTGTCCGTTTGGAGATAGGAACCCATTGGGAGATGATGCGGTTCCTTGTCGTTCTGTCTATGACGGAGGCGGTGATCCTGGGGCTGACGTGGCTCAACAAGTGGGGTCCCACGATATGGTGGGAAGGGGGCTGTCGACATCTGCGGTTGGGGACAGGGCCACAACCGCCACCACACGCATACGTGGGTCCCTCTGGTCAGCCAGGGAGCGAGCAAGTCCAAGGGGCAGAAGGGGTGGGGGAAGCCCGCTTTCCACAGGCGTACGCCGACCTGGCTGAGGTGTTTGACGAGAGGGAGTGTGATGCTTTGCCTCTCAACCGAGCAACGGACTGCGCCATTGAGCTCGAGCCTGGCGTCAAGCTGCCAAAACCACGCATGTACGCCCTGACACCCCGCGAGATGCAGGAATTGCGGCATTATATTGATAAAAACCTCGCAAGGGGGTTCATTCAACCTGCCCGGTCCAAGATAGCAGCGCCGATACTATTCCAAGAAAAGAAGGATGGCACGCTTTGATTGTGTGTCGACTTTCATGGAGTCAACGCGGTCTGCGTCGAACACCTGTATCCGCTACCCCTCACGAAGGACCTCCTGGCACACCTGTCGATGGGTCGCATCTTCACGAGGTTGGATTTACGGGAGGCGTATTATCGGGTGAGGATCAGAGCCGGGGATGAGTGGAAGACGGCGTTCAACTGTCCGTTGGGCAGCTTCCAGTTCCGGGTTATGCCGTTCGGACTCCAGGGGGCCCCAGCCGTCTTTATGCAGCTGATAAATCAGGTGCTTCACAAGCACCTGTATCAAGGGGTGCTAGTTTACCTTGACGACATCTTGATTTATTCCAAGACCATGGAGGAGCATGTCGCCCTTGTGCGCCAGGTACTACGGAAGCTGCTGGCTGCCCGTCTCTACGTGAAGCTCACAAAGTGCGAGTTTCACAAGACGAGTTTGGATTACCTGGGGTATCGGGTTTCCGCAAGTGGCATAGAGATGGACCCTCGTAAAGTGGAAGCCGTGCAGCAATGGCAAGCGCCGCGGACGCGACGACAGCTGCAGAGTTTCCTGGGGTTCGCGAACTTCTATCGCCAGTTTATCCCGGGCTTTGCGGCGACAGCCCTGCTGCTGACGGACTTGCTGCGGACGCGGCAGACTGGGGAGAAGCCATGTCCAGGGCTGAAGTTGGCTTGGACCACCACGTGCCAACAGGCGTTCGAGACCCTGAAAGCCCTGTTCGCTAAGGAACCGGTGTTGGCACACTCCGATCCAGACCGACCATATGTGGTCCAATTCGATGCCAGCGACGTCGCGGTAGGGGCTGTGCTGTTGCAACAGAACACGGAGGGCGTGCTGCAACCGTGTGCCTACTCGTCCAAAAAGCTGTCATCTGCAGAGCGCGCATGGGCGATTTGGGAAAAGGAGGCGTTCGCAGTGCGCACCACCTTGGAGACGTGGCGTCATCTATTGGAGGGGGCTTCCCACCCCTTCGAGGTCTGGACAGACCACAAAAACGTAGAGGTCCTGCAGTCACCAAGAAAGCTGGCGCCCAAGCATGTCAGATGGGCTCTCTTTTTCCGGCGGTTTAACTTTGTTCTGAAATACGTGCCGGGGGGACGGAACTTTCTTGCCGACGTGTTCTCATGGCTGCCGCAATACAACACCAAACGGGAAGCAGTGGTGCAAGAGCTCATCCCGCCTGGCGCATCCCCGGTCGCGGACCAGGTGGTCTACAGCGTGGGGGATGATCTGTCCCGTGCCATGGGCGATGCTTTAGCTACAGACACCTGGCTGAAGGAGCACCCCGGCCTTCTCAACATGCGCAACGGCTTGGCCTGGCACGGGGATAGGCTGTATGTGCCCCAGGCACTGCGCCCCGCCGTCCTGCACTGGTGTCACAACGCCAAACAAGCTGGCCACTTCGGCTTCCTTAAGACCTTACACTTGGCACGGCGCCAATTCTGGTGGCCGTGCATGAAGGCGGACGTGGAACAACACGTTCGGGGCTGTCACGTGTGTGCCACAGTAAAACCCCGTGTCGGGAAGCTGTTAGGACTGCTACAGACAGTATCGGACCCCAAACGACCATGGCAAGACATTGCCATGGACTTTATTGTTGGGTTGCCGGAAAGCAGGGGCTACACAGTGATCTGGACGGTCATCGACCTCTTCTCCAGACAGGCGCACTTCATCCCCTGTAAGGGGCTGCCATCTGCCAAACGGTTGGCACGGCTGTTTCTGACACATATCTATCGGCTACACGGGGTCCCCCAACGGATTATTTCGGATCGTGGGGTCCAATTTACGGCACGGTTCTGGCGGGAATTCTTGCGGCACATCGGGTCCACCCAGGGTCTCAGCTCCGGCTACCACCCGAGCACCAACGGAGCCGCCAAGAGGACCAACGCCACGGTAGAAAGACTTCTCAGGAGTTACGTGTCATACCAGCAAACAGACTGGGTAGACCTCCTGGTGTTTGCTGAAGTCGTCCACAACAACGCCGTGCACAGCAGCACGGGTTTGACACCATTTCAGGTGGTGGCAGGGTATGACTTTGTCCCTGTCCCTGAGTGTGGACAGGGACCGACAACACCCACCGGGCCCGGGGAGTGGATACACCAATTAGGGGGTGCTTGGAAGACTGCTAGGGAGGCGATGGCGAAAGCCCAAGCACGGGTGAAGGAGCAGGTAGACAGGAAGCAGGAAACTTTTGAGACCCCCAAGGTCGGGGAGTGGGTATACCTGTCGACCAAGTACTTGCTGTTGCGGGTACCAAGCAGAAAGCTAGGCCCCAAGTTCCTTGGCCCTTTCCAAGTGGTCCGAGTGATCAACCCCGTGACTGTACGATTACGGTTGCCACGATTCTTAGGGAAGGTACACCCGGTCTTCCACAGCAGCCTGCTGAGGCCCGCCAGGGGCCTGACGGGGAAAGCAGGTGGGAACGCACTGGGCCCTGTTCATGGGGACCAATACGAAATACAGGCAATCCTCGACTCATGGGTACGGGGGGGCAGGTGCAGTACCTCGTTTTGTGGAAAGGATACCCGCTGGCGGAAGCGTCGTGGGTGGGGAAAGGGGACGTTCGGGCAGCTCGTCTGGTCACAGCCTTCCATCGCACACACCCGTCCAAACCAGGGGGTGGTGCCGGGGACTCGGTGGCCTGGGTCCGTGGATGTCCATCTTGTTCTTCCTTCGCAGGTGGGCATGTGGTAGGGGAAGCCGACTGTCAAGCCCCGCCGGCTTGCCAAGCAGCCGAGCTGCAACACCGTCTCCGCCGGCGCAGGGAAGCGGCCCCTCCCTCCCCAGAAGACCGCCGTCCCCAGCACCCACCTGCGCTCCCGGACCTCAACGCCTCGCTACCGGCCAGCAGACGACCATGCTGGCCACGTTGAGTCCCGGTGGCCACGCGCCGGAGCCGCCAGCCGAAGCTGCCAGCTGCAACCACCCTGGAGACGCGGTGTCGGGCTCCCGCCGACACACTGGTAGGCGCAGCCTCGCCCGGCCAACGTGTTCAACTCCGGGTCCTCGTCTTGCAGCTGGCCGGCACACTCACACCCGGGCGGCCGGGCGCGCCCTCGCCCCACCGACGGGGACGGCTCCGTACACCCATCGGTCAGCCAGTGGGCACACCTGCACCGGCCGACCCCTGGCGCCCCGGCGGTTGGGCCCAGAGCCACAAGCTGTGCCCGCGCCCGGGTCCTGGGAGCGACGCCAGCGCCCTGCTGGGCCACGAGAGCAGCCGGAGCCGGGACGGACTATGGACGATGGGGCAGCCGGGGAAACCGACCAGCCACGGGCAGCCATGGACGGGGAGGTGGCCATGTCCACGCTGCCTCTCCCTCTGGCCGGGCGTTCGTGTGGGCGTGCGGGGTGGGAGCGCACGGTAGCAACATCAGGTCGGACAGGGAGGCGCATGGAGATGGAAGGAGAGGCCGTACCTGAGGACGGGCCTGGTGGGCCGCAGCAACACACGTGGTGGGTGGCGGACGTGCAGGATGATGGGTGGAGGCTTTATGGGGAGGTGGGCGGATGCCGGTTTGCTCTGAAGGGGTGGGGTTAGGGTGGAGCAGCGTGATGAAAAAGAGCGTTGAGGCTGGATGCCTCAACGCTGACTTTACCGCGGTTTGATCTGTGTGAGCAATAAACCTGGTCACCCGTACCTTTGGAGTGCTTGTGATTCTTCGCAGAGGACGTCGTGACAGTAAGCCCTCGCCCGTGCTCCTCCACCACCGTGCTCCACCCCTACTCCCCCTCCCTGCCACGCCCAGCCCTGGTCCCCTCTGTGGCCGCCGGTGTTCGGGCCACCCAGCCACCCAGGCACCGCGGCGGGAACGAGCCCATCCCCCAACAGGCACACCGCGGGGCCCCTCAGCTCCTGGGCAGAACCGTCCTGGGCCACTCCGCCGAAAGTGGACTCGTCAGCTGTAGCCGTGGGAGGGCTGGCAACAAGAGGTGGAGTGCCGAGGCAGCGGCCGCCGCACCGGCTGTTCCGATGCTTACGCCGGTCTTGCCGTCAGCCGGGGTGGTCTGCGCAGGCGCGGCGTCGAACGAGGGCAGCAGCGGAGAAACAGTCGCCCAACAAGCCTCCCGGGCCGCTGAGGAGCAGGGTGGGTCCGGCGAGCGCAGGGTAGGAGGAGCCGTAGGGGTGGAGGGCCCCCCCCTCGAATGTCGGCCCCACGGGGCCCGACATGTTGCTTTTGCAGTATGCTTTGGGTCATTGTCCATCTGCACTGTGAAGCGCCGTCCAATGAGTTCTGCAGCATTTGGCTGAATGTGAGCAGATAATATTGCCCGAAACACATCAGACTTCATCCTGCTGCTTTTGTCAGCAGTCACATCATCAATAAATACAAGAGAACCAGTTCCATTGGCAGCCATACATGCCCATGCCATGACACTACCACCACCATGCTTCTCTGATGAGGTGGTATGCTTAGGATCATGAGCAGTTCCTTTCCTTCTCCATACTCTTCTCTTCCCATCACTCTGGTACAAGTTGATCTTGGTCTCATCTGTCCATAGGATGTTGTTCCAGAACTGTGAAGGCTTTTTTAGATGTCGTTTGGCAAACTCTAATCTGGCCTTCCTGTTTTTGAGGCTCACTAATGGTTTACATCTTGTGGTGAACCCTCTGTATTCACTCTGGTGAAGTCTTCTCTTGATTGTTAACTTTGACACACATACACCTACCTCCTGGAGAGTGTTCTTGATCTGGCCAACTGTTGTGAAGGGGGTTTTCTTCACCAGGGAAAGAATTCTTCCGTCATCCACCACAGTTGTTTTCCGTGGTCTCCCGGGTCTTTTGGTGTTGCTGAGCTCACCGGTGCGTTCCTTCTTTTTGAGAATGTTCCAAACAGTTGTTTTGGCCACGCCTAATGTTCTTGCTATCTCTCTGATGGGTTTGTTTTGTTTCTTCAGCCTAATGATGGCTTGCTTCACTGATAGTGAGAGCTCTTTGGATGTCATCTTGAGAATTGACAGCAACAGATTCAGTGAAATGAACTCTGGGCCTTTTATCTGCACATTGTAATTGGGATAATGAGGGACTATCACACACCTGGGCCATGGAACAGCTGAGAAGCCAATTGTCCCATTACTATTGGTCCCTTACCAAGTGGGAGGCACATATGCAAACTGTTATAATTCCTACACCGTTCACCTGAGTTGGATGTAAATACCCTCAAATTAAAGCTGACAGTCTGCAGTTAAAGCACATTGTGTTTGTTTCATTCCAAATCCATTGTGGTGGTGTATAGAGCCAAAGATGTTAGAATTGTGTCGATGTCCCAATATTTCTGGACCTGTTGGTAGATGCCCAGGTGTGAAATCCTAGGGAGAACTGTATCAGGCCAAGAGATAGTAGGGGGTTTATAGATGTTCATGACTTGGGTATCTCCAATCTTAATTGTGATAGTGTAGATGTTATCCTCACTGCTTGTTTCCAATAAATATGCGTTTTCAATGTTATTATGCACATATGTTATCAGGCCATAAGTTTGATGAAAAATACCGCCTAAGACGTCATATCCAGGTATTCTTCCTCTGCTTTTAAGCTGCTGTTTGTTCTCAATGCGTGTTTCCTGGATCAAAGCCAAATCGACATAATTTTCAAGTAGTAGTTTGGAAAGATGTTCACATTTTGATCTACTACTGCCTTCGATGTTAAGTTGGCGTATACATATTGAACTTCCAATATTCCGATTCATTTTGGTATTGGTATTTGTTATAGCTGTTATTTCTGCTATTTTTTTAGTCCTGTAGGGACTGTAGGGTTGTGTGTGAAGCCAGGAGATCCTCACGGATGTCTGGCAACCAGTCCGTTTGTTACTCATTTAGCACCACCCAGGAGGCACATGTGGCTTAAGGATTGCCACGGACGCGAGTAACTTTGCCCCCCAATTCACAACGATTAGTTATCTTATGGATTCTAAATACTTATATTATGCTATAATCTTAAATCTTTTGACATTATAGTGATCAATATCATTGGCAGTACACTTTACAATTTAACAATTATAAATATAATTGCATTCAACAGATGTAAAAAGTCTCTCACCCTCTCAAAACTTTCAGTCTCTTGTTCTCATATAAGTTTTTTTCAGTTTTATCACACAGAAAGAACTTGTTTTAACTGTTTTATTAATTTGTATAAGCCCTTAATTTTAGTCACAGATTTTCCTTCTTTCTGGAACAGTCTTATTTTTCTGTTTTATCTCTGTGTCTATTTTCTTCTCAGCCAGTAGATGTCGCCCTTCTCCCTTTCAATACTATTCAGCCTTCAGCACTTGTTCAAAATGTCTGCTTTCTCCGCTGATGAAGGGGGAGGAACTTCCACCCTTTTCTTTCTGGGGCTCTTTTTCTCCTCTCCCTTTTTAGAAATCCTCTGGGGCAGATCTCCCTTCCAGGATCACTCACACGGGGTTGTTAGCTATACACACCACCAGATCCAACACACCGTTGTTCTGCTAATTCTCCGTTGCTTTCTGTCCAGAAAGCTGTCAATTCTTCACAGCCGCCATTCTGGGCCATCTCCTTCCCCCGTCCGGCTTCTTTGAGGTTTTCCTGCTTCTGTTGGACCCGACCGCCATCTAGGACCGCTCCGCAGAACGCCTCTTTCTTCCGATCCCCCTCCGAGGGACCTGGGACTTCGAAAAATGTGCTGGGCGATGGGAATGGGCTGTAAAAGTGACACTCTTATCCAGAGCGCCGTCCCGGTACAGCCATTCTCTTTGGCACCTGGCTCCACTCCTTCGGGGTTTCAAACATTATCGACCAATATTTATCCATCTCTGGTGGTACTGGCACAGGGCCATGATACGCATGCTCCCATTGCCCAGATAAAAAAGTGGACGCCTCATCTTGTCTCTGGAATTTGTCGAGTTGTTGAATGATGGCATCATTCGCTGTATGTATGGTTCTCTTGCTCCATTGATGAGTTGCATTTGTGGGCCGAGATGCAGATGGCTTCCATGTGTGCGGGAAACAACGCTGAGCATGATCTCTTAATAGGGCCCTATAGCGCATGTGGGTAATCTCACGTGATAGTAAGTCACAGGCAATCTGGTTCAGTACTTCAGACCCCTTCCTGATTTCTCTGAAATTTTGAGCTGTTGCTTTTAGGAGAATATTTTTTCTTGTGGCTGAAGTCCCCTGGAGTTACTGGGTTCTCCATCTTGAGCAGAAACACCACTTGTGATCAGTCCAGGTGTTTTGGTGGACAACCAGCTGCTAGCAGTAGATTGTAATAAGATCCTAGCAGGGATTTGGTCTAGTCTGGGTGCACTAGACTTAAATACAGCAGGTGCCCCTTATAAGCCAAACGGGAGGACCCAGGATTGGAAAAAAACTAGTGGGCAGTTGAATGCCATCTTCCACTCATTTCCCTCTTTGATTCGCACCTGATAATATGCTTTTCTTAGGTCCAGCTTAGTGAAGAATTTACCTTTGGACAGAAGGGCTAGAATGTCTCTCATTAAAGGTAAAGGTTATATGTTCTCCATACAAATGCCATTATGTCCTCAAACTTAGGAACCATCTTTCTTCTCCCAAAATAAGACAGGTGCTGCCTTGTCCCCGTGGCTAGGTTTTTGCCAATGAATTCTCTGAGTGCATCCACTTCTCTTGGTGTGATTGAATAAAGCTTAAGTTTGGGTAACGTAGCCCCAGGCAATATTTTGGTGGTCCAATCCATGGGGCAATGAGAGAGGAGTATACCTGATTCCCACTCACCAAACACTTTTAGAGTCTAGTATTCCCTTGGGATGCGGGGGTCTCCCTTTTTACCTCCATGGAAAGGAGGAGTGCTAACTCGGCTTTCCTTTTGTGCAAGCAGAGCAAGTTTGCACAGCTCCAGTAGTATTTCTTGGGGCCAACCCAGAAGTTTGCTGTTAGCCCCCGGAATTGCTGGATGTAGGCTGCGACAGATCACTTGCCTTGCTCGATGGTTCTAGTTCCTCTTTTCACCCTTCCACCGGTATCTGCCCACAGATCCTCAAACCACTGTGATTAGACATTGCTTGCATGGTCCCCACGGTAGGGGTTTTCTTCCCTCCAGGTTGACCACTTTGCAGATCCTGCCTAATGTAAAGACCTGCCTCAGTTAAACCTCCCAAGAAAGCAGAACTCTTGAAACTTGCATTGTTTCAACAGGAACTTTTATTGGAAGATATTGACAGCAGGAAAGTAAGGCAGGATCTGAGTATTTCCTGTACGAAACGTTACGTTAAAAGAACCCATTCAAACCCCACCTCAACTGATGTTGATGTGGCCCTCCGTGCAACCACCTGCTGCCATTCCCTATCGTCGTGGGGATTTGAAGCCCCACCCCAACATTCACAGAACCAGAAACCACCTCCCCCAACCCCGTCTCATTGGGACCCCTAACAGGCCCAGACTGAGCGCCGGTTAATAATTCCCTCCCCACCCTACTATCCCTCCCCCTCCCTAACCTTTTAAAATAACCGGCTAAAAATGTATCAGGGGCCTCTTAACGTGTCTCAACACAAGGCCCCTGTCTAAGCCCAGCCACCTCTCGGAGTCCCAACAATTGGGCTCGTGTGGAAACAGGCGGCTGGTCGTGCCCAAGAGGGAGGAACCCCCCTGAGGGCATACAGATCAGCTCCAGAGTAACGGTAACAAACCATGCAACAATAAAATGTCCACATAGGGCAAAGATTACAAATATTTACAATGGGTGGTTCGATGGAATGATGGTATTCAGATGGAATAATATTGAGTCCGGTGGGTATGTCTCTCAATCCACTAGTCCAGGTCAGCTCTCACCTGAGATGGCGGTCAGGAAGGAAGCCCCAGCCGTCCTCTCATTCCGGCTGAGGAGTCCAACCTGGGGTGAAGAGAGAAAAGAGTCCCAGGCCAAGCCTACCCCACCTGGTCTCTCACACCAGTGGGGCGGTCGATAACCAATCCAAGACCGTCCTCCCAACACAGTCAGGTCCAGGCCCAAACCAGACTGTCAATGGGGAGGTCTTGATCCAGCCGAGCATTAAAACGGCCATAATAGCTGCCTGCCAGCACAGGAAATAAGCCAGGCCGCTGCCGATCTTTGGGCAGCCGGCCACTGCCACCATTGTAAGGGGGGGGCAGAAACAGCCTCTCCCACAAGCGTCCACCCGCTAGTCCAGATGATGTTCCAGTAGCATTTAAAAGGGGTCCAAACCAAGTACTGAGTACATATGCATGCTTATACTTTTCAGAGGTCCGATATTGTTCTATGTACACTCCTTGTTTTATTGATTGCATGTAATATTCTAATTTTCTGAGATTGTGGATTTGGGGGTTTCATGAGCTGTACACCATAATCATCACAATTATGACCAATTACAGCTTGAACTATCTTGCTTTGCATGTAATGAGTCTATCTCATATATTAGTTTCCCCTTTTAAGTTGCATTACTGAAATAAATGAACTTCATAACTTTTTTGAAATGCTTTTTTTCTGGAATTCTTTTTGTTATTCTGTCTCTCACTGTTAAAATAAATCTACCAATAAAATTATAGAGTAGATGGATCATTCTTTATCAGTGATCAAACATACAAAATCAGCAGGGGAACATATATTTTTGCCCCTCGCTATATTTGCAGGACTGCCTTTTCCAAAGAACAACTACTAATCCTACCAGGTCAGATAAAGTGGCCACGCTCCTGATTCATTGCATGTTAGCATGGATTGCCACCAGGTAATTTGTTTTTAACGTTTTAATTGCTTGTGTTTTCTAGTTTTTATAATTTTATATGTCTTTTAATCTTTGATTTGGAGTAATCCAGTTTGCTAAAAGATGGGCAGCTATATAAATGTTTTAAATAAATATATGAAAATTTGGAGATGGACTCTTTACCTTTTAAAAAATACAAACAAACCATAAAGTCGACACACATTTTTAACAACAGAGGAAAGGTGTAACCATTTAACATTAACCTAACTGGTTATTTATTTATGGTTATAAACTGAAGCAAAGGTTAGCGCATATTAACAATATGTTAATTACCTTTCACTAACAATTACCCTCATTCATTTTGATTATCAATAATTAGGATAAATGGGGAAAATAAAGTTATCAATAGAACACAACAGACTACCATCTTAAGTAGTAAAGCAGCGTGAAAAACACAAATAATATCAGATATACAAAGTATATATACATATACTGTATGTATACAGAAACATATATATCTGAAGCCATGTTTGTCCACCAGATATTGCAGATGATTCTTATGAAACTGAAGAGATGGGAGCCTCTGAAGAGCCCATTTCCCTCAGCACCCTGTCCAGCCATTTCAAAGCTCCATGAAGATGGATCTCCACCCAACACGGGGTACTGGTGATTGCCTGGCGATGGTACCCAGCTCCCCAGCCCTACAGAAGAGACCGTCAAATGGGAAAGGATGAGACAATTGTGGCTACATTCTTCATTCTATTCAGGAAAACACTTCCTTGATTTTAGTTAAAGACATCCATTAACTTTCCATTGCGCTCTGAAGTACTGACAAGACGTAGAATTGTAGATAGAGTTAGGATGCATCTAATAAAAATATGTGGACTTGGAGCAAATCACCTCATTAGTATTAGTTCAACAACTCAAAGCATTCTTCAGCAAAGAACAATTAAGGAAGTCTAATATGGAGTTACATCTGCCAGACTTTCAGTTCATTAATTGGTTTTTTCATCTGGGATAGGCCTGATTATCATTAATTCTTTTCCTGCGCAAATCCACACAATGCTGCTATTTAAATTGTGCCACTTTTTGTAGATGTAATGATTATGTAAGCGAAGTCTCTATTATATCGTCTCTCATATTGAATCTTTGGTTCTATTTCCAAAGTTAAACCTGAATCTGAAGAGAGTGAGTGCTGTAATCACGGCACAGAAACTGGAATTTTAAGCAGATCTACCGTCTCCTTCCAAAAATCAAGTTCAGAATAAACTTCCTCTTAGAGGGATGTAGGAGAAGAGGTGGCAGAAGCTGGGGGCAGAATGAAAGGAAGGATCAGCCTAGAATTCCTATGTAGCTATAAGTGAAGTAAGTCCAACCCAACCCTTGATTGCTATTAAGCTTGCCATTAGTTGAAAAGATTCTTATGTATAGGCTTTTAGCAATAAATCAGTTTAATTGAACCATTACATGAGGACTTGGTCTTTAGTGCCTGACAGTTCGGCTGTTTTCCCTTGTCCTTAATCACCATAACATTGACTAATTGGTTATTCATTTGCAGAAGACACACTATAGCAGAAAGCCCATGTCTTCCTGATCTGTGTGTCCAAAGAAGTGCACTCCAGCACCAGCAAATTTGTCTCCAGAAAAGTTATGAAAGCTACATATCTTATATGAGAGATTAATACTATATATCATGGCTACCTTTTTCTCAATAAATCCCTTTTCTGCAATTCCAGTGTATGTCATAGAAAAGGCAAAGAAAATGCCCCATGGATTCACTATCCCCTAACTGTAGCTTTCCTGTTGTCATTAGCAGCATAGGAGTGTAAAAAATAGTCTTCCCAAACATGATGGCAAGCTTCCCATGACTTGATCCAGACTTTCTATATTGAAAATATCTAGAGTGATTCCACTGCCTGTGTGAAAGGCCTCTGGAACCGTGTGAATGTGATGGGCTACATCCCCAAAGGGCTTCTATACAAATAAAAATAAAAATCCACCTTGTCTGCTCATCTCATCTTCAAAATGTCTGCCAGAACGGAAACCTCACTCAAAAGAGAGATTAAGTACAGTGCTGAAATTATATAAACGAACACATACATATACACAAAATCCTATCAGCTGAAAAAATACCAAGGATGCTTGTTTTTCATTTATAACAGCATTTACATCAGCAACGTTCTTAACCTTGATTATTTGGAGAAAAGTTATCTGAGCTTAGCTGGTCTCACTCCCAAGAAAGAAGGTACAGGACTGCAGCCTTTAGAAATGATTTTACTCAGCTCTAGTTCTGAGAGTCCCCCAAAGTCCAAAGAGCATGCATATGGATTTTAGACTTAGAGCTGTTCTAATTTTGCACACCATCTTGAAGAAATAATGGACAATATAGAAATAAAACACAATCATAACTAAGGGAGTTGGAAGAGCTTTCTTGAGAAGGACCTAGAAAAGGTAAACTCATATTCTGTGGCCAATAAGAAAGCCCAACTGAAAATTGCCATTATTAGAAATGAAAAGGCCAGCCAAAGGAGCAGTCAGGTCCCCCAGGGCATGTATGGTTCATTTGGAATAATCTTGGACTTAAATTTAAAGAAATCCCTTTTTATTCTCTCTTGTCAGAGATCAGTTGTAATTGAAGTCACTAGTGGCAAGACAGTGCCACAAATTTCAGAGTTGCAATAATTTTTCACTTCTTGTTTATGGTGCAATTTCATGAAGATAAAAAATTTAGTGCATCTCATCCTTTTAAAATGTCCCCGTAACAAAGAGGCCAGTCCCAATTTTTCAGCTTTATAATACAAGACAAAGGAAATCCTTACTTTAACAAAGCTCATCCGGATAATGCACATCTTGGTGAGCTCAGAGACCGTCTCAAAACCACAGTTAACTGACTGGGAAAGCAGCTGTGCAAAGAGCAGGTTGTCGAAGACCTTCAGGCTGTATCCACTGGGGATTTTGCAGATGGTGCTCGGGTGGAAGCTATGCTCATGGTTGGCGTTCAAGCTCTGGACAAAAATGCTGCAGTCGCTCAAACACTCAATAAAGACCTCTCCCCCCACATAATACAGGTGGACACCTTCAGGAGAGAAGAGGGACCAAGACTGATGTCAACTTCAACACAATCAAAGCAAAAAGACTCTTGTTCTAAACCACTTTACGATATACTAAGATCAGGGTATTGTCGCATGACGGACAGAACCAGTTGGCAAGACTCAAGCAGACTCAATGCAGCATTGGCAGTCCCAATGCTAAAGAAGCAATTTTTGCTCTGTGATGATCTTTTCAGGATTCTTGTCAGGGCTGCCATCCTGCCACGCTATGCATTGCCTGCTTTCTGTTTGCCATGCTCAACGGGGAGGGAGAGCTGCAGGATGGGACAAGGGGGGGGGGGGGTGTAGCACTAGAGGAATATAAACATTGGAGCATCCTGTGAGAGCTGCTGATCATTCCAAGGTCACGCTAAGGAATGCAGAACCCTCCAGCCCACAAAGACAGGGAGTGTTACCCAAGCTATTTGTTAGCACCTAAGCCAGGGGTGTCAAACTCAATTTCATTGAGGGCCGCATCAGCATTGTGGTTGCACTCAGGGGGCCGGGTGGGTGTGGCCAGGGTGGGCGTGGCCTACTGGATGGGCGTGGCAAGAGTGTGTATGGCCTACTGGGTGGGCGTGGCCAGCTCTACATCGTTGGCATCAAGGGTGCCTATGGGGGCCTGGGCAGGAGTGGGACAAATCTGAGGGTCTCTGGGCCAGGGCCAAGGCAGTGGGGGCTGTTCCCTCACTGTTTCCAGGATGGCTTCGCGGGCCGCATGAAACCACTTTGCGGGCCGGATCTGGCCCCCGGGCCTTGTGTTTGACATGTCTGACCTAACTGGACACTTGTGGGTAACCATGGGGGAAGGTGGGAACAAGGGAATGTTAACCGTAGGCTTTGGGTGCAAAAACCTCAGATCCAACTTCGCTTCTGTTACCACTTGACTTTAGTAAAGTGTACTTTTGACTAACCATGGATCTGAGAGTCTTTCTGTTCTAATTGACCAGCTTGGTCACTTCTATGGAGAGCAAAATGCTCCAGTTGGCTTCCATGTTTCTGACATGGAGCCCATGTCTACCTGGGTAACCTCGTGTCAATTTTGGACTTGCTCATCATCCTGAGGGGTTAAGACTTTGCTGGCCAGACCATCTTCACTCTCTGTCCCTTTTCCAAGGGTGGCAATCATAGTTTCTCTCCTGCTCAGACATCCCACCTTTCCTTTCATGTACATCAATCTATTAGAAATATTACTATCTTGTGAGGTCCTTCAAAAAAGCTAAGCCAAGCCAGTCACAATTTCATTGATTTTCTTGCAGTCCAAAGAAAAGCTTGTTGTAAGCCATTGAGGATGCCCTCCCTGAACAGATACCACACTGAGACTTGGACTGGCATGTGAGATGGTGTGGAATGAAAGAGGGCTATCAGATGTGCAATTGGTTCTTCCTCTGGCCTAATCTTCCTGTTTGGTTCTATTAAAATTTACAATTTCTGAAAGGGCTCTGTCTATTGACAGTAAAGCTTTCAGAGTCCACTCATGGATTTTGCTAAGGATTTCTGTCTCCCTTAAATTTTCCACAGGTGGATCTATTATAGCTGGCAGCACCTGGTCCCCTTGATTAATCCTCCCATGAAGCAGGATCAAACCTTGCTTGTGTTTGGTACTAAACCACCAGGATATTTCCAAGCTATATACTAAAGTGGCTGTCCAGTCTTTTCTTGAAAACCTCCAGTGATGGAGCATTCACAACTCCAAGAGGCAAGCTGTCCATTGACTAACTGTTCTCACTGTCAGAAAATTTCTTCTTAACTCCAGATCAAATCTTCAGCTGACAAGCTTCCATCCATTGCTTCTTCTCCTATCCACAGGTCCTTTGGGGAATAAATTGATGCCCTCTTCACTGTGACAGCCCTTCAAGTATTGGAGGACTGCCATCGTCTCTCCCCTAAGCCTTCTCTTTGTTAAGCTAGAAATGCCTAGTTCCCTTAGCCTCCAGACTCCTTATCATCTTGGTTGCTTTTCTCTGCACTCTTTCTAGGGTCTCAAGCACCATTTTGATATCTTGGTGACCAGAATCGGACACAGTATTCCAAGTGTGATCTCACCAGTACAGTATAAAACATTATGATCACTTGATGTGATTCTACCCCTCTTGATGTAGCCTAGGATTGCCTGAGCTTTTTGGGTAATTGCAGACACTGCTGGCACATACTTAAGTAGTGGTCCACTAGGGCAGCGTTTCCCAACCTTAGGAACTTGAAGATGCGTGGACTTCAACTCCCAGAATTCCCCAGCCAGCTCTTTTTCACAATTCTACTGTTGAGCCAGGTATCGCTGTTCTATCCCTGTGCATTTGTTTTTTTCCTGCCTAAGTGCAGGACCTTACTTTTGTCACCACTGAACTGATCATGTTGGATAGGTCCAGATATACCCAAGTCAAGATCCTTCTGAATCTTGAGTCTATTTTGAAAAAGTGGTGGCAATCCCTCCCCCAGCTTGGTGTCATCTGTAAATCTGATGAGTTCCCCTTTTATCCCTGTGTCTAGATCATTTATGAAGATGTTAAAGTGCACCGGGCCCCAAGGCAGAATGTTGAGGTACCCCACTGCATGTTTCCCTCCATGTAGATATAGTTCCAGTGATTGATGCATTTGGTCAGCCAATTGTGAATTCATCTGATGTGTCTATCCCACATTCTTCTGTCCTACCTTGAAATTGGTCTAATGCCTTATTAAAGTCCAAGTATACTATATCCACAGCATTTCCTTGATGCACTGATTCAATCACTTTATCAAAGAAGGCCACAAGACTTGTTTGGCATGATGTGTTTTTAATAAACCTATGCTGGCTTCTAGTGATCGCCTTATTCCTTCCTAGATGTTCATAAATCCACTGCTTGAGTATCTTTTCCAGGATTTTCCTAGGTACTGATGTCATGTTTTGAACTGAGGCATTTCTCATCAGTGTTTCTCTGCAATTACCTTTTCCGATGTGGTTCCGGGCGCTTTCTATGGAAGAGTTCCTGTGAATGTTAGAGAGCAATCCAAGGCAGAAGCGGTCCTTGTTTGAAGGATCTGTAAAGCCATCTATTAGTATACTTCGAGAAAAGGCCTGAAAAGTCTCTCCTACTCTTGTATTGAGTTCATAATAGGCAATTGAGCACCACTGCTCTGGTTCCTCATATCTCACAGGTTGGACATCTGGAAGAAGGTTTCACAGGTGTATGTCGACAGAAACGCAATAATAGCAATGTGATTTGTTTCATGTCGAAATACACTCTTTACATACACATTTAAACAGCTGGCACTGCCAGAACAGAAAAGAGATATACAGGTAATCCTTGATTTATGAGCACAGTCGGGACTGAAAGTTTCATTGCTAAGCAATATGGTTGTTAATGAGTCACACCTGACTCAAGATTTATAACCTTTCCCCCCTCCCCCCCAGTTGTTAAGCGAATCACTGAATTTTTTGAATGACACTCAGTTGATAAGCAAAGCTGGCTTCCCTTATTGATTTTGTCAGAAGCCCCTTAGGAAGGTTGCAAATGGTGCTCATGTGACCCTGGGATGCTGCAACCGTCACATGCTGGTAGCCAAGTGCCCAAATTCTGATCAAGTGACCATAGGGATGCTGCAATGGTCATAAGTGCGTGGACCAGTCATAAATCTTTTTTTTTTAGTTGTTAAATGAATAGTTGTAAGTTGGGAACTACTAGAAAGGACGATGATAAAAATGCAAGGTAAATTACTGTGTTGTGTTAATTAGCGTAATTAACTGAGTTACTTTTAAAAAGTGAACATCATCATAGTAATCAAAATATTTCTTTATTATTTTATTTACTTTTATCCTAACTTTGTAAGTAATTCAAGGCAGCGAACCTACCTAATACTCCTTTCTCATCCTATAATGTTTCTATTTTCATCTATGGTGTGACTAAATATAGAATATGTGCACTGTTCTGTTATGATCTCAGAGGCCTTTACTGAACTTGGAACAGAATGAACTATGAGCCTTACAGTGTAAAATAAGGCAAGCAACAGGAAAACATGATTTATATAAAACTGTAAAAATGTTTTTCCTTCCACAAGACTAGAAACTCTGGGTCATACTCAGGAATGAATGGCAGATGTTTTTCTTTCTACAAGGCATAATTAAACAATGGCCTTTCTTGTTATCAAATGAAGCCGCAATCTTCAACAATACTACCAACAATCAAACCAAGTTAAGCCTATTCTGGTTTCATTCTATTAAGCAGAACTATTTTGCCTAAGAGCCCTTTGGAGGAAATTCAACCATCCATGGGTCACTGGCAGATTTTTCCCTAGAGGAAAAACACAGGTCTTGACATACCTCCAGGTTGTCCAGCTTTACCTCCAGTGGGCAATGGGGGTGTTGATGAATTGTCTGAGACTTCCTGTGCAGGGCATTCACTGGGCTTTATTGGCATCTCTTTGGCATTAGAAGGTGGAAGAGATGCGGCAGCTGAAAAAAGAAAGCTGTTTTATGACCAGCCTATATAAATAAAAGAAAATGAACGCAGAGACCATAGATATTTACTAAGGAAATTGTCAATGTCGATGGAGATTCTGTCATACAGGTCATGGTTGTCCCATAGGTGTTTTTTCAGGAGACAACTGGAGTCTGTATTGTCCTTTGAATGATGCGGGAGTATGAATGGATTACCGGAAAACATTGCAAACTACAGGAACCATTTGCGCTTCAGTTTGGGATGCACAGACTCACCCCCAACATCCTGTGCCTGTCTTCTACAGTGAAGGGACGCAGGGCAGAAAACATCCTGCAGCCAAGAGGGCTCCACACACATTTGCACTACTCAGGTGACCCTGAGGACACAGGTAAACCCCAAATGGCCCCAATGACTCTCTAAAAGAATGCAAATGACCAGCCGTCTGCAAGCAATATAAGTCCTTCCATTCCCCATCATCCAGTCAGAGCTGAAGAAGCTTCTCGGATGAGAAGCGCAACATCTTCAAAGAAAACAAGAAAGTCCAGCTGCCTCCTGAAAAAAATACCTTTGGGATAAGCAAATTGTATTGCATTCAATCAGATGCTTACCAATGACTTCATTTGCCATGCAAACAAAGCCCATGTCAACGCTGCTAACATCGGATGTTTGTGCATTGACAACAGATGGAGATGCAACCATTTTCTTCTTTTGCTTTTGTTCTTAAGAGTTAGATGATGCTGGGGAGGGGGAGGAATGTGCATGCAAGTTTAGCTAGACATAACAGTTCTAAACCTAGTGCGAGAACCAAGGTTATTGAAATCAGTGATGTTAAAGAATTGGCGGGCTGGAGAGCTGGAGGAGAAGCCCGCATTTCAAATTAATTGGGGAATGTGATTTATGACTGTTAATTGAGGGAGGGAATTGTGCTTTGATACTATGTGCTCAGGGGAGAGGAACTCAGTTTTTGGCTTCAATTATGTTAGCGCCGATGCTATGCTGCTGAAATAAAGATTCTTTAAGGTAAACAATGCCTCGAAGTTCTTTGAAGAGTTTCATCTGTCGGAACCACAACAGCCCAAATATGTCAGATTCTCTATTGTTTTTTTTAACATTTCCTAGAACACTGTTGTATTAAGGTTACCCTTAATTGTCTGAATAAATCAATTGAATGTATACCCCAATTTTGCAACAGGAGCTCAGGAAAGCACACATACTATTTTTTCATACAAAAAATAATAATCCTATGAGTTAGACTACTAGACTGAGCAAGTGGCCCAAAGTCAATCAGCACTTCTGTGACTTAACAGAACTGGACCTGACTGCTTGCTCTGGTTTAACACTTTCATCCATTATTCCTTTTTGCTATTGTTGCTTTGATAATGCTAATGTGTTGCAACCTGTCCAGAAGCTTCAGAGCTGACTGAGCAATTAAAAAAACATAAAACAAATAATAAACATGCCATTCTCCAACACAAATTCTCAAGACTTAACACAGATGCTACTACCAGAATTGCATGAATTCGTAGGTAGCACTGAATGTTGTTTTTTGCAGTCTAATGATGCCAAACTCTGCATTTGCTAAAGAGAGGTAGCAACAGACTCAACCCCACTAAGCGTTCAGTCCTGTTTTGCATACCTGTGAGCTGAAAAGGCCTTCCTGGAGCAGCTGCACTTCCTGGGCTGACTGGGTAGCCCACGTTGCTTGTTGATGGAGTGGGCATATTGTGAGATGCTGGGAAAGGGGTGCAGGAAGGCTGCTTTGCGTGCTGAGGATCAGGCTGAGTTGCACTGTTTGGCATCTGTTGTTCACTCTCAAGAGACCCACTTTGGAATATGTTAAGGAGGCTGAACTGTGGGTTGAATTCACTCTGTCTAGGAACCAACACTGGAGGCAACACTACAACAGAAGTTTTGAAAGTAGTAAGAAGCTCTTTGGAGTCAGGCATAGAGATAGATTACCGGTAAATATAGATGATATATACATTAGATAAAAGATAGATGGATGAGAGAGAAAGAGAGATTACAATGCTAGATAAATAGAAATGGTAGAGAGACCGATAGGTAGAAATGACAGAAGATAGAAGATATAGACAGATTATAAATATTGATTAGATAGATAATATAGACAGGCATGAAACACATGTGTGTGTGTGTGTATATACACACACACACACATACACAGAGAGAGAGAGGGAGAAAGACAGGTGGATGGATGGATGGACTGATTGTTAAATAGGTGATAGAAGATTGATGACAGAGATGGTAGATGAGAGAAAGATTGATAGATTGATTGGTTTGATAGATAACAGGAGATAGATGACAATGACATGGATGGATGGATGGATAGGCATATATAATATACATCTATAATGTGGGAAAATGATGACAAGGTGAAGAGTTAAAGAATCTGCAGGGATTTCTCCAGGCACTCACCCTGAGTCAAGAATGACTTGATGGCTGAAAACAATAAAGTTAAGAACAAAATGGTGCTGAATTATATAGCTCTATCATCTAATCTAGAGTTCTCTGTTGGTGATTTCAATCATATCTTTCCTGCATAACATTCAGTGCGTCCTAAGTAGGGAGCAAAGAGACCTTACTATTCCAGCACCTTGGACAAGCACAAAACACAGGGAGAGGCACTGGCCAGGGGCACACAATTATCAGCTAGTTCACTATGGTCACAGTGTGGCATCCTAATAGGTTTAAAAAAGCATACAACTTTTTGTTTTTTAATTTCATATCTGGCAGACAGCAGACCAGTTTACATGACAAAACAAACAGGCTAAATATGTTGGTAGAATTCACTGAGGCTAATTGCAGTTGAACAATTTGTTGAGCAAATTCTTGTTTCCATCATTAAAATTCACCTGCAGTTATAAAAAGATGCTTTGCAAAATTGTCTGGGACACTAATTTTAATATCAATATATCACTTATTATTGCTACAGTATTTTCTGCCATTTTATCCATGATACTGAAAACTTTCATAAAATGTAAACAGTTATATAAAATAAATAGCCTACAAGAGGTCACATCACAGCAACTAAGAGAGAAGACAATCTAACCTGGGCCTATTGGGGGGGGTCATTACTACTGCCAGCACAGATGTTCATTTCCTGTTCTTCTGCCCATTGTGCCAGTATTTCCATTGCTTCCACTTCCTATATAAAGTATGGAGTGAAGTGCTTTCCAGAAACAGAATAACAGGAATTGCTGTTGCAGCCTTTATGAAAATAATTATCACCCAGACCAGCAAGGCATCCTCTCCTCCTGCCTACCCATATCAATGATGAGACCATCATAAAGTGTCCTGGAGTTCCAACAACTAGGGTACCCACCTTCCCGTTTCTCACACACACACACAAACACACATCATTCTGTAAATACAACCGTTGCACTTGTAGTAACAATGAACTGGTCCCAGGAGTGAATTTCAACTCTTTGCATGCCTGTTGTCAAGATATGCTCATTCCTAGTAATAAGAGTAGGGTCTGAATCCCTCTTCTCTTCTCTGGGACTTGGGTGATCTAACCATAACTAAAAGTCTGCCTCTTGAATCTTTGATCTCCTTCTTGCAATCATAGCTTCTGTGCAACTCCCTTTCCCCCCCCCACAAGGTTGTCCTTTCCTAAACATGCACCTGACCAAATCACCTGGAGCTTTCACCCTTTGGTAATGGTAAGGGTTGATGCAGACGTCCTTCTGCTTGGAACCAAAGGGGAATTCACAGCAGGCCAGGGGTTTCAATTCATGCTGAGACTGCAGGTCAGGCCAGCGCCACACTCGGCAGTAGATGACATGTGGGTACCCTTTGCGGTGGAAGACCTGCATCCTTCCATCCAAGGAGTGGGGGATGGTCACACACTTGCTGGGTTGACCAGGACAGCTCAAGGCTCTCTCCAGTTCCCTCAAGGCACCACTTTTCTTCATCAGCTTCTTGACCAAGGAATCCACGGCCATTTCAGCCCACTTCTCCTCCTCATCTCCTTGCTTCCAATCCAACAACCTCTTTACAGCAGGGCCAGTAATGGAGAACAGAGAGTTAAAACAGCTGTTGGGATGCATGAGGACCAGTAAATCTTCTTCAGTGGTCCAATTTCTTCTTCTTCAATGACAAACTTTAGTACTAGAAGAGATGTTCCTTCAAAATCAAGCTGGATTATGCTGGATATGTCTAATCTTAGCGTCTTCAAACAGAGAAGAGTTCTACAACAGAGGGTAATTATTGTCATGCTTATCTTTTGACTTTGTCACCTCAATTTTTAATCAGTGTCACAGATTTTCAATTACCAACAGTAAGATTGCAGTTGCTGCAAAACTATATTTATATGTGTCAAGTATATAAATTACAATAAGTTATAACTCTGCACCTTTTCACAAAATGCATTTTCAAAAAACCTAGGAAATACTTATTAATAAAGTTGGAAGAATTCTTTTTTCTCCTATTTCTTAACCAGGAAACGATAAATTAAGAATACCTAGCAGAATTTTTCTATAAAATAATATTTTGGCAGCAATTACCATTCCGTTCACGTTAGATATGAGACTTTGTGGGGATGCATAAATGTACCAGAATGCCAGCACAATTCGACTGCTGTGACTAACAGCAAAACAGGTTCAGTCCACTGGGGTGGATGGCTATATTAAGTCTAATAATAATGAGATCTGAAAAAATTAAAACGATGGTAGCTGATGCTCCTTCTTTAATACGGTCAACCAACTAAATGATAACGTATGCTCTTTCTCCTCCTCTACTGTATATTGGGAGGATGTCCAGGTTGGCAGACCCTCTGGCAGCCTCCCCAATGGAAGTGCAAGTGGGATTCCACTATTTTCTATGATAACACAGTGCAGGAATTCACCCTGCAGACAAACACAATTCTGCAGGCTGTGTATCATCACATGCAACCAATACAAACAAGCACAGGTATCGATGCACTGTGCTGTAATTTTGAAAGAACCAGGAAGAATTTCAAAGGCCATGTATGAATTTATGGGAGAACCAATTTTAAAAATACTTCTTTTAGAGTGTGAACAATGTGCTTTTTTCCTCTAAAGGCAACTGGACTTTCTTGATTTTTCTTGAAGATGTTTTACTTCTCATCCAAGAAACTTCTTCAATTCTATTAATTGGTGGGGAATGGAAGAGACTTTTAGTCTTTGCTGTCAGCCAGACAAAGGAGAAATCCTTTCAATTCTCTGCCAGTTAGAACTGAAGAACCTTTTTGGATGAGAAGTGAAATATCTTCAAGGAAATCTAGGACTTTTCTCTAGCAGTGTGTGTGCTGTTCTCTGTGTGGTATTTATAGTGCCTGTGCTGGGCAGCTCTCACCTTTTAAGCACTTGATAGGCTGGTGGTAAATCAGTACTCCTGTTGACTGACAGGAGTTTCCCAGGCTTCCTTGGCTGTTTTTGTGTCTGCTCATCCAACAAACTTAGTTGCTACAAAGTTGAAAGTGTGTTCTTGTCCATTGCAATGAGTTCAGGTATCCTCATCTGACCACTTGTCTAACCATCTCACACTGCAATGAACAAGGGCTGGGCAGCACAAGCAAACAACAGCTAATGACTTAAAAGCCAGCCATCAACACAATCCAATCAACATCCAAAAACCCACTTAGAACAGGCTCTATAAATACCAGGCACAGAACAGCACACACACTGCTAGAGAGCAGTTCCCTGGAGATGGGCTCCAGCATGAGTCCAAACTTAACATTAAAAAAACCAAGATCATGGCATCCGGCCCTCTCAATTCCTGGCAAATAGATGGGGAAGAAATGGAGGTAGTGACAGATTTTATTTTCCTGGGCTCCAAGATCACTGCAGATGGGGACTGTAGCCAAGAAAGACGCTTGCTCCTCGGGAGGAAAGCTATGGCAAATCTAGACAGCACACTAAAAAGCAGAGACATCACCCTGCCAACAAAAGTTCGTATAGTCAAGGCTATGGTCTTCCCAGTTGCAATGCATGGCAGTGAAAGTTGGACCATAAGAAAGGCTGAGCGCAAAAGAATTGAGGCCTTTGAACTGTGGTGCTGGAGAAGACTCCTGCGAGTTCCTTGGACTGCAAGGCGATCAAACCGGTCAGTCCTAGAGGAGATCAATCCTGACTGCTCTTTAGAAGGCCAGATCCTGCAGCTAAAACTCAAATACTTTGGCCACCTAATGAGAAGGAAGGACTCACTGGAGAAGAGCCTCATGCTGGGAAAGATCGAGGGCAAGAGAAGAAAGGGACGACAGAGAATGAGGTGGCTGGATGGAGTCATTGAAGCAGTAGGCGTGAGCTTAAATGGACTCCAGAAGATGGTAGAGGACAGGAAGGCCTGGAGGAACGTTGTCCATAGGGTCGCGATGGGTCGGACACGACTTCACAGCTAACAACAACAACATGAGTCCAAAAGCTCAGAAGAGAAAAATTCTAGTCCCGGTGACTGATCCAGATTAGATCCTGCAACATTATCCTGGGACATGCATATTTGCCTTCATTCATCAAGTAAGTCCAGTTGCTTTTAGAGGGGGGAAAAAAGCACCTTTGGGACAACTGTGACCTGGATGACTGAGAACCTCTATAGATAGGTGGACAAGATGTATGTAAAAACATGCTGTGGTAGAAAAAGGAGTGACTACAGCAGGGGTGTCAAACTCAATTTCATTGAGGGCCGCATCAGCATTGTGGTTGCCCTCAGCGGGCTGGGTGGGCGTGGCCTACTGGGTGGGCGTGGCTAGAGTGTGTATGGCCTACTGGATGGGCGTGGCCAGCTCTACATCGTTGGCATCAAGGGTGCCTATGGGGGCCCAGGCAGGAGTGGGACAGATCTGAGGGTCTCTGGCAGAAGGAGGGTCTCTGGGCCAGGGCTAAGGCAGTGGGGGCCGTTCCCTCACTGTTTCCAGGATGGCTTTGCGGGCCGCATGAAACCACTTTGTGGACTGGATCTGGGCCCCGGGCCTTGTGTTTGACATGTTTGGACTACAGTCTCATCCTTCTTTCACCAGTGGGAAGAATATTTGCATTGGGTCATGTGGGGTACCCTTCCTTAAACCAGATGTGACTGCAGAGGAACAACCATGTGGATCTGGGGAAAAACACAGATGGCTTCAGGAGTGGCTGACTTGAGGCAAGAGAAAAGCAGTTGAAAAAAAAGATAAAGTGGGGTGAATCACATTTCCCTGGACAATATGCACAGCATGGAAAACGTGTTCAGCTTTAATCAACCCAGCCAAGCGGTTTGGGGCTGCATCAAGAGTATGTTGCTCTATCCACTTCATTCTGCCTTGGTCAAGTTCCATTTTTAGTACAAGGGCTAGTTCTGGCCACCATCAGGGAGAATTACAGGGCTCTCTTAACCTTGAATGCAAGTGCTGAACTGACTGCCCTTATTGTTGCTGCTCTCCTTGCAAAAGCTCTTTGGTCCTAGAAGCACTTTAAAGTGCAAGGCAAATATTCAACGCAAAATAAAAGTTTCAGCTTATCACGGAAAGGGGAAATCGGCACATAAAATGCTGAAATGCACAAGTGCTTCGCCTCATTCCCTATCGGGGACACCAGGGGTCTTCAAACTTGGCCCTTTTATGACTTTTTGGACTTCAACTCCCAGAATTCCTCAGCCAGCTTTGCTGGCTGAGGAATTCTGGGAGTTGAAGTCCACAAGTCATAAAAGGGCCAAGTTTGAAGACCCCTGGGGGACACGAATAAAATGACATTTTGCAAAGCTGAAGCGATTCGCGGTTCAAGCGCGCCCAAGAGACTTCCAAAACCAAAGAATTATGGCGATCGTCAAGGTTCATCCCCCAATTTAAGTTGTGCAGAATCTTGTTTGCTTTTTTTAAACCAGAGCTTTAAAGCAGCGTGTGAAACTTACAGCAACTTATGGAGGAGCACGTTTGCTTTCCTTGGGGGGGGGGGGTTCCACCAGCTCCGGCCAACAGTGGGGAGTCTCTCCAGGGTTACCCTAAAGGAGACTCCGTTACGCGCAAGGGCTTCCTCTCTCTCAAAGAGGTTGCACGGATGTTTAGCAGGAGACTTACTGGCTTGTTAAACGGGCGCTTGCAGGGAAGGGCCAGATCACATCCCCGAACGACGGGAAGCTCGGGATGATCTGATCTGGGACCTCGCCCCTCCCTGCCCCTCCCTGCCCCTCCAGCGAGCGCCTCCGCCGCATGCGCTCCCCGGTCCGCGCCCCCTCCCCTTCTCTGCAGCTCAGCCGGCCGGAGTCCCCAAAAAGGGTGCGGGTGTTCCTCGGCCTCCTCCGAGACCCCGACGGCTCCGTCGGCAGACCCGGAGCAAAGCCCGTTTCTCCTTCCAGCGGGTCGTTCGACCCTGGAGCAATCAGCGCTACATTCACACGTTCACGCATCCACACAGAGGCTGCCCCCTGGAGAACAACGCGCCCTGCAGCCCTGGACAAGGGTTACTTGCAAACGTGCACTTCGTTCCATAAGCCATAGTGAAAGGAAATCATCGCTCCGTGCAACGTGAACATTGAGCTGCTTTACGGTGTGTGTGTGGTGCGGCTTATTATCTCTTTTACCGCGAGCTGCCCATTTGTGCTCCTTTTGCAGGAATTTGTGCCGATTTTCTTTTTAACGTGCCCGGTCAAAAGTACATGCAAAAGGTCTGCACGTGCGACACAAAACACACGCGTGTAGGGAAGAAGACTTTAAGGGCGCTAGCCCTGTTTGTGCACCTGGCGGAAGAGGAGTTCCGTGCAAAGAGGCGAACGCAGAAGCGAGCGGGAGCTTCGTCTCTTCCTGAGCTAATGGTGGAGCGGGCAAACCCGCATGCTTAAGCTGACATTTCCGAAGCAGAGGTTTAGAATTAGGGCTCTGCTCACTTGCGTGTCAGACCGCCCCCCTTTCCGAAGACCTGGAGCGCAGAGTCCAAAGCAGGAAAGCAGGCAAGGAATTTGAGAAGAGCTGAACTCGGGTATGTTCCCGGCGGGTGGAGTGGGGGGAGCGGAAGGAGGGCCTAATTCAAGTCGAGTTTGGCGACAAGGCTCTGAATAAGATTTCGCCACCTTCCCCCCCCCCCGAAATTCCAGGAACTCAACCCTTTGGGAGGAAGACCATCCTGGATCAGGTTGGAACAAATGGAGCATTTCTTTGATTCCTTTGAGAATGCAGTTTTGAAGACGCCCCGTGACAACACGGTCAACCATCAACGTAGATATGAATTGTTATGCTTATGGAGTCGGCTGAAGGAATGACTTTTAAAACATTTTATATCTACAAATGAAGACAGACCTCATTTGCTCATTTTATTGTCACTCAGTCACTCACTCCAACTGCCAGATGGGTGGGAAATAAATTTAATCATGAAATGTAATGTCCCAGTCAATTCCTTAAACTTGAGATACCATATTAATCTAATCAGATAAACCAAACAGACTTCTTGATCAAGCGTCACTTTATTTGATCAAATTAAGCAGCTGGGTGGACAGCAATCTGGAATGCTAGCCGAGTTACTTCCAGAAGTGCCAGGCACTTAGACAATTGGTAGCATTGCTTTATAAACTTTGTTAGCCAATGAAAATCAGACAACAGAGCCATTATATCATAAGAAAGGCATCAATCATTCCTGTACACTCCCATATTCCCTCCTTCAGTATATCACATCCATGTACATTTCCCAAGTTTGCATGAAATTTCTCTGGTGGAAAAGCTCCAGTTAAGACTAAACAATTTCCCTTTGTTCCAGAACCCTTCAAAATAATAAAAAAATTAATTGGTCTTTTCTATTTTACAGTTTGTATCTTAATTCCAGTGTGTTGAAGCACAGCTTATTCTCTGTTCACAAATATCAGCTAATGTTCATTTGTGGATGAAGAATTGGATTTTTAAAAAAGAAAAACGTTACTTCTCTCAAATTTTATTAAATGAATCCATCTACGGTAGCATCTCAAAGAAATGCCATTTTTTATTCAAATGAAGGTGAAGCAATCAATGCAGGGATTATAAAATAAAACAGGCAAGATTTCTTCTTTTAGGCTATTACCAAAATACATGCATTGCCTCTTTTAACAATCTTGTAAAAGAAAACTCAAGGACTGCTTTGAAGCAGCAGAAAGCCAAACAGGGTCCTTCGCAAAGAGCACAGCATTTATTACATGTGCTGCTTCACAGTGGTATTTCAGCTGTTTTTCACACACTGCTGAGCAATTTTTTTGCCCCAATTCAGTGGTAAAAGGGGACCCTGGGAATGTCAATGCTCACAAAGCTCTGGGAACATTTTGAAGAGGGGGGCAGCAGGATAACAAATTATAGCTGAGCTCCAACAATCCTCCAGTGCTGATCAGCCTGCCAAAAGAACACAACAATTAGCACAATAATAACAGTATAAGTAATCCTCGACTTACACTCTTTAAAATGAAAACTAATATATATGTCCCAGGATGATGCTGCAGAAACCAATCTGGTCAGTCACTGGGACCAGAGGTTTAGCCCTTCAGGATGGGCTCCAACATGAGTCCAAAAACTTGGAAGACTAAATCTTTGATCCTGGTGACGGATGATAAATAAATATATAGATAGACAGGTGGGTAGGTAGATAGGTAGAGATAAGATAGACATTGTTCACAAATTATTCCATGCCAAGCCAGCTCTTCTGTAGACCCTAGAAACCCACTGCAGATTGTCTGTAATTATACAGAATTAATGTTTCAAAGTCCCATTTCCTTGCAAGGGAGAGTGAGAAGAGCTTTTTAGGCTGCTGGAGAACAGGTTGGTGTCATACTAAGCATGCAGGCGCTAGCAAGCCTGGCAGTGCTGCAACTTTTCATGGTGGCTGAAGTGTGAATCAGGTAAGCCATTTCCCCCCCCCCCCTCTGAATCTCTCTTCTGCTATGAATTGCCTCTCTGTTTTGGGGAGAATCAGATTGGGGAGGGGAGCAGTGCGTACCTGAAAGTGTTTGTACTAACACTGGAGGCTCTTGAAAAATCCTCACTGGATTGAGGGAACTGGAGCAAAACTTCAAAAAGTCTAGGCGTTGCAGAGAGTGGCATAAAACTCAGCTCCCGGGCATCAGTTTTTCCCCAACTTTCATAGGAAAACAGAAAGATGAGCAATTGCAGAATCCCTTCTGCTCTTCATTTACTATATTTAAATAAGGTCCAGAAAGGCACTGGCTGCAATCTGTTTTAATTCTGTTTTGTTGAATAAATGACAACGGACTAGATTCACGTATAAGGTATTTTTATTTATTTATTTTTATTTTAATTCCATTTATATCCCGCCCTTCTCCGAAGACTCAGGGCGGCTTACAAGGTAGTCCTCATTTATCGACCGTAATAGGGAGAGAGGGGTTACGCTTACAACAAAGATGCTGTCTTGAAAAACTAGAATGGACGCTCTGAGTGGCCGATGCCAGCTCGGCCGCTCGGCCCGGGCTGCAAAAACGACAATTGCGCGCATTGCCCTCGGAGCTTGTAAGCCGCCCTGAGTCTTCGGAGAAGGGCGGGATATAAATGGAATTAAAAAAAAAAAAGATACGCGAAAGCAAGCTGCTTGCACGTCCATCCCAACACCTGGAAACTTCCCAGACTCGACGGCAACTGACCCCTCTACTTCGGGCACTGCTGCACCCCAGTCTGACGGAGCTTGTAAGCTTGTAAGCCGCTTGTAAGAGCTTGTAAGCCGCCCTGAGTCTTCGGAGAAGGGCGGGATATAAATGGAATTTTTTTTAAAAAAGATACGCGACAGCAAGCTGCTTGCACGTCCATCCCAACACCTGGAAACTTCCCAGACTCGACGTCAACTGAACCCCCTCTACTTCGGGCACTGCTGCACCCCAGTCTGACGGGGGTGCGGGCCGTCCCGGGCGCCCTCCCCCTCGAAGTGGCCCCTCCCCTCGCGGCCCCTCCTCTCGCCGGCGAAGGCTCCGGGCACCTGGGCGTCCTTGGAGCCGGCGCGCGGTGCGGGAGACCATGGCTTGCGCTCGGCTGGTTTCCCTCGCGCTGGGCTGCCTCGTACTGGCCAGTTCCTGCGGCAGAGGTGAGGGTGAGGGTGGGGGGGCCTCGCAGACCCAGCTCCCCGCAGGATGGAGCCTCTGCGGTTGCCCCCGCTTGGTGCGCGGCGCCTGGAAAGAGCGCGCGCGTTTTGCGCTCTCTAGTCCAGCGTTTCCCAACCTTAGGAACTTGAAGATGCGTGGACTTCAACTCCCAGAATTCCCCAGCCAGCTATGCTGGCTGGGGAATTCTGGGAGTTGAAGTCCACGCATCTTCAAGTTCCTAAGGTTGGGAAACGCTGCTCAAAGAAATGCTCCATTTTTTCCAACCTGATCCAGGATGGTCTTCCTCCCAAAGGGTTGAGTTCCTGGAATTTCGGGGGGGGGGCAGAAGGTGGCGAAATCTTATTCAGAGCCTTGTCGCCAAACTCGACTTGAATTAGGCCCTCCTTCCGCTCCCCCCACTCCACCCGCCGGGAACATACCCGAGTTCAGCTCTTCTCAAATTCCTTGCCTGCTTTCCTGCTTTGGACTCTGCGCTCCAGGTCTTCGGAAAGAGGGGGGCGGTCTGACACGCAAGCGAGCAGAGCCCTAATTCTAAACCTCTGCTTCGGAAATGTCAGCTTAAGCATGCGGGTTTGCCCGCTCCACCATTAGCTCAGGAAGAGACGAAGCTCCCGCTCGCTTCTGCGTTCGCCTCTTTGCACGGAACTCCTCTTCCGCCAGGTGCACAAACAGGGCTAGCGCCCTTAAAGTCTTCTTCCCTACACGCGTGTGTTTTGTGTCGCACGTGCAGACCTTTTGCATGTACTTTTGACCGGGCATGTTAAAAAGAAAATCAGCACAAATTCCTGCCAAAGGAGCACAAATGGGCAGCTCGCGGTAAAAGAGATAATAAGCCGCACCACACACACACACACACACACACACACACACACACACACACACACACACACACACACACACACACACACACACACACACACCGTAAAGCAGCTCTACGTTCACGTTGCACGGAGCGATGGTTTCCTTTAACTATGGCTGGAGAACGCGCCACCTGTCTCCGCTCTGCTCTGTTCTAGCTCCGCTCTGCTCTCTTCTAGGGTGCAGCAGCTACTCTGCAACTACTGGGAGGAAAAGATGGGCAGCATTTTTTTTAAAATAATAATAAAATTAAAGATGTGAGTGCGTTTGGGTGCAAAAAAAAAGGGGACACTGCACAGGAGCTGGGGAGCCGCAGATATGGGGGATGCAGAAATGCAGCACCTTAAATCCCCCCCCCTTTGATTTATGACACTTGGCCACCCATCCATAGGGCACCGCCCGTCCTCGTTGGCAAAAGGCGGCGGTGGAGGGCGAAAAGGATTTAAATCTCGGCCCTCCACCTCAGGTAATAGGAAAGGGATACCCTGGGACGCCCCCCCCGCCTCGCTTCCCGAGGAGGCCGCTTTGCTGCAACCTCGGTCGGGTGACTTTTGCAAACTCCTCACGGCCGGGACCTAAGTGCAAACCCTTCGCGCCCCCCCCCCCCCCGGTTGCTGTTACTAGGATTGATGAAAAGCTTCATGCAACATGGCGTGTTATAAAAGTTAAGATCAGTCAACTGGCCTTTTATTGGATGTAGGTGTAGAAAGGGGCATTGCAAACGGGTCTTTTTTTGCAACCATAGAGTTTTGGAAGCTTGCTTTCCACAGCCTCCTATGGAAGCTTGCTTGCTTTCCTTTTCTGGTTTTCTGAAAAGATGATTTTCAGTTGAGCTAATTAGCCTTGAAAATCAGTTTCCTGTCTTTGCCAAGTCCTCTGGTGTGAGGGATAAAAATTCAACTCCAAGGGTGTTGGAAAACAAAACAAGTTTTATTAAAGCTTTTGAAAAAACGGTGGAGCTCTTGGCAATGGCAAATCCCAGAGTCCAGACTTGAATCAATTTTTGCATAGGTTTTTATACCCTGTCCCATACATCACACCCAGTTGATAGGCCCACCCCGACCGCCTAGCAACCATTACAATTAGCAGACCCTCCAATTATTAGATCAAATGCCCCTTTTGTTCCTGTCTTTATCTTCACTCCTTTTTCTGTGCCATGATTTGTAACTTGGGGTATAGCCTTATCTACAAGGTGAACTGTTACCCAAACTGGATAATTGCAATTATAAAAAAATTATGTCTTCCCTTGTTTTTCTATAAGAATGCCTGGTTTGCATCTAGAAGCTTTGTGCCTAACAGAGTTCATGATTCAGTTAAACATAGCTGCACTTTGGTTCTTATACTTTAAAATACTAACTCTAAGCAGTTTTTTATAAAGAACAAGCTTTATATTAAATGAATTCATAAGCTATATGTTATTCTACAATAGTGTGCGCTATTCTAAAAGTATCCTTTAAGTCAGTGTATAATTCCTCTCTATTCCTTCAGCTTATTATATCTCCTTTCCTAAATGTATCTTAGCTGAGTGCCTCTATATGCCCATTCCTTTAACAGAAATGGAAAATTACAACATGTACATTTCTTGGGTACCTCACACCGGCCCTTGGAGTGCTGACTGACTATGACTTTTGGAATGAGTTTCGGTTAAAGAATGTATATTCTTTTTTCACCCCACCCTCTGTAGGCACGGAAGAATCACATGCCAAAATGTAAAGAATGGGGAAATGTGTCCTTAGGTTGCCCTCTCACCCCAGAACCAAACCATGCTTATCTGTAAAGAAATCGCATCTTTCTGCATCTTTTCCTGACTTACTTTTCTCCTCCTGTGTTTGGCTGATGACACTTCTCATCCTGACCAACCTTCTGTTCTGCTTTCAGGAAATCCTTTAGGGAAGACATGTCAAACACAAGGCCCGGGGGCCAGATCCGGCCCGCGAAGTGGTTTCATGTGGCCCGCAAAGCCATCCTGGAAACATTGAGGGAACGGCCCCCTCTGCCTTGGCTTTGGCCCAGAGACCCTCCTTCTGCCAGAGACCCTCAGATCTGTCCCACTCCTGCCCAGGCCCCCATAGGCACCCTTGATGCCAACGATGTAGAGCTGGCCACGCCCACCCAGTAGGCCACGCCCACCCTGGCCATACCCACCCGGCCCTCTCAGGGCAACCGTAATGCTGATGCAGCCCTCAATGAAATTGAGTTTGACACCCCTGCTTTAGGGGTCTGTGCTCTATAGCATTGTAAGTGAGCATGGTCTCATCATTCAGGGCACAGGGCAAAGTGCCTGCTACAAATACTTTACAGTTGGAAAATGGCTGGACCCACCTTATAGAAGGAACCTTTGTGTCCCATTTTTGTTTGCCATCCTTCTCAGCATCCTTCCATATGCTATAGGTTTGGCCCTGTCTTCAAGCCGCTAGTTGTCCCCATCACAAAGTCTTTAGTATGGCTTTAGAATGTAGTAGAACTTTGCAAGTACTATCAGCCTAATGGTTGCAGAAATCCCTGGCAGAAGGGTGACTGTTCATTAGCATCTCCTTGGAGATCTGAGTAGTGCCCTTTAAGTTGACAGCTGATAGGTCTACACAGTATATGTTCCAAGGTGGCCAACCACCATCAGCTTTGCTACTTACTTCTTGCAACCTTGCACATTTTCCTTCCATTTATAGTACCCTTCAGATGAGTTGGGCTTAATTATAATGAAATCTCAAATATTGTGAGAACCCCACCAAGTTAGGGAGAATTGCTTTCAAAATACATCCGTTGATTGTGATGATTGACCACACGCGTGGGATGGTGTGCAGTTTTTCCTTGTTTTTTTACAACTTTATGAGAGATGCAAATGAGATCTTTGCCTCCAGTTTCTGGTTAGATGGATTTCATTTTGTTTCGTTTCATCTGGGGATGTATTCATGCAGAGGACTTCTGATGTAGAGAGCAAGGAAGATGACCTTGAGGGAAGGAAGCAAGGTCCATTATCTAGGCCAGTGTTTGTCAGCCTCAACAACTTTTAAAATATGTGGAGCAGCTGGCTGAGAAATTCTGGAATTTGAAGTCAGACATATTTTAAGTTGCTGAGGTTGAGAAACCCTGACTTATGTAAAGAGGGTGAGACAATTCTTTTAAGTCCTGGGAAAAAGGTTTTATTTTGAAGAGGCTCAGGCACAGCTCTTCCAGATTTACTGGACTATTAAGTATCAGGAGAGGTAGAGCACCACCATATTTGTTCTAATAGCCAATTCCAATATAGGCAGTTCTTGACTTACAACCACAGTTGAGTCTGGAATTATGGTTGAAAGTCATGGTGGATGTTATGAGTAATCACAAGATACTGCAAATATCCGTAAACACAGGCTAGTTGCCAAGCACCCACAATGCAGTCGCATGAACTGTCAAAACTTTGGAATTGGACCATAAGTAGCTCTTGGATGGTCTGTCAACAACAAAGATGATTAGGGGACTGGAGGCTAAAATATACAAGCAATGGTTGCTGAAATTGGGTATGTCTAGATTAATGTAAAGAAGGACTAGAGGTGACATGATGACACTGTTCCAATATCTAAGGGGCTGCCACAAGGAAGAAGGAGTCAGCTTAATTCTCCAAAGCACCTGAAGGCAGGACAAAAGGCATTGGATGGAAACTAACCAAAGAGAGAAGCAACCTAGAACTAAGGAGAAATTTCCTGACAGTTAGAACAATTAATCAGTGGAACAACCTGCATTCAGAAGCTGTGAATGCTCCAACACTGGAAGTTTTTAAAAAGAGACTGGACAGCCATTTGTCTGAAATAGTATACGGTTTCCTGCCTGAGCAGAGGGTTGGATTAGAAGACCTCCCTTCCAACTCTGTTATTCTGTTATTTTGTCATAATTTCTAACACTAATTAAGTGACCAGTCCTAAGTGGAGGTCTACCAGTAAAGTACATGTGGCCCAGTATAATGTTGCAAGATCCAAGACCAATGAGTGAGAATATGAGTGAGTGGTTAGACGAGGAGACCCAAACTCATTGGTAGCCTCATATTGCAGTGAACAAGGACATGCATTCAGTTTTGCAGCTACTCCAATTGTTGGCTGAGTAAGGACAAAAATAGCCAGAGAAATGATTGAAACCTGGTATTCTGGTAGCATTACTGAGGATCCCAGAAAGCAAGCTAGGTGGGAATGTAACCCTTTAACTTTGGTTTCTTTTTTCCCTTTTTCTCCCTTAGGAGAAGCAGAAGCAGATGTGACAGTTTCAATGCCATATGTGGTAGAAGCAGAAATAGGGGAAACAGCTGTAATGAACTGTCAGTTCTCTATCCCAGGGAACAGAAGCTACATTTACATCAACTGGTTCTCTGTAAGTCAAAAAATAAGCTGCTTCGGTGTGGAGATGAAATTTTGGTTTTTGTAGAGTTTTGCCAAGTATGAAAATTATGGATATTCTGAGTTACACAGAGTTTTGGGGCAGTTATGCTGTGTCATCTCCGTGTTCTGTTCCTGTAGGTTTATCTTTTTGTTATCATGAAGCCCAATTTTCCTTTGGTCTCTTATGAAATTTCACATTTTACAAATTTTTTCTGAAGTGTGATATAGTGACAGCCTCACAACTGATGGTTCCTGAAATTAGAGTTCTATATAATTTCAGCATTTGCCATGTATTATCTTTTATCATGTATTGATTTCATTGGAGTTTTTTTATTGATGTGAGTTGCCCAGAGCTATTCAGAATCAGGCAGCATGCAAGTTTAATAAATACTACTACTGCTACAAATTATTATGGGAGTGGCAAAGCAGTGAAATGAGAAGAGATGACTTTTTACCTGCTCTAAATTTTTGTAATTAAAAAAAATTGCAAGAATTGATAGGTTTTAAAAATAGATTGACTTACTTAAAACAGAATTAAGCATGTTTCTTCCTCGGATCAGGAAGTTCAAACCTGCCACCATATGGTAATTTATTTTAAAATTAGTCTGGAGGAAAAGGCTGGGTCCTTCTTTTAAGAAATTTTCAGTAATGTCAATTTGATTAGTTGGAATGTGCTGTTTTCTTTGGATTGTAATTCAGTTTTAAGATTAAAGATTTGTTCAAACCAATTGCAACTATAGATAGTCCTCAACTTACCACCACACTTGTGTTGCTAAGCAAGGTGGGTGCTAAGTGAGTCACGCCCAACTTTCTGACCTTTTTGCCATAGTTGTTAAGTGAATCACTCCAGCTGAGAAGTGAATCATGGTTGTTAAGTGAATTGAATGGTTGCTCAACGAATGATTGTAAGTCAAGAACTACCTGTAGGTATGTGAAAATCCTGTGTGAATTTTCCATCAGTGTCATCTGGCTGGCTTTACTTGGAAAAATGCACCAGAGCTATCATGGAATGTCTATGTACCGCCAACCATGAATAGTATGGTTGGTCCTACACCTTCTCAGTCATTCATTCAGAGCTTGGAAGCTGCAGCCTCAAATGCTCCACCTCCACGGATATCTACAGAGCGTGATCCAGACAGCAGCCACCATACTTGGCACTCATAAAAACCAGTCCGAGCTTCAGTGGCACCATGGTAATTGCCCTGGTGACTTTTTTGCCCATCTTCTGTGGATCCTTTAAAAGTCTTTTCCCTACCCTGCCCCTCCCCCTTTTCTAGACATTCCAGAGAGGGGAAGTCCCATGGAAGAAAATCGTCTCTGTGTTCCAAAACAAGGAAGCCTGGGCAAGCAACCAGGACAGGGACCGTCTGAGCATCATCAAGAATTTCTCTCTCGTCATCCAGAAGGTCACTCCGCAAGATGCAAACACTTACATCTGCCAGGTGGGGCTAGACTGGCTTAACATGACTGACAGTCAGACCAAGCTGCAAGTCTCGAGTGAGTAGTAGAGCCTCATCTAGCCCACCTCTCAGTTAAGGGAGTTTGCAGGCCAGGTCCAAGCGATGGAAGGCGTCTTTCTTCTGCCGCACAGCCTGACCTCGGCCTTGGCCCTTTCCTCTTCCAGAAGCCCCAGAAGCTCCTGAAGTTCAACTGGCAAAAGGTGGATCGCAACCCTTCAACCTCCCATTCCAAGAGGTAGGGATCACTCTGTGCTGCCGGGTGCTGCATTGAGAAAGGTCTGCACGGTGCTTCCCCTGAGCTTTGGGTCTCGGGTTGCTGACAGCTTTCTCTGCTCTGAGGGCCCCCAGCTTCTCTTGAAAACATGCCAGTGTGGCCAGGAGCAGGGAGAACTCCAAGGAAGCCAGGGGGCAATTGCACAATGGTCTCTCATGCTTTTTAAACGTGGTCGCTGCATTGCCCTCTTGACTGCTGACAGATTCCAACCCTACCCAGAAGGTTACTCTGTTCTTGTAAATAGAGGAACATTTCCAAAACAGTGGGGGCTTTGGGCAAAACTGTGAGGCCTTTCAGGGTTGGTATTTTCTGACACTCTGTCTTTCTTGCGGCTCACTTTTGATGGGTAGTATAAATCAGTATAAATATACCATTTTCTTTTTTGATTCATGATATAAGTAGTCCTCAAGTTACATGGTTGGTCGCTTAGCGATGGTTCAGTTACGACCAACTTGAAAAAAAAGGGACATTTTTTCCTATTTCCCGCAAAAAGTCAATAAGGGGTTTCAATCATGCAATTCTGGCTACTCTCACTTTTTAAATTTAGGTAAATTTAGGTCGTATGTTCAGCACATGGGTGGCTACATTGTGTAAGACTAATAGACCGATATAAAAGTATTTGTGTCCCTGTTGTGACTTAAAAGAGTACCTACAGTTTCTAATGCTAGTCTAGACGTGAGAGATGGTAAAGAAAAGGGTGGGACAAAGCAATTTGCCAGTCCAAGGTTCATTTTCCCCGTTAGATATCACCATGAGAGCTAGGTACTTGCTTTTCAGAAGTGCTATTTCTCTAGCTATCAAATTGGCCCGTTGCTGTTGCCATTAACAGAAAATCTCACTGCATTGAAAGTACCTATTTGTGGACAAATAGAAAAAGGGCATGAATTTTATCTCTAGAAATCCTAGAAACACAGCTAATTTGCACATAATAAGGGCTTGATTGAGGCTGCAGAAACTGTCTAGGATCAAGCCGATTAGGTGACTCTCGCCCAGGGGGAATTCATCCAGGGGTTTTGCCATTGGCATTGTAAAATGCATTTCTGCCCCCAACCTGGTATTTGAACCCTGAAAGAGCTGTAGGGTCTTGTCAATGTTTCTGTTTTTCAGATGGCCACCTGTACCGCCCGCAACGGCTTCCCAGCTCCGAGCATCACCTGGTACAAGAACGGGGACCTCCTGCTCCCTAAAGATGAAGGTAGGTCCTCCTGTTGATGGTCATCCCAGATGTGGAGCCAGCCGAAGGCTCCCAGTGTCATTGGAAAAGGGAGGGGTCCTTTTCTGTAAGTTGGCATTTTGCTACCCAGAGCAATTAGACTTTCTTCTCCTCTTTCCTGTCCTGGGAGTGGGAATGATGCCAGCTGCTTCTGGGGCCAGGGGAGACTGATGTCCCCAGCAATAAATGTTTAGTTCATTTGGGCAATGTGTGTGGATGACGGCATGCGGGGGGGGGGGGGTTGCATCTTGGCAGAGAAGCAAATGAAGAGACAAGAGGAAATTAAAATGCCACACTTGGTAAGTCAAGGAAAAAATAAGATGGAAACCCTCCTGCTTTGGAGTAGGGAAAAGTGGGGTTTGACCCTTCCGACTCTCCCTTGCAGGCTGGTGGTTTAGGAGTGGGCAACACTTCTGAATAGGGCAGCATTGGCTTAAGCTGACTTTGTAATAATGCCGCTTGGGGTGTGTGTGAAAGCCCTAATAAGCAGGCATATACATAGAATGAAGGCTACCGCTAAGCTTGTAAGCCGCCCTGAGTCTTCGGAGAAGGGCAGGATATAAATGGAATTAAAATAAAAAATAAATAAATAAAACGGTTAGCATTAGCTACACATGTATGATTTAATCCTTGATCCCCTATTTCAAAAAGGATCAATTCAGTGTGACCAAACTGATGGGTCATGACAGTCGTTTTCTCAACATTTTGTACACATTCTGTTCTTCTTCTTTCCTTTCCTTCTCCACCAGAAATAGGGATTCACACCACCGTCGCCACGGAACCCAGTGGGCTGATCACTGTCCGCAGTGTGCTTTCGTCACGAGTTACGCAAGAGGATCGCAAAGCCCAGTTTCACTGCCAAGTCAGTTATATGCTGATGGGAACGAACAAGACTGCCATGTCGGAGAGCTTCAGAATCAGCCTTTATTGTAAGGCTGGGCTCAGCGCTTGGGTTGGCTCGTATCCCTAGGAGACAGCACTTGATTACCCTGGGAAATGATTAGAGAGAGTCCTCGACTTATGATCGTTATAAACTTTTGCGGTCATAACTTGAGTCACCATGTGACCAGATCCAATTTTACCACCACTTTTACCGTTGTCCTAAGTTGTAAACCAAGTCCTGTCCCTAAGTCAAGTGAAACGGTCGTAAGTACAAAACCAGCTTTCCCAATGGCATTTTTCGTTGGAAACTGGCAAAAAAGACAGATCACAAATCATGGTCACATGACCACAGAACACTGCAACTAGTCATAAATGCGAGCGAAGTACTCAGATTGGGATCATGTGATTGGGGATATGTGGTGTTTTGCCATGGTCATAAGTTCTTTTGAGGCTGTAAAGCAGCGTTTCCCAACCTTAGGAACTTGAAGATGCGTGGACTTCAACTCCCAGAATTCCCCAGCCAGCATAGCTGGCTGGGGAATTCTGGGAGTTGAAGTCCACGCATCTTCAAGTTCCTAAGGTTGGGAAACGCTGCTGTAAAGTACTCTTAGTGAAGCTGTCATAATTTCAGACTGCCGTTAAACAAGCAATCATAAGTCACAGACTACCTCTAGATGGATTTTCTTGGGAAAAAATGCTTAAAGTGGGTTACAAATAGAATATGTACAACATGGGGATATGGTTAGCAAAGGACAGCCATAGCCTGTGTTTTATGTATAATGCTTGGATCCCTGGATTCAAGAGTAACACGAAATTTCTGTGATGAACCAGATGGTTCATCTATGCAGTTGTTTTTTTTTAATCCCATTTATATCCCACCCTTCTCCGAAGACTCAGGGCAGCTTACAATCTAAGAAGCACAAATCAATGTGCTTAGCAATAGCCTTCATTCTATGTATATGCCTGCTTATTAGGGCTTTCGCCCCCCCCCAGCGGCATTTTTACAAAGTCAGCTTCTTGCCCCCAACAATCTGGGTCCTCATTTTACCTACCTCGGAAGGATGGAAGGCTGAGTCAACCTTGAGGCTGGTGGGACTCGAACCTGCACTAATTGCAGGCAGCTGGTATTACTTAGGGAGGCATTAGCCCACTGTTCCACCAAGGCTCTTCCTTGGTAAGGGATGTGATTCACGATTGGATTTTTTAAGGATGTTTTTGACATTCACGTCTAGATATCCCTAGAATTTTCCCATCCAAGCATGAACCAGGCCTGACCCAGCTTAGCTTACAAGGCCAGACAAAGCCAGCTAAGTGGTGCCACTTGCTGTACTATATAGATTATTAATTTACTAATTGGTTGTTTGATTTTATACACACACATCCAAATGCATATTTATATATATGTGTGTATGTACAGACAATGAAAACAAATACTTGGGTATTTCTTCATTTCTATCCCATTTTCAGCTTGGTGGTTTTCCCAAGGCCCTTTCTATTGCATTGTAAAAACAACAAAGATTATTTTTAAAATAACCTAAACTTTTTTTAGCATTTGAAATGTGGATTTACAGGCAGCTGTTAGTGTAAGCTGGGTTGACAAGGTCAGAAATGAGGAGGTGATAAGCCGGCTGGGAAAGCCAAGGGAAATCACCAAATCAAATAAAAAACAAAAGTTAGAATATTTCGGACGTGTGATGCAACACCCAGAAAAATACGGCATACTCCATTTAATCCTCCAAGGAAAGATTGAAGGCAAATGAGGTCCAGGCAGAAGAAGAACATCGTGGCTTCACAATCTAAGGGACTGGTTTGGATAAAACTCAGCAGCACTTTTTCGTGCGGCTGCTGATAAAAATAGGATCGCCAACATGATCACCAACGTCCGATAACAGATATGGCACAAGAAGAAGAAGAAACAACTTTTTCCCACAAGGCATTTGATGGCAGCACATTAAATAAAGTATTGGAACAGAATGGGATCCAGATTGAGAACTGGTCAGGGAAATCTGGATATTTTAACTATTTTGACCCTGTTTTCCCAGCCTTACTGATGTTCTGAAGCCATGATAGACTTCAAACCCCATAATTCGTGACAGCTTATTCCAGAAGGTGAATGGTTTTGCTTTGCTTCTCTCTCAGATGCCACGCAGAGCCTCAGTTTTGTGTTGGACCACCCAAACCCAGAATTGAAGGAAGGTGACAATGTGACCTTAGTCTGCGAAGGTGACGGGAACCCACCACCCAAATACACCATATTCAAGTCGGAGGTGAGCCTCTTCCCAGGCCTCATTCTGATTTGGAAGTGGAGTTACTGCCAGCTTCCATAGTTGCGCCTGAGTAGCCGCTTCCTGCCGTCATCAGATGGGAAATAACACACCCAATGACATGGGCTTGCATCCCCAGCAGAGTCTTAATTTGTGTTTTTTAAAAGGAGAAAAGCTCACAACGTCACTCGGACACTAACCCCCAAATCTTGAAATGGCTCCTAGGAGTTCAAAAATTGTCTATCGCAGTGTAACCTGTTGGAAAGAACTGGCAGTCCTTGACTTACGACCATTTGTTTAATTATTCAAAATTATGAAGGCACCGAAAAAAGTGATTTATGACCAGTCGTTGCATTTGTGACCCTTGCAGCATCCCTATTAGCATGTGACCAAAAATTTGGAGGGTTGACCGTGAACCCTACAGGATTGCTAGCTATGGTTTAAGACAACCATGTATGATTGTGTGAATGCAACCTTCCCGACCTGACTGAATTGCATATATAGGTCAGACCTACCCTGCTGAATGGCTTCCTGATTCCTGTGAGAAACTGGATCTGTGAAACCTTCTCATGGAGATCTAGCTGTATCACTCCCCTTTCTCAATTTTGCCCTGAACAGGACAGTATATACTCGCCTCCAGATGGAAAGCTGTCATTTTCCAGTGTCAGGAGAAATGACAGTGGTCTCTACTGGTGCGTAGCCCTAGATTTTCAGACCCTTGAGGAATTAATCGGCTCCGTGAATCTGTTGGTAAAATGTGAGTAGCTTCCTGTTCTCTGATTTCAAAGGAAATAGACAAACTTTGCTTCTTGCTGGGAACTTCCAGTTACAGTTCCAAATTATATCCCCTTGGTGGATATAATTTGGTGGCAAAGCGTTTCTCATCAAAAGGAAATAGCTTTTTCTCAGTTGTGGCTGCTACTGCATTATTAATAAACCTTTGGTGTTCGTCAACCCTTCAAGGTGGGTCAAGTCAAAAGACAGACACTGCTGAGATTCCAGGAAGGTTTCTGGTTTGTTGTAGGTTCTCATAAGAACACTGTGAAATTCTGTCTCTCTTGATACTAACGAACTTGAATGTGTGAGCCAGCAGTGTGTTGCAGCAGCCAAAAAAGTCAATGTAGTCTTAGATTACATCATCAGAGGGATAATGTCAGGATCACAAGAAGCGATATGCTGCAATAGGAAGGCCACACTTGGAATATGCATGGAGTTCTGATTGCTATGAGACCCTAGAAAGAGTGCAGAGAAGAGTAATACAAATGATAAGGGGTCTGGAGGCTAAACCATAGAATGAATGATTGAGGGAACTGGGTGTGTCTAGTCCAGGGGTGAACAATTAATTCTCCCAAGGGGACATATGAGAAACTGGGACTGTAATTGAGGGTTGCTGCTGCTGCTCCCTCCCTCCTGTCATCACTGCAATGGGCTGGACAGGGATAGTCAAAGGGCTGGATGAGGCCTGTGGCCTGTAAAATGCCCGGATCTAGTCTAGTCTAACGAAAAGAAGGACTAGGGGTGATATGATAGCTCTCTTCCAATACATGAGGGGCTGTCAGAGAGAAAAGGGAATGAACTTATTTTCCAAAGCATATGAGGGCAGGACAAGAAGCAATGGGTAGGAGTTTGTCAGAGGGAAATCCAACTTGGAAATAAGGAGGAATTTCTTGATAGTCAGAAGGATTAATCAATGGAACAGTTTGCCTCCCAGAGTTATTGGTGCTTCGTCGCTGGAGGTTTTCAAGAAGAGATTGGATAACCATTTGTTCCGAGTAGAATAAGGGAAGGGGGTTAGACTAGAAGATCTCCAGGGTCCCTTTCAGCCCTATGATTTAATGTTCTTTCTAAAATATTAGGGTTAGAGATAGGGCTAAGCTTGTTTTTCTCCTCCAGACCTTGATGTGCCCACAATCTTCCCGACTGGACACCAGGAACCAAGTGAAGGAGAAAACCTGGTCCTGACCTGCTCCACCAAAGGATCCGGACCTTTGAAATTCCAGTGGCAGAAGGTACTTTTGTGGGCTGTAGTGTCCAGTGGTGTGGGCAACCTTGTCACACAAATTGACTACCTTGACAGTTACACGGAGGTAAAGTTGGCGAGCAAGGCAGGAATGCAAGATGGGAAGAGTTTTCTTTGCATCTTGTGGAAGTCGGGAGGACGTGGTGGCTTGGAAAAGATGGGAAGAGCAAGCAAGGTTATCGGGAGGGGCGGTTTTTTTTTTCATTCTAGAAAGGGAAGCTCATTGCAGACGGTGCCATCCTGAAGTTGACGTCGATCTCCTATAAGGAAACAGGCAAATACAATTGCAGGGTGATGATGCCTGACTTCCCAGATTGGGTGCGCACCCGGGAGATTTTTGTTGCCGTTCGAGGTAAGCGCGGTGTGGCAGCCAGTAGTCTTTGCCTGCGTCTCCCTCCAGCCCATCTGGGCTCACAAGGGAGTGCCCAGCATCTTTCTTCCCCTGCAGCGAAGCCCCGGAAGCTACCTTGGAAGCAGAACATGACGTGCGGGAAGGGGAGGTGGTGGATCTGTCCTGCAGCTTCCACTCGGTGCCTCAGCTGAACATCTCGTGGAGTACAACAAAGGGCACGGTAATTGGGCCACTCTGGCCTCCCAAAATGACTAGATTCCTCTTTCAGTCTTCCCCTTCCCTCTCTCTCTTTCTCTCTCTCTCCCTCTCCCCCATTCCTCATTTACTTTCAAGTTAAAGGTTAGAACTAAACTTCTGTCCACTCTTGCCCACCAAGAGCTGGCTAAGATTATGCTAGCCGCAGGCTAGTCTTTATTCCTCTTTATAAAATTTGTTTATTTCTCCTTTTCCAGTCACTAGAGTAGGGTAAAGCAATGCTGGACTGGGGTATTCTGTGAGTTGAAGTTTACATAATATCTTAAAGCTGCCCAGACTGGGGAAAATGCTGTTGAAAGAAAAGATATAAACAAGGCTTGGGACTATTCTAGTCCATTAACAGGGTAAATCTTCCTAAACAGATGCAAACTGGACCAAATTAGGGGTTTGAAGAGAAGCCAATGAAAGCAAAGCTGATTTCAAAAGAATGGAATGGAATGGAATGGAATGGAATGGAATGGAATGGAATGGAATGGAATGGAATAGAATAGAATAGAATAATAGAATAGAATAGAATAGAGCTGAGCTGAGCTGAGCTGAGCTGAGTTGGAAGGGTCTTCTAGTCCATCCCCCTGCTCAAGCAGGAGAACCTATACCATCTCAGACAGGTGAATGTCCAGTCTCTTCTTAAAAATCTCCAGTGACGGAGCACCCATGATATCTGGGGGTAAACTAGCCTGGGCTCTTGACAAATAACACCCCCTATTATTGTTGCCTTGAGTGAGAATTCTGGATTAATTTGTTCGATGATTCTGTGGCTGTTTTTCTTGGCTGTCCCTGATATTCTCAGGAATCTTCTCCAACCATAAAGTTCAAAACCATCAATGCTTCTCTTATCCTTCAAAGCCAATAGTTGAAAAGGCCAATGGAATAAACAGAGCTAATGTGTAGAGGCTTCTCCTGTATGGATAGTCCTCAACTTACAATACTAATTAAGCCTGGGAATTATGATCATAAGTCGTAACAGTCAAAAAGTGCCTCACCAGTGGACTAGATTCATTTTTATAACTTCTTTTGTGGCAATTGCTAAGTGAATACCACAGTCATAAAGCCAACGCTGCTGTTGTTAAGCAAAGCCATTGTTTGCTGTGGCCTGGGTTTTGCCAGAAATAAAAAGGAAGCCCTGATTTCTGGCAAAAAGTTTGTAAATTGTGATCCCGTGACTGCGAGGCAGTGCAAATGGCCAGGAACGTTTTCCCATCGCCCTGTGCGCTCACACAGAGAGGGCCTTCAACTACTGCAATGCTCTCTACATGGGGCTGCCCTTGAAGACCACCCAAAGACTTCAGCTGGTGCAGAATGCGGCCACGCGGGTTGTGATGGGAGCATCCCGATACTCCCATATTACACCCCTCCTGCGTGAGCTGCATTGGTTACCGGTTGCTCTCCGGGTGAGATTTAAGGTGCTGGTTCTTACCTATAAAGCCCTACATGGCTTAGGCCCGGGATACCTGCAGGACCGTCTGCTGCCAGGAACAACTTCCCATCGCCCTGTGCGCTCACACAGAGAGGGCCTCCTCAGAGTGCCGTCGGCCAGACAATGTCGGCTGGCGACCCCCAGGGGGAAGGCCTTCTCTGTTGGGGCACCTGCTTGGTGGAATCAACTCCCACGGGAGCTCCGGATGGCCCCAGACCTTCGGTCCTTTCGCCGTGACCTTAGACATATCTTTTCCAACAGGCCAGCCTGGACTGATGATAATGGGGGTTTTAATTATGATTTTAAATGTTTTTATTGGTTTTGGTGGGACTTTGATACAACTTAATTCTTTTTTAATATTTGTATTCATTTGTATTTTATTGTTGTTAGCCTCCCTGAGTCCTTTGGGAGATAGGGCGGCATACAAGTCTCATTATAAATATAAATAAATAAATAGATGCAGAGTGTCCAAATGCAGTCACATAGTTAAATGGTGGGGGGGCTACATTAGAACTTTGAACCGGGCATAAGTCCCTTTCAAGAGAGTCCGTCGTAAGTTTGAGTGGTCACTAAGTCCAGGACCATCTGCGAACTCTCCTGGGATCGCTGGTCATATTTTCCGGCATTTCTCCCATTTAAAAATCGTAACAACCCAACACATTATTGAATCTCCCTGAACCAAATATGAACTGTCCCATCTTTTCTAAAGATTCGCACATCCAGACGGAAATACCGGTACAACAGTACTCTCTCCATTTTGGTCACCAAGGAAGTCCTGGAGTCGGGCTTGCGTTGCATTGCTGAAAATGAGCTGGGGTCAGAGGAGCAGCGCTTCCCTCTTCGTAAGTGGCCCTCCTCTCTCTTGCTGGTGCCCGGACAAGAAAACCATTCATACTCTTTGCTGATCCAGCTTGGAACGAACTTGGGTTTTAGAGCATTTGCAAACTGCTAGAACCATCTCCAGCTTTCCAAAATAAAATTCTGTTTAGAAAAATTGGCCCGTGTTGCACAGTTTCAAAGCCTTGGTGAGGGCAAAACCCAGAAAAGGCTCTTCAGCCTGACATTTATTACTGATGTTTTCTATTTCACCTTTTGGATGTTTCCTTTCCTCCAAAAAGTTGCAACTTCTCCTTCCTGAATAAGTTAGGGAAAATGTAGTGCCTCCAATGACATTGTATTCATAATTTATATTGCTTGTGGAACTCCTTTCAGGGCCTGGGTGACAGGATGGTTTGTTCAGTTTACTGAATTACAGGTAGTTGCTGACTTAACAACCACAATTGACCCCAAAATTTCCATTGCTAAGCAAGACACTTGTGAAGTGAGTTTTGCCCCATGTTAAGACTTTTCTTGCCGCAGTTGTTAAGGGAATCTCTGTAATTAATAACACAATTGTTAAATCAATCTGTCTTCCCCATTGACTTTGCTTGTCAGAAGGTTGCAAAAATGACCTTAGGACGCTGTAACTGTATTTATGACAGTTACAGTGTCCTAAGGTCATTTTTGCAACCTTGCCAGTTGCCAATCATTTGAATTTTGATCATGTGACCATGGGGATGCTACAATGATTGTATGCGAAAAGCAGTCATAAGTCACTTTTCAGTGTGTTGTAACTTTGAACGGTCACTAAACAAATAGTTGTAGATCGAGGACTACCTACAACTCAAGTTTATGCCTGATGTTGCATTGTCAGGAAAAGAAATATGCCAGCTTGATACAGTGTGCCAAACCAGAACAATAGGCCAATCAAAGATAAAAGTAAACTAGGTTCACATGGTTTTCAAACGGGGACCCAAGGAGGCCTTGATCACGGCCAATTCAGTTTTGAAAACCTTGCATGGAATCCCCCCCAACCCCAGCTTGCCTCTTGGATGCTTTTTCCAGAATGTAACAAGGTCAAGGCATTACTTGCCAAGCAGGCATTCCTTGCCTGGTACCCAACATGTCTCTTTTTCCTTTCAAGGGCCGGAAACAAAACTCCATCCTGACAAGGCGGGTAAGTACTGCTGTTTTAGCCACCATCAAACAAGCATTGTAGGCAGGAACATCATTGTGGCTGCCTTCCCTGCAGATGCCCCTTTTGCAACTCGCCAAAGAGGCTGCCGAGCAGTGTTTTTCATGCTGGCTGGGGAGGTCTGGGAGCAACAGTTGCTGAGGCTGAAAAACACTGCAGGCAGCCCTCGACTTGCAATCATAATGTAGCCTGTTCAGTGGTAGTCATTTTATGATAGTCATAAAATGTGACTGATCCAATTTTGTGATCTTTTTTGTGGCAGTCATTAAGAAAACGCCACAGTCATAAAGTGGCTATGGCAGTGGTTAAGTGAATGTTTAAGTGAACTGATGGCTTGCTATGGGGCTGGTTTTCCTGAAAACGGGAGTAAATGCCAGTTAAAATGAAAACCAGAAGCAAATGTCACATGATCACGGGACATTGGAATCTGCTACAAATTCAGGCTGTTGCAGAGTACTTGACGGGGAAGGGACACCCGTTGGAACTTAGGAACCCTCATAAGTATCCCCAGAGAGGTCCATTGTAAGTGCAAGTTATCACTAAGCAACCAGCTTGGAAGCTGAGGAGAATTCTACACATGCACCATTGCAACCCCACCAGAAGTGGAGGGTGCCTATTTGTGAGGTGTGTGTGTTCCTACTTAGAGATGGCCTTTTGGCTGTACAGCCAGCCCTGTTCCCCCTCTGCCAAGTCCCCCCACCCTGGGGCTGGCTCTGAAGACCCCAGCAAGGCTCCTTTTCCAAACCCAGCCCTTGCTTGTGCATCAAGCTGAGCCCTGCCAAGAGTGCTCTTTTGGTTTCCTTTCTGCCTGCTTTCCTCACAGAGACCCTAACTTGGGAGAGCAAAGGGGTGATTATCACTGTCTGCCTCCTGGCCATCACCACCCTGGGAGCTGTCTTTTACTTTCTGCACAAGAAAGGCAAACTGGCCTGTGGCAAGCAAGAAATGTAAGTTTGGAGCATTCCTTGACAACTCCAGTCACTTCCCCTTTGCTGGTCCATCTGAGGCCACACACTTCCCAACCTCACACACCTAGCAGCCGGCTTTTGTTGGCAGACCCATTCCCCCCAGAGCAACAATCGGGAATCTTCACTCTCCCCTTATCTCTAAAGGGGTCTTGGGAGACAGGAGGGGGAGAGTCCAGCCTAGACAATCCTTAGGCAAAAAGGATCTCATCGGAAAGTGTGGGAAGAGTTTTCCAGATGGGAAAAGGCAAGGAGGGGGGAATCCTTTCAGACTTACAAGGTTGATGTTAGCCCTTTGAGATAGTCCAGACAAGAAGCACCAACCAAGAGTACTACCTTTATTGTAAGGTTACAGCAACTCTTGTGAATTTGAAGCCCCCTCCTATACTTCTACTTTCCCCAAAACTAGGAAGGTTTCCTACTAAAATGCTTACCACCGTTCCTCTTTCTGTGGACTGAGATATCTTTCGCATGACACTTGTCTATCCTGCGGCTTTCCCTCCTACTGGATGCCAAGGCCATTACAGATAGCCTTTGACTTAGGACCACAAATAAGCCCCAAATTTCCATTGCTAAGGAAGACAGTTGTTAAAGTTAGCTTTGCCCTATTTTGCAACCTTTGTTGTTAAGTGAATCACTGCAGTTGTTAAGTTAGTAACATGGTTGTTAAGCGAATCTGGCTTCCCCATTGCGTTTCCTTGTTACAAGGTCACAAAAGGTGATCATATGATCCCGGGTCCCTTTAACCATCCTAAACACAGGCCAGTTGCCAAAATTTTGATCACCATGACCATGGGGATGCTACATTGGTTATAAGTGTGAAAAGCAGTCATCAATCATCTTTTTTCAGTGCTGTTGTAACTTTGAACGGTTACGAAACAAATAGTTGTAAGTCAAGGATTATCTGTACCTAATCTGAGTGTCCAGTTCAGCAAAAGTGTCCGTTGAAGGTACTTTCACTAGAGTTGAGCAGTTCTGCCTTACGGTGCTCAATCTTTTGAGCAAGAAATGGGGATCAAAGAAAAGGCCGCCCCTCCCACTCTGATCTGTAGTACATCCCCGACCCCTTCCCCAGAGACCCATTTGGATCTGTCTCAGCGCTCTTGCCTTCCTCCCTTCTCCTCTTCCCCCTCAGGACGAGGCCTGAAGATCACAAAGACAAGATTGTACTTGAAGTAAAATCAGACAAACTTCCTAAAGAAGAGGAGCCTTCTGCAGAGTACCAGCAAACTCTGAGAAGAGACTGCAAAGTGTCCTGGTAGGCAGTTGCTGCTGGGGAGACAATGCAGCTGAAAGTGTGTGTGGTGGGGGGTGGGTTACTTTCCTGCAGTGTACTCCGGGCATCACCTTTCATCCGCCATCTCTCTGGATTGGTTCCATTCATTTGGGGTGCATTTCCCCTCTTAGTGGACTGGACCCTTTATTACAGAGTCAGGGGCTCTCCAGCCTTGACTTGCCCTGATTATCAGAAATGCAAACACCCAATCCCCCTTGGCAACTGGCTTTAGTTGTACTGAAATTTGGGTATTGCAATTCATGCCAGACGAATCTTATTGCATTCTGATAACGTGACTAAATTAGCGGACTAGCAAAATGCTGTGGATATAATACCACTTTATAATGCCTTGATAAGACCACACTTGGAATATTGCATCCAGTTTTGGTCACCATGATATAAAAAAAGCTGTTGAGATTCTGGAAAGTGTGCAGAGAAGAGCAACAAAGATGATTAGGAAGCTGGAGGCTAAAACATACGAAGAACAGTTGAAAGAATTGGGCATGTCTAATTTAGTGAAAAGGAGGACTAAGGTGACAAGATAGCAGCCTTCCAATATCTAAGTGGCTGCCCCAAAGAAGAGAGGGGTCAGCTTATTCTCCAAAGCACCTGAAGGCAGGACAAGAAGCAATGGATGGAAACTAACCGTGGAGAAAACCAACCTAGAAATAAGAAATTTCCTGGTAGTTAGAACAATGGCTTGCCTCCAGAAGTTGTGGGTGCTCCATCACTGGAGAGATTGGACGACCATTTGTCTGAAATGATATAGAGTTTCCTGCCTGAGCAGGTTATTGGACTAGAAGACCTCCAAGGTCCCCTCCAAATCTGTAATCCTGATTGGCCTGGAGACCAATCAGGAACTGGATGGCTGCGAATTGGGATCAGACAGAAAGGGCGACCCCGCCGTCTTGACACCAGCTCAGTCACTGGACCCCCTACTCTGGCTGAGCCTGGAGCTGGTGGCCTCATACCTGTGGCAGGGAGTGGCAAAGGAGCCCCTGAGTGGGGTGGACACCTGCAGAGCCTTCTGGGCCTCCCCAGCCAGGCGGAGATCAGAGCCGCAGCTCTGTGCTGTGCTGTGTCTTCAACAGTGTCCTGCATAAGCACCAGGTGACCACCTGAGATGAGCGCCGCCCCCCCCCCATGCTCTCCCACAGGCAGATCACTGCAACTGCCATCATCCAGGGCTGTGGCTTCCACCTTGTTCCTGACGGGGCTGTAGTCTGAGAAGGCCTCCCCTGTCACTGGGAAGGAGTGGAAGGGATGGGTGCAAATGTTAAGAACCTGCAATACATTCAGAGAATTAGCATAATTGCCACTCTCCTGCAAAGGCAGCAGACTGAGAGGGGGCAGGAAGGAAACTAGAGTTTGTGGAGAATGTCTTTTCTTCCTAGAGCCAGAGGCTCATCTCCCATTTGCCCCCACGGTGGAGGGATGAGTTGGGGAAGGAGTTTTTGGCCTAATTTGGGTAGAATGCAAGTCTCGCATGGGAGCCCATCCTGAGAGCTGGAAGGTGATCTGTCCAGGGCTGTGACAGGCCGGCCTGCCTTCTCCCTCTCATTCCCACCTCCTGTTTCTGCTGCAAGGGATCCTTGTGAAAATGTTGGCCTGTAGCAGAAAGGAAACTCTGCTTTGTGTTATGGGGGAAGGAACAACCAGGCAGGCAGGCAGGTAGAAAAATATATATTATAAATTAGCTTTATCAGTGGCTTCTATCCTGCTCTGCCTAGCACATGATGAAAAATAGCCTGTTGCAAAAAAAAAGTTTCTCTAGCCATTGTTTTCAGTTTTCTTGATAAATGGGATTGTTGCTGATGATGAGTTTCCAAAATGTTGTATGAGGCAAGGACATCCTCTGCCTGTATTGGGTCGCATTCCTCACTTCAAAGCATAATGGCCAAGCCTTTCCTTCATGTTGGATTCCTAGATGAGAAGAGTTTGTGATTTGGTTGATTCACTGAATATCTCAGTAACTGATTTCATCAACACCTGTTTACTGGTAGGCTTAAAGGCTTCTGAATAATCACCATATTATATTGAAACTGTCCTCACGTGAATTCTCACTTCCTGAAGCTTTGAAATGAAATGACTTTGCACCTTAGGCATCATTTAATGACCTGAACTGAGAGTTGTATCTTGCCTTACTCGCGCCGTATCAGTGAGGCTGAGTTACATAGTGTAGTCAACCCCAAAATGTGCTGTTTTCCTTCCGTTCTGGAAAAGCGGCACTAATTGGCATTTGGACGAGGTGTAGCATTCAGTAGCAGCAGCAGCGACCTGGTTTCTGACTGCTGCTGCTTTGTTTCCCTGGGGCAGGGAAATGGCCAGGCAAAACCAGGATTTTCCTCTTCAACATTCTGCAGTTCTTTGCTTAAACTCCCTCTGTCCCTTCTTATTCAGGAACGCTGTGGAAGATGGAGATCGACAAAGCAAATGATTTGAAGACTGTCAGAAGTTGCAACACAAGTTTTCATTGATGATGTAACAAACGGGTGGGTGGGATAAACTTTGACTCTTAATTTCTTTTGGTGCTTCGAAGAGCATAAATCAGGAAAATAATATTGACCCTTTGGCAGAAATTATCACAAATGTGTTAACGGCGATAATTCAAAAGAATGGCTGCTGCTTCTTGAGGGCTGGGTAAATGAGGGATTCCTGGCCTTGAAGCTGCCAGCTGCTGCTGCCATTGTCGAAGCCATCAAGATTCTTTCTTTTGGGCGGGCTTTGTTAAATTTAAGTATTCCCAAAGACTTCCAGGCGGATCTCTGCAAAATGCCTTTAACTTTTACCAACACGTTGTAATTCTCCAAAGGGCAGTTGGTTTTCTTTCTACTGTCCTCATTTGAAAGTGTTAAGCTGCCATTAGCCCCTTGGCTCAGGTAAAGCTACTCCCTGTAGTGGAGCTTAAATCTGCAAAGAGGTATGAAGTTATTTGGAATCAGTGTAAAACACCTGTCTGAAACTACAGTACTTTAAAGGGCTTTATCTTGGAGAAAAGTTGCAAAGGGTTTAATAGGATTAAGTTTGCATTTTGTGACTATTCTTTTTTCCCCACTGCATGCCTCCAAATTAACAAGTTTGTAAGATGTAACCATAGTTAACCAGTTGAAATACCAGCAGGATTTTTTGAAATCTTTTCCCTTGCTCTGTTGGGAAGAAAAGAATCTCCTTTGGGGTTTTCCACCATTCTGCTTTTTTTGATTCTCAAGTTTCTTTAAATAATATCTTTAAAGAGTTAAACTTGCACATGGATGTCATTTATCATTAAGGAATAAATAATGCCAGCGAATTAGCAGGGTACCATATTGTGGCACACACATTCTCATTTGTGGGTGACCTTCTGGATTCCCCCCCCCCAGTATTTTTAGCCTGCACATCTCTATTGCTTTTTCCCTTATCTAAATGCTTGAGGATGAAACAAGCTGAATTTCTTTGATATTTTTATTTGTATTAAGGAGAATGGCTTCAGTTAGTAGGGGCAGGAGTTTCAATTTGCAATCTTAGATCACTCAGTCTTCAGTGCACATCAGTCTGGACCAAATAAGGGCAGAGGTAAAATTTTTGGCATGGTGCTAAAGAGAGACCTGCTTGTTTATGTAAACTGTCTAATAAAACCTATCTCTATTTCTGCAGAGCAGGCTATGATTGAGGCTATATATGAACATAAATCATTCTATTAATGAAACAATTATACTATTGAAAGATGTCTCCTAAATTAAAAAAACAACTACAACACTGAAAGTGCTCATTTATTGCCAAATTTTGTTAATGTCTTGTGAATATTTTTTTAACATATTGCTTTGAATATGATAGGTGTCTACTGTATGATTTTAAAAAAGGTATTCACCAATGCTCCCCAATTACTTTCTCATTGCAGCCAGAACAAGAGTTGAGAATTGGTTTAACTGCTGCACCTACGTTATCTGCCAACTTGTGAAGTATTTGTAAAGTTGGATGACTGATAGGATTACAAAATCTGTTGCACTTGGGATTTTAGAGATGGTTTAAATCTACATGATTTGTACATCCTTCCAGGGGAAATGAACTCGCATTAGTTTGTTGCAAAAGCAGTCAAGAATTCAGTTCCTGTGAAAGCATAATGTTGAGCAGAAGATCTAGATTAGCTTCACTTATTAGGCCCTTTTATATAGTAAAATATAAGCTAATTAGTGAATGATTTGTGGAGTATGATTCAAGGTAGAAGTGAAAAACAACTGCCTTTAAAACAAAATAAATACTGCACAGAGAGGGTCCCACGGCAGATAGGCCAGTCGGTTGGAGCCCGTCCTTCCGGCGCGGCTCTCCGGGCATGGGGGTGGGTGGGCGGGCGGGCTCGTCAGCCCGTTGCCTCCCGGGGAGGCGATGCCCAGCAGCGGTTCACTTGCTGCGGCAAACCCACCGCCTGGATGACCTCCAAGTCGAACCTGAGGCCTACGGATCGGGCGCCTGAGGGAAGTCGCCCAAAGGGGCTACGGCAGCCTGCCTCCTCCTTCGTCGCGCTAGGCGCACCGGCGAAACTCCTTCCTCCTCGACAGGCACCGGAGCAGTCATTCGGCAACGGAACCATTGGGACTTTTCCGCCGGCGGAGCCGGAACGCCCGACGGACGCAGGCGGCCCTCCAGGCTACCCGGGGCCGGCGACCTGGAGGGTTGCCGGCTTCTTGCCTAAGGCAGCGTTTCCCAACCTTAGGAACTTGAAGATGCGTGGACTTCAACTCCCAGAATTCCCCAGCCAGCATAGCTGGCTGGGGAATTCTGGGAGTTGAAGTCCACGCATCTTCAAGTTCCTAAGGTTGGGAAACGCTGGCCTAAGGGACTGCTCTGGGTCGCCCGCCAAGCGGCTGGGCAGCGCTGCGCTTCTTGTCCTTTTCGTCCGCCTCCAGGAGGGATCGGGGAGGCTCGGTCCCCTCCTGACTCTTTTCGTCCAGCCGACGCCTCCTTCGAGCCACGGGGGCGCGCGGGTCGCCTGTCTCGGGCTCTCCCCCCCCCCCGTGGCCGCTCGCCCCAACTTTGGCTGGGGCCGAGGACTAGAGAGGGGGGACCCCGGTTGGGTGAGTCGGGAGGCTGGCCTGCAGGCCTGGGAGCCCCCGGCCCCCTCAGTAACTGCCCAGTGAAAGGAAGGCTACCCTTACAGGTGAAACTCAATAAATTAGAATATCGTGCAAAAGTTCATTTATTTCAGTAATGCAACTTAAAAGGGGAAACTAATATATGAGATAGACTCATTACATGCAAAGCAAGATGGTTCAAGCCGTGATTTGTCATAATTGTGATGATTATGGCGTACAGCTCATGAAAACCCCAAATCCACAACCTCAGAGAATTAGAATATTACATGCAATCAATAAAACAAGGAGTGTACATAGAACAATATTGAACCTCTGAAAAGTATAAGCATGCATATGTACTCAGTACTTGGTTTGGGCCCCTTTTGCAGCAATTACTGCCTCAATGCAGCATGGCATGGAAGCTATCAGCCTGCGGCACTGCTGAGGTGTTATGGAAGACCAGGATGCTTCAATAGCGGCCTTCAGCTCTTCTGCATTGTTCGGTCTCATGTCTCTCGTCTTTCTCTTGGCAATGCCCCATAGATTCTCTACAGGGTTCAGGTCAGGCGAGTTTGCTGGCCAATCAAGCACAGTAATCCCACGGTCATTGAACCAGGTTTTGGTGCTTTTGGCAGTGTGGGCAGGTGCCAAGTCCTGCTGGAAAATGAAGTCAGCATCCCCATAAAGCTCGTCTGCGGAAGGAAGCATGAAGTGCTCCAAAATCTCCTGGTAGACGGCTGCGTTGACCTTGGACTTAATGAAGCACAGTGGACCAACAACAGCAGATGATATGGCTCCCCAAATCAACACAGACTGTGGAAACTTCACACTGGACTTCAAGCATCTTGCAGTGTGTGCCTCTCCATTCTTCCTCCAGACTCTGGGTCCTTGGTTTCCAAATGAGATGCAAAAGTTGCTCTCATCAGAAAAGAGGACTTTGGACCACTGAGC